>NC_056527.1:17823985-17965829 GCF_019175285.1 Sceloporus undulatus
GTTGGGGGGTTTGGCGCTGGCGTTTCCCTGGGGGCCGGTGGGCCGGCCTTTAGAGGAAGCCGCTCCCACCGGCTCCTCCCCCTTTGGAAGGCCGCGCCAGGGGGCAAAAAGAGTCCTCCTCCTCTCTGGGGCGCTTGGGCGCTGGTTCGGTGGTGTGGGGGGTTGCGCTGGCGTTTCCCTGGGGGCCGGCGGGCCGGCTTTGAGAGGAACCGCTCCCACCGGCTCCTCCTTTTGGAAGCGCGCGCCAGGCGGCAACAGAGTCCTCCTCCGCTCTGGGCGCTTGGGCGCTGGTTTCCGGGGTGGTGTGGGGGTTGGCGCTGGCGTTTCCCTCGGGGGCGGGGGCCGGCCTTTAGAGGAAGCGCTCCCACCGGCTCCTCCCCTTTGGAAGCGCCGCTCCAGCGGGGCAAACAGAGTCCTGTACCTGAAGCTACCTTCTGAAGGTGGGCATAAAACAGGCCATGTGGCACACAGTTGTCTCCTATGACACTTTGATGTCACCTCCCAGTGTTTGCCATCTGAGACATTTACCACATTTTGCCGAATCATAAGGCCAGCCCTATGAAGGGAAATAAACAATACCATTTAACACCAACACATGCTCAACCTGATTTTCTGTGGTCTTGATCTCATACATCAGCGATCTTGTGATACAGTTTGTGTGCTGGGGGTGGCATTATCTCCTTGCCATCAAAACTCAGTTCTCTTTCCCCTTTCTGAAAATTTGAGTTTTTTGTAGCTATAATTACTCAGTCATAGTAAGCTTTATTTAGTTTGTTATTGTCTTCTTAATGGTGCTAACTACTGCCTCCCTACTTCCAGCAGTACAATAAAAACACTTTTGGGAAAGAAATATAACAAACCAAAGGCATTAAAAACAAACGCATGATGTTGCCATCAAAGCACTTCCCATCTGGAGTGTTGCATGACATGCAAGTGTCAGGCTGTTCTGTTCCAAACCTTGCCTGTTTCATCTAGCCTTTTTTAAAAAGAAAAGGGGGAAAAAAGGTCTGATTCATTTTCAGAAGATTTGCTAGCCTTCCACATAGTCCAGATTCAACCAAATTCTCCCTAGTTCTAATTTGTACTGTAATAAGAGCAGATCATGCTAAAAAGCATCTCCAAGGAAAGAGAAACTGTGACAAGAAAATCCAAAATCTGCGCCAAGGGAATTGCATTAATTATGCAGATAAATAGAAGTTATATAAATGGAGATCATTTGCATAAAGCTTCTGTTTTTATCCTCTTGCACCTGCAATGGAACAAAGGATATTATATACTACACTTCTCTTTCTCTCTATGACAAAAGACAGCAACCTTTATTTAAAATAATGAGCATTCTTTCAAGAGACAAGAGGTCATCTGGGTGGAGAAGCTGGAACCTAGGAGTAGCAAATACTGCTTGACCTGTCTGTCAGGTTGCAATGTTGGGTGACAGCTCATACAGGAATTTGTTTTTATTGTTAACTGCCCTCGAGTCAGCCCAGACTCATGGTGGACTGCAGTTAACAGAATAGAAAATAGTCAGCCAGCCCCATCACCCCTGAAAATATGGCAAACCTATAGGTAATGGGACTAGGAATCACACCACATTGGCATAAATTATCCGAAAGAGTGTTTCTTGCATGCCTATCTACTCAGACTCATCATTCATGATTCTCCTCCAGCTGTTTCTTCTAAATAAGACAAGTGTCTATAAAGTAGAGGACTTTTTTGGTGGTTGCACCCATCAATAGTAACACTCCCTTCCTTGCGACTCTCTCTCTTGTCATTTGCACTGTTGTTGTCTGTTTATACCAGTTGAAGACCTTTCCCTTTTCCTAGCAGTTTAAAGACATTTTACGCCTTAAGTTTCCAAACACTTCCATTTTGCTGATGGTTTTCCCTTATGTCTTGTATTGTTTTTATGCTTTGTTGTTGATTTCTCTTTAAAATGTGCTTTTTAAAAATCCTTGTTCTGTTTTGTATTACTACATATACCTTCTCAATATCCTGATTACTCCAGTTAAAAAGTTGTGCATACACAAAATCACTGCATTAGTGTATAAGCATGTGTTTAGAAGGGATACTCCCTCAAGTGGTGAAACATATTTGTCATAGAATGTGCTTTTCCTCACCTCCGTCTCTTGCTTTGTTTTTGATTGATCATTGGAAAGTAAACACAAACATACTGTGGAAGCTTAATTTCTGTAGCACACATTTCTGAGTAAATGTTGGAAGGGAAATTTGCTAATTGCAAGGAATATACATTTCCTTTAGTATATAGTTTGACTCTCAGGCTTGATTCTCTGGTTGTCCTTCCAGTGCAGGAGCCTGTAGACAGAAGTTTTTTGGTCCATCTCTGAAATTCAGAGGAAGGGAAGGATCTAAGGAACCAGGAGAAACTTTTGAGGAACTGTCTGGGCAAAGGTAAAGGCGTCATTTGTAGAGGAGTGATGGGACAAGTTTGGGAGCACTCTTACCATATGGCAAGGATAGGATACAAGTGTACCTTCAGATATAGTTGGACTGAAATGCCCATTAGCTATGCTGCCTAAGGGTGATGGGAGTTGCATCCCATCTGCTTCAAAACAAAATAAATGGGGAGGTGGTATTTGTGAAGCCAGAGGAATTATCACCAAGCTTTTGCATCGGAAGCCAAGCTAAGGCCTTGAGAAAGTGGATATCTATGTAAACAGAAAATATTACACAAATTCTGTTATCACTTGCTTTGTCTTTGTAACACAAGCTGAAGCTTCAGGGTCATTATGATTTATTAGGATATGCCCAAGTATTTCTGGCCATACTTCAGAACAAGCTTATGAATGAGAGCTGTTGATGGGGGGAGGAAACGGTCTGCAAACAGAGATTTAGGCAGATCTCAGCTACATGTGCATAAATAAAGCAACTTGTCACAAATAATCAGTTGTTGCGTGCATTGTTAAAATGCCTAAATAGCCTAAAGGTACCAGATCCTGTTTGGTCTTGGAGGCTAAGTAATGTTAGCCCTGATTAGTACTTGGATGGGAGACCAGCAATATTTCAGAGGAAGGAACTGGAAAAACCATAGTCTAAGAAAACCCTATGAAATTCATGGGGTCACCATAAGTCAGTAGATGACTTGAAGGCATGCATGCACACACATGCACACAAGTATTGTTAATTCCCTTTAAGTCAGCTTTGACTTATGGTGACTTTATGAATGAGAAACCCCTTTCTGGTCAAAAGCCCTGCTCTGGTCTTGCAAACTCTAAGTTGTGGCTTTCTGCTTGGATCAGTCCACCTGCAATATGGTCTACCTCTTTTCCTGCTTCCTTCAACTTATCATCTTTTTGAATGAATAATTAATCACTTGTAGTTAATAGCTTTTGGCATTAACTAGGACATAAAATTTACATTACAATGGTAACTTAATGAGGTATAAGTTCATTTCATTTTTAAGTTACAGTTAGACAAGTGTGTTCTGATTTGATCAGTAACAAGGGGTATCAAGTGGCTGAAGTTCTAGCTCATGTCACTCACACTCTCTTGCCTCAGTTAAGATAATGATGAGAAATGTTTTGCCCAAAAGGGTGAAGTTTGTAGCTTTTAGATTATTTTAAAGTAACTAAGTTTTAACTAATTTAGTTACTTTTGAGAAACAGGAAAGAGTTATGTTTAAACAATGGGTTGATAATGGTATCTACCCACTTTGGGAAGGGCCTGGAACCATAATTATACTAATAAATAACTACGTAATTATAACTGTACCTGTACATTATTATTCCCACTCAGACAGATCTCAGGAAGATAGCAACATGTGCCTAACCACAGAGACATCTACAGAATGTTCCTTTTATGAAAAGAGAAGAACACGATAGAGCATTCTAGTAACATTTCATTTCAAATGGAAGGAAGGCACATATTTAAATATTGTCAGATGACAAGTTATTATTGCTTGTTAAAAACCTGCAGCCCAGAGAAAAAATTAGGCAGACTACCATAATCTTATGCACGTCTGTTCTGTTCTCACTTCCAGAAAAAAGAGTATAGGATTGCAGCCTTAGATCTTTCTCCTTTTTACATATCGCCATTCCTCATTTGCTGCCTTTCAAGCACACAATTTATATTCTGAAGTGGTTTAGTCCTAGATGTGTGGTACATGTTTCTTTTAGAAACATTAATCAGCTGTTGTTTGTTTCTCTGATACACCAAATCTGTCATTTTACAATTAAATTGTGTGTACAGGGACCTGGAAAGCTCCTCGACTCAGAAAGTCTACCCATCAGTTCCTAATTTACACAGAGGGAAAGGGTCGGTCAATAGGAAACCGAAATTCCAAGGTGAGCACCATAGCGCTATGGTTTAGAGTTATGCGATTCACCCTCTTTTCACTATAAATAGAGCAAGGATAAATCACCCAAGCTTATAATGTGGGCCTGGGAAAAATTAGTCACTGACCTAAAAAATGCTTCCTACTGGATCTCAGTGCCTACATTCTACAGTGCATAAAAAGTAATCACTGAAAAGAACAAAAGTAGATCAACATGCACCATATGATGAAGTGAAAAATAGACTGTGCCAGCTGAGACAGGAGTCAAAACAATGGAAAACATAACTTCATCTCACAATGTTATTACATATGTGTTCCAGGGAAACCATTTTCAGACAACCTAATTATTACTGGAGCTGGTAACTAGGATGACTCCAGCAAGCAGCAGATTCGCTACAGAAAAGATGGGAATAGATGAATAACCTGGCAAACATCACACACATACCCCAGCATCTTAGTTTTACCAGTTTGTGCTTAGCTAAAGATGGTAATCTTTCTTGCCTTTTGTCCATACCTGCTCCTACCCAACCCATTCCTCAGCTATGGTTCCCAGCCCTGGGCCCCCAGATGTCACAAATTTTAGAATCCCTAACTATAGGACGTCCAACACCATCTGGGGACTGAATGTGGAAGCCAATTGACATAAGGGCTAAACAGATGGCCATAAAAGGTGGCGTATGGTTGCCACTCCCTCATGCCACCCTCAGGCTGGCTCTTACTACTGGTCTGCTTTCCCCCTTAAGATTCAGTCAGCCCTCCATGTCCATGGATTCTTTATCCACAGATTCAAGCATCCACAGTTTGAAAATATTTTTAAAATATACAAATTCCAAAAAGCAAACCTTGATTTTGTCATTCTATACAAAGGACACCATCTTACTGTACCATTATATTTAATGGGACTTGAGTATCCACAGATTTTGTTATCCGTGGGAGATCCGGGAACTAAACCCCAGTGGATAGCAAGAACCCACTGTACTTTTTCTTCCCCATACATTCATGGGTGCTCAGCACATAGGATTTTATTGCTGCACTTCCTCACTTGTGAAATCTTATGGGGCTGAGTCTAGACATCAGCATCTTCTGCTTGAAATGCTCACATTTTCCCATTACTTCCACCCTTTTTCTTTGTAGCAGCAACAACAACAAAAAGGACAGGAAAGGGAAATTAAAATGGATTGGCTACACAGTGCATTTATCAATAGCACTAGGAGACTTCTGTCAAATGGTCAGCAAGTTAAAGTAAGAAGAATCACAATTAATTAACCCAAGGATTAATTAATTAATTAACCTCCTGGTTCTGCCACCCAGTTCCTCTCAGACTTTGAATCATGGCTGACATTCTTCCTTTCAGATTCAGTCCCCACTTTGATCCTAGGTGACTTTAATATCCATGTTGACGATTCCAATAACCCTACAACATCTCGCTTTAACTCTCTGCTAGCTTCTTTTGGCCTCCAACCACACTCCAACTCTTCAACTCATTCTCTTGGTCACTGTCTTGACCTAGTTCTTGCTGCAAACTGCGCCATTTCTGACTACCTGGCACTTGACTTTCCACTATCTGACCATCATTTAATCTCCTTTGCTCTCACTTATACTCCTCCTCCTCGCCATACTATTCAACGTCTTTTTCGTGATCTTCAATCTGTTGACTCTAACCAACTTGGTCTGACCCTGGATTCATCTCTCTCTTCCCTAAATCTCGGGGATTCTGCTGATTCAGCTATGTCTTTATTTAACTCAACTCTTTCCTCAACTCTCGACCATTTTGCCCCTGTCTCTGTACGCACTTCTTCCTCTAAGACTAGGCCTCAGCCCTGGCTTACCCCCAACATTAAGTTTCTCCGGTCCTGCTCTAGAGCGGCCGAACGTCTTTGGAGAAAGTCCAAAGAGTGGGCTGATTTTATCCATTTCAAATTTGTTCTTTCTTCCTTCTCACGCGCCCTCTCTATGGCAAAACAGAATTATTACAAATCATTGATCTCTGCCAATGAGAGGAGCCCGCAGCGTTTGTTCTCCACCTTCAACACTTTGCTTAAACCTCCCTCTCCTCCTGTCTCTTCATCTTTCTCTCCTAATGACTTTGCTAACTATTTCATCTCTAAGATTACCACTATTCGCTCTGAGATAGTCCCTCCTGATTCTTCTTCTGCTCTTAATCTTCTATCACCTTCGCCTAACAAATTTTCTGTCTTTCCTCCTGCCTCTTTGGATGAACTCTCTACACTTCTGAACTCTTCCAAACCTGCTACCTGTCCTCTTGATCCTATTCCTACTCGTCTTCTAATCTCTATAGCTCCCTCCTTTCTGCCCTCGCTTCTCCATATCTTCAATCTCTCTCTCTCTACAGGCTCCTTCCCTTCGGACTTCAAACATGCTCTCATTTCCCCAATTCTGAAAAAACCTTCTCTTGACCCCTCCTCTTTGTCTAGCTATCGTCCGATTTCTCTTCTCCCCTTTCTTTCTAAGGTTTTGGAACGGGTTGTCTATTCGCGCTGTCTTGAGTTTCTTGAAGCCAATTCCATCCTTGATCCCTTTCAGTCTGGTTTCCGCCCAAGGCATTCTACAGAGACAGCTCTCACTAAGATCTCGAATGACCTTTTACAGGCCAAGGCTAATGGCCTTTACTCTGTTCTCATCCTTCTTGATCTGTCTGCAGCCTTTGACACCGTTGATCACTGTCTCCTAATTGACATACTCTCTGACCTTGGGTTCTCAGACTCTGTTCTCGACTGGTTTAGATCTTACTTGTCTGGCAGATCTTTTGCAGTAGTTGCAGGTGGTCAGACTTCTTCTCCTGTTCCCTTATCTGTTGGAGTTCCCCAGGGCTCTGTTCTGGGTCCCCTTCTGTTTTCTCTCTACACACTGTCCTTAGGAAAACTCATCAGCTCTTTTGGTTTTTCCTACCATCTCTATGCCGATGACACCCAGCTGTATCTTTCTGCCCCTGACTTTTCTCCAAGGCTTGAACAGCAAGTCTCATCTTGCCTTACAGCTGTCTCGCAGTGGATGCGCCATCGGCGTTTGAAGCTCAACATGTCCAAGACGGAGCTTCTTGTCTTTCCTCCTAAGCCCAACCTTCAACACTCCTTTTCTGTCTCTGTGGACAACATTTCCATTCAACCAGTCCAGCAAGCCCGCAGTCTTGGCTTTATCTTTGACTCTTCTCTGTCGTGTATCCCTCAGATCCAGACCACAGCCAAGGCTTGTAGATTCTTTTTGTACAATATTGCCAAAATCCGACCATATCTCTCCGCCTCTACTGCCAAGATCCTGGTCCATGCCCTAGTGATCTCACGACTTGATTACTGTAATGTCCTCCTGGCTGGGCTTCCTCTTTCTCACCTCCGTCCTTTAATCTCTGTCCAGCATTCAGCTGCACGCATTATCACTTCCACCCACCGCTCTGACCACATTTCTCCTGTGTTGGCATCCCTTCACTGGCTCCCTCTCCCTTTCCGCATTCAGTATAAGCTCCTGCTGTCGACATTCAAAGCCCTCCATGGACTGGCCCCTCCTTACTTATCAGACCTTCTTTCTCTTCACCTTCCCACCAGGGCCCTCCGTTCTGGTAGTCAAGGGTTCCTGTCTCAGCCCAGGATTTCCTCTGCCCCATCCCGGATTCGCCCCTTTTCACTTGCTGCCCCTCACTCCTGGAACCTTCTTCCTCCACAAGCAAGAGCCATCACTTCTTTAACCAGCTTCAAAACGGAGCTGAAAACCATCCTATTCAGAGAAGCTTTCCCAGGCATCGCATAATTGTCGCTTACTATCTGATGTTCTGTTGTTGGCTGTTTATCGATCCATTTCCTGTATTCCTATGTACTGTATATGTATTATCCTACTTGTGATTATGTATTTTCTCTGGATAATGATTAACCATCCATTATGAAGCCTTGCCCTCCCTCCAGTCCATCTGCCTTGGTCCAGACCTCGGAGGTTGAGAGGAACTGCTGGACCTCTTACCCTTTCCCTCCACCACTCCCTTCTCCTTCTGTGTCATGTCTTTTTAGATTGTAAGCCTGAGGGCAGGGAACCGTCTAACTAAAAAGATTGCATGTACAGCGCTGTGTAAATTTACAGCGCTTCATAAATAAAGGTTAATAATAATAATAATAATAATAATAATAATAATAATAATAAGGAGTTGAATGAACATTGGATAAATGCTGATCAGTGATGAGACTTTCTCTCTATGGACTGTTGTTGCTGCATTCAGATGTGCACCAAAACATCTGACAGCCTGAAATGAAAGACAAAGTGGCATTTGTCCCATTGCCTGTACCAGAACCAACTGGATTAGCAGTTTCTTCCATCTGCACCCCAATAATGTGCCGCTGCTTCCCAGAATCTGTTGCCTAAGGCAGCTGCTTCACTCTGTCTCATAAAAGTCAGTTCTGATCTCATTTTCACATCATATTCATGAAGGCTAGGAAATTGTTTTTACAACAGAAGCTATAATTTTAGGAAACATCCACAAGCTTCAAGAGGAAAAAGCAGGAGGGAAAATTTTGTAGAAAAGGTTTTTGTCCACATCTTGAAGATCTGTGTGTCTATTAATCACTTTTAAGCAACTTTCATGTCAATGGGAACAGTCTCTGCTGAGTTGCAGAAGTCAAAGAGAGTTCATCTATAGTATTCTTTCTGATGGGCTGGGCTGGAATGGACTTTGGAGGCAGTAATTGTACAGTACACAGCAATCCTCCTTCATGAGAAGAATAATACTTTCCCCTACTTAGTTCCGATTGTTAAATTGCACAGGAGTGTGCTGTTACACTGCTAATAATATAGTGCATCGTGTAAATCTGTTAAATACAAAGACACAACGATGACAAGTCCAAAGACACTGGTGCTTCGAACCAAGTGTTCCATATTTTTTAAAGAACACAATACAGTAAATCGAAATAACTATGAACAAGGAAGCCATTGTGAAACAAAGGAAAGTTCTCCAGCTACTGTTGCCTCTGGCACGGTAAAGGCAGCACACTGTTATGTCAAAGTTGCTAGTGTGAGCAATTAAGAAAAGTATTAACACAGGTTTGATCATGAAGCTAAAGCTGGAGAGGTGTACAAATCGTATCTTGAAACATATACAGAACATACACATTCTAAATGAATTGGAAGGTGTAATGACATATTTTTCAGTCACAGATTTGGCCTTTTTGCCTGTTAACAACCTTTCAAATATTTTTGAAATATTTATGAAATGTGCACTAGTGCAAACAGGAAAAATGGAAATCAGAATCTTTTTTAAAAAGTGTATGCAGATATAGCTTTACCTTTTAAAATAAATGTTATTTGCTACTTTATGAGTAGCATTTTATCAAGTAACACATCATTAATCTTACCTTTCCATTGCTACTTTTTTTAAAATAAAGTATACTCCCCCTGCAAAAAATAGAAATACAACCCTCAAATGAAAATCTCCCACATCTCCCTCAGTGCAGCATTTTATAACAAGTAAATGTTACTCATTACACCATTTAAAAAAAAACACTCCTAAGTATACCTCACTTCATAAAACAGAGCTGTGCCCCTGGAGAAGCCTGAGGGTGCCAAGGCAGCACAGCATACACTAGCAAGGGCCGCATGTGATATACAGGCCAAAAAAATCTCAATCCTGCCATAAACCTACCTACAGTCATTTCCATGACATTTGATTAGTAAAGTACTAGACCTTTCATTCAATTCAGAATAAATCTGGCTCCCTCTGGTGGCTTTTATTGGCATAATAGTGATTCTTTACAACCTAATACACTATCACAAATTATCACAAACTTTGTGAACACAAAAACAATCAAGTCTCTCTCTGGTTGTTTTCCACCTACTAAGGAATCTATTTGGTCTACAGATGGAGATGGCTACAAATAACATCTGATTTTATTCATACACAGCCCACAAAGTGTGGGGTTATAGAATCACTGACTCTGGTGCCACAAAAGACTACAGTTCCCAGAATTCCATAGCATTGAGCCATGGCAGTTATAGTGGGTTCAACCCGCATTATTGCTGCAGTGCCAATGCAGCCGTTGTGTGGTAAGAAGGTCAACCTGTTGAAACATTTGGTGGTTACCTAGTTCAAACCCTGGTTCAAACATGTTTTTAATGAGTTTTAACTAAGCAGCCTCCCTTTCTCTCTCTCTCTCAGTTCTCTTTTGAGTTTATTCAGTATCTTAAGGTCAGTGACAATACATTGCAGGAAGCTAAAGTGTTCTCCCACTGTCCTATCTGTTAGATATGTGCCTGTTTATTCTTTTGAGTAGAAATTGACCTATTTGCCCTGAGTAACATACAGAAGGGCATCGCTGACAGAACATAACATATATCAATGTTATTCAAAGTGGTGGTCTGTGAACTGGAACTGGTCCACAAGCCATTTGTTATTTTTCCATGACAAATTTCCAAGAATGAAAGAAACAATTGTAGCCAATGGGGACAAATATAGCACCAGTCCCTGGCACATTACAACTGATCAATCAACCGATCGATCAATCAAGTTGCTGGTTTCCAATATCAGATAGCCTGAGCAGCGCTGGCATATACTGCACAGAATTCCTGATGTTTGGGGCAATATTAAGTCCTGCAATAGAGCCACTAGAGCAACATGAGAACAGAGTTGGGTTTATAACAAGTTCTGGTTCCTGTATTTTGAATTCTTGTTGTGTGGACTGTTGTAGCTATTTTAGCTGTGGATGGGGCTCTTGTAGTTTGAAAGTTGGACTCTGGAGAACAGGGTTTGAATCCTGCCTCTGCCATAAGAACCCACTGCGTAATCTTGGGCAAGTCACACTTTCTCATCCTGAGAGGATGGCAGTGGCAAACCCTTTGTGAAGAAACTTGCCAAAAAAAACCCCCTATGATAATGGGTCATCCTAAGTCAGAAGTGACTTGAAGGTATACAACAACAACAGCTACAAGGCTTAATCAAATCCTTCCCTGTCCATTTCCTTTTGACGCTGAAACAAACTAACACAGCTATCACCTTGAAATGTGCAAGGCAAGTGTCATCATCCAAAATAGGCTGTAGTACACTGATTGAGAGGTTTCATCTGATAACTATAGATGACAGCAAGTGATAATCTTTCACTTTTTGTTCTAGGCCCATGCTGAAGTAAACTATTTCTGAGTATCAATTTAGCCTGGTCTGTCAGTTAAACTTCTTTTCATGGCACTGTAATTTAACAAATCACTGTTGAAAATCCTTCAGTTTTGAGTCTCTGTCAAATGAATTTGAACTGATATGGTTACATCATGCAGCTTGGCTGTGGACGATGAATTCAGTTGTATATTTTGTGTGGAAGCTGAAAGCATGTATGTACAGCAATTAGTAGTTTTTAGATGTAAGATGATGCCTATATATTAGGGTTGCTGTATTTGGTTCCCTCAAACCTAGGGATATTATTTGCATATTATGCAAATTATTATACAAATTACTGTGGTTTGCAAATACTGTATGCAAATTCTGCACATTGTTGCATTTCTTTTTTCCATTATGGTTCTAGCTTTTTTCCTTCCAACCTTCATATTATTTTTTGACAGAACCAGTATACAGTAATGTTTTCCAGTGCTGGTCTTGGAACAGGGAGACTCAAGTTCAAGTCTCTGCTGAGTACTAAATAGATCAGGGATTCATCATACAAAATACATATTAAACAGCCATACAACCTACTGATTAGTTTATCATAAAATATTCTGTGTCACAACAATTGAGACCATGTACTAAAACTGAAATTAGCTGTTTAGATAGCTCTGGTAACTTTAGGTCACTGAATTCTAAAGGTTTTCATGAGGAAATTCTAAAAGTTTTAGACACTTAATTCTGAAGGTTTTCATGAAGAAACATTTCTGCAGAATACATGTGTGTTTATCAGGCTGCAGCTTTCATTGGGTTAATTAGCAGATTACCTAAAGCTGTGAGGATTAACTAGCAGAAGCTAGTTTTAAAAGCAGATTTTCTAAACTAAAGGCAAAACGTCAGTAGCAGAGGCAAAGGTTAGGGACACACATTGTTTTTAAGGCTTCTTTGGTGGATACAGACCTCCTCTGAAATGAACTGGATGGAATCCAACGGAATGACACAGTGTGACTGCAGAGATTCAGACTACTTCAGATGTTTTAAACAGGTTTAACATACTTTCCAATCCCCAAGAAAGGAGAAACCAGGAATTGCAGGAATTCCCAAGCAAAGTGATGCACAAAATTCTATAGCAAAGACTTCTACTGTATTTGGAATAAGAATGCCAAATGTTCAAGCTGGGTTCAAGAAAGGAAAAGGCAGTAGAAATCATATTGCAGACATACACTGGATAATAAAGTGCAGCAAAGAATTTCAAAAGAAAATCTCCCCAGTGTGTCCGGAACGGATCTCCCGCATAAGGGAAGGGTGGATTGTATTGGAATATAAATATGATGTGTTCAATATGTGTGTGTGTGTTCAAATACTTTGCATTTGAACATAAATAAGACTACTGAGTTCTGTGTACAATGGCACTTACGACAACATAATTCTATCCACAGGATGGTATTACATGGGAGTAAGTTCCAATGAATAGATCCAATGTTTTAAGTATTAATTACCCAGCTTAGTTCTTAAGATGTGGTGATTGTTTTGTGCCTTCATGTTGTTTGCGGGTTTTTTTTGGCATGTTTCTTCAGAGGGGGTTTGCCCTTTTCATACCCTGAGGCTGAGAGAGTGTGATTCACACTCAATGTCGCCCAGTGGGTTTCATGGCCAACATGGGATTTGAAACCTGGTCTCCCAGTGGCCTAGTTGAACACTCAAATCACTACACCACACTGTCTCTCTCTTAAGCGGTAGGAAGGTATCAATTTACTGAAATTTCTGGACAACAAAGTTTCTTACCTACTTTTGCCAAAGCTAACCCGTTCATATATATTGTATTATGTCCATGGAAACACAGTTATACAGAATCAACTATTTTTTCCCAGATGATCCATCCTTATGCGAAAAGGTAACTTAATCCATCGGATGGCATGTTCTTCACAGTCTGTAAATGATCAGCTATTTGTATGTTCTCGAGATGAGAGAAATTTTAATTAATAAACAGATATAGGAAGGAAAAGTCATTACCTGGATACAGATAGCTGGTATGTCTTTGTTTCTAGGAAATATGTATTCACCTGACAGACACCATAAATGACACAACAGTGCCTTGCATTTCAAACTACCTGTTGACTCCACAAATTCCGTGGTTAAAATTTGTTAAGCAACATCTTGGCAAATGGAATTGAAGCACACTTCTGTACTTTACAGATCTCATTTCCTTCATGTCTGCATGTACATATGTATGCACGTGCGCGCACACACCCTTTTTGGTATGGTCTCTGGCAAATAAAATAAATAAATTCTAAAATCCTGATCCCCATGCACCAAAAGGCCTTTGGCTATAGTTATTATAGATTTCAGATTCTCAACCTCACAAGCAGGACATTGTGGATTTGGGAATATTTATTAGGGACCAACATGATCTGATTTGTTTATGGATCATTTTAGCAAGTTGCAGAAATACCCTCTGAAATTGAGATTTTTAAAGCTCCTAACTTTGTACCTTCTAATAGTACATTTTTATCAGTAATTTGAGTTCTCTCTGACCACAAGATGGCATCACACAACTGGTTCTAAAATTGCTTGGTGCAACAAGGGAACCTTTAAGGAGATTATCAGGAGGCTAATAAAGTAAAATTACAGTAGGATAGCAGCATCTTTGGCAAGCCAAACTGGAAGGCTGCCTGTGCCTTTTGCCACTAAGGCAACAACTGAGGCAAGGAACTTGGACATGGGGTGGGACCAAGGCTTTCTGAGGCTTCATCTGCCCTGCCTTCAACACCACCAGCCAGCTACAAGCCAAACTGGGAGGCTGCCTGTGCCTTTTTCCACCAAGGCAACAGCTGAGGCTGTTTAATATTGTTTTTCAGGATCGGGATGAGGGTGGGGTGAGAATGGGGATTAATTTCCTATTGTATCTGTTACTGTTATTTTTATTGTTGTTGTGAGCTGCTATGTATTTTGTTTTTGCTATTTATTGCTAATGAGATTTGCCATGTTATTTGATTGCCATTATTATTTGCTATGTATTTTCTTTACTGTTGTAAGCCGCCCTAATTCTTTGTGATTGAGCGGGATATAAATAAATCGTTATTATTATTATTATTAAGTATGTATCACATGACTTCATTTCTCTCCTATTGTACTTTGCATTTCAGTAGTTGGTAGAGAATACCAGTTCACTGATCTGCCTACTGTAATTGTATTTTACTAGCCTTGTGTGAAAAACCCCTAGGGAGCTAATGGATTAGGACTTAACTCTTTGAGGTATTTACCTCCAACAAAGGTAATACTGTTTTAGAGTCTGCAAGTTTTACCTATAGAGTGCCTAAAAGTTTTTCTAGATGTAACAGTACAGGGACTTCTTGAGAAATTCAAAAAAGAAGAAGTTAGCTTTGCACAGGACGGGGACAACCTGGATCTCAAGGGAAGTTTATCTTCTGTTTTTAATGGAGTTGTTTTGTTGTTGTTGTTAACTGTCATCAAGTTGACCATGATTCATGACTACCTTACGGATGAGACTTCTCCAAGACCCCATGTCCTCAACTGCTCTGCTCAGGTCCTGTTAATTCATGCACATGACACTCCTTAACAGAGTCTAGCCATCTGGTGTGCGGTCTCTCTTTCTATGGTCTTATACCTTCCCTAGCATTATTGTCTTTTCTAATGAATCATTCCTTGTAATGTGGCCAAAGTACAACAGCCTCAGTTTTGTCGTCTTGTCTTCCAAGGACAGGTGGGGAGAAATGCATATCAGATATATCAGTTCCTACTTGATATGCTCTAGGACCCATTTGTTTGTCTTTTTGGCTATCCACAGTATCATCAGCACTCTTCTCCAGCACCACATCACAAATGAGTTGATTTTCCGCCTATCCACTTTTTTCACTGTCCAGCTTTCACATCCATACATGATGATGGGGAATACAATAGTTTGGACAATTCTATTTTTAGTGTTAATTGTATATCTTTACCCATTAGGATCTTATCTAGTTTTTTCATGGTAGCCTTCCTATTTTTTTTTAACCTGTCTTTTATTGTCCTTTGTTCCTGGTCCCCATATGACCAAGAAAGGGGGGGGGGGCCTTTGCCTGAAATGAGATCTTTCCATAACTGAACTACAACAGAAACAACATCTGAAACAAAATGTAGGCCCGTGACTCTATGATCATCACTTTTCTCTCATGTATGATTTTTTAAAAATCATCTATCTGATGAAGAAGTCATTGGAGTTTCAAAAGCTTTCGTGATTTATTTTGTGCATATTGGCTGGCTAATAAAGGTATCACACTTTTTTGAATTCTGTTGTATTTTGCTGCATGGCCAACACATCTACCCCTGAATATAATTCAGAAACAGTTTCTCAAGATGTTCCCAGAAAACTATGAACATTCATGGGAGACCATCATCCTATTATTTAGAAGCCATTTTACACAGGATAAATTAAAGATGTGTAATCAATAATTTAAACTTACCAGGAGCTCTTGACTCTCAACTTATTTCAGTCTTTAAACATGCA
Source organism: Sceloporus undulatus (assembly GCF_019175285.1). Taxonomy (NCBI): domain Eukaryota; kingdom Metazoa; phylum Chordata; class Lepidosauria; order Squamata; family Phrynosomatidae; genus Sceloporus; species Sceloporus undulatus. Next base: position 17,839,862 of record NC_056527.1, read on the forward strand.
CTCTAGTTAGAGGCTAAATTATTTCAGGATAAAGTACTCCAGTATGTTATGCCAGTAATGCCAAGAATTACTGACATAACATACTGACATGCATCTTAAGACCCATTTCTTCAAATGTACATATAAGAATGTGTAATACCAGCATTATCAAACTGCAGTTTACTTACACATTAGACACTGTATATCAGCAAAACACTTTATGTTCTGTACCATTTGGCACACATACTTCAACAGTGGTTGCACTGATAACTATTGTTGCTGTCTTCTTGCTGTGAGATGTACCAATAGCATTCCAAAATCCCCTTGAACTGAGGGACAAAGGCATACCTGACCTTTAAAGATGACATGGATTTTTAAAAAAAGCACATATAGGCGGGATACAGACGGGCAGGGGAAGACATCTTGGAGGTGTATTCTGCTGAATACGGAGCCTTCAGACCGCCCGCCCCGGGGGCGTGGCTAAGGTGTATGGGGCTTCCACATGGGGGGCAGTGAAGACGCCTCACCTGGGGCCGTTTCTGACCCGCAGTTTCCATACCGCCGCCTCGCAGGACACTGCAAAGAGAGAGGCAGCTTCCTCACGGGCGGCCAAAAATGGGTTTTTTTTTCTTTTGTTAGCTGGTGGATGCGCAGCTGCGCAGCTGCGGCGCTCAGCACAGGCGGCAGAAAGCCTATGTGCACATTTAAAGCGCCCAAGTCTCTTTAAACTTTTCCCCCCATCCTGCCCAAGAACAATGCCCAACTTGATCTGTCAGGTCTTTTATTACACTTTTATGCATATAGCACAAAGCAGCAAACCGATTAATAAAAGTTAGTCCTTACACAGTAACCCAAAAACATATAACCTAACCATTTGCATTAGTGTTTTAAAAGATCCTGGCAATATAGAATCCTCCAGTATAATAAAGTTCTCCAGCCTTAAGCCTCAACTGTGTTTTGAAGATTCCACAATATTTTCTCATTATATTGTAGTAATCCCCATCCAAGCCCCATAAATTTTACTGGCTTTCTAACATAAAGCCACAGGAGCATTTTGAAGACACACATAATTTTAACATGTTTATTGCCTATCCTTCTCAAGTCAGAGGTTTTCTCCCCCATTAAGGAAAATGTTTTGCTCCTCTAGAAACTTAACTACACCCCATTCACACATGTACATATTGTGAATACATCTGGTAAAACCTTTTGATCTGGCAGAGCCTGACCACAGTAAAGAAGGCAGACCTCAGAATGCACTACAGCAAAGCTTCAGACTTGTGACCACAGTAAAAGTACAAGCCCTCCAAGTGCAACAAACAACAAAGCAACACAACATGTTGGCTGGAAAACAAGATGTAGGAGTGACATCAGTAATCTAACCAACATTGTGTTGGGTTAACCACATCAAACTACATGAAAGCAGCCATTAAAAGTGTAGGAAAAGCCTCAGCAGGTAACAGCATTTTCTTTTCCTTGCTGATGCTGCTTGTTTTTAAAGAGACTTCAACAGATTTAATTACCCCCACCACTGAAATAAATCTGCATGATTCATGACTTCCTGATGCCAGCAGCCAGATTAATCATCTATGGTCCAAGAAGCAAGATAAACAATACTAAATGCTTGGGATTAGGTATGAAACATGTAATTTTAAAACCCTATATACAAAGGTTGAGAAAGCTTTATTTTTGGCTTACAAATCCCACAGTTCCCTAGTCAGCATGGACAATGACTACGTGGCAGTCGGAGTCTACTGTATCTAGGGATGCCATAACCTGGTGGCCCCCGTGACAAACCCGCTTTTGGGGGGGCCGTCACGGTCACGGTCCGGTTTGGCCCCCTGCCCCCGGCTTGGGGCCCACGCGGCGCCAACCCACCTTCCCCTGCCTCCCCGCGTGGCTGCGCCACCCACCTCCTCCTCCTCCTCCGTTGGGAAGCAAAGGAGGAGGCAGTGCGTGGGGGGAGGGTGGCGGGGAGGTGGGGAGGGGGCGCGGGTGTGCGCAGGATGCGCACCTCCTTCTTCTCCTCCTCCGTTCCAAGCCTCCCTTCCTTTCTCCCTCCTTCCTCCTTCCTTCCTCCTCCTCCTCTGCCTCCCAGCCCAGGCCCAAGCAGAGGAGGAGGCAGAGGTGCCTGCCTGGCTTGGTGCTCCCTGTGCGCGCAAGTGCACCAAGGCAGCAGCCACTGGCAGGCAGCCACCCACCGCCTCCTCCGCCTGGCGCGCCTCCGCGCTGGGCACTTCCTTGGGCCTGGGAGGCGGAGGCAGAGGAGGAGGCTGAGGTGGCTGGCTGCCTGCCTCCTGCCTTGGCGTGCGGGCGGGGGGGAGCGCGCCAAGGCAGCCACCCACCTCCTCCTCCACTTGGGCCTGGGCTGGGAGGCAGAGGAGGAGGAAGGAGGGAAGAAGGAAGGGAGGAAAGAAGGAGGGAAGGGGAGGAAGGGAGGAAGGAGGGAGGAAGGAAGGAGGGAAGAAGGAAAGGAGGAGGAGGAGGGAGGATGGAAGGGGAGGAAGGAAGGAAGGAGGGAGGAAGGAAGGGAAGAGGAGGAAGAAGTAAGGAAGGAGGGAGGAAGGGAAGAGGAGGAAGGAAGGAGGAAGGGGGAGGAAGGAGGGAGGGAGGAAGGACAAGGAGGAAGAAGAGGAGGAGGAGGAAGAGGATAGTGATGATGATGAAATGAGCCAGCTTCTGAGGCACAACCAATGTAAGTTACTCTCATTTTTACAAACTCATGCACAGTGAAAAAAACCCAAAGTCCCTTGACCAAGTACACACTTCTGAGAAGTACAGTTGAATCCGAGGGCAAACCCACTTCTTGTTAAATCACCTTGACATATTCAGTGTGAAACCCAAAGAGTTTGGTTATGGAATAAGCCTCTGAAATATGCAAGAGATTGCCATGTTAAGTAAAGCCATGTTCAATGCCCAAATGTGCTGTTTGGAATGGGGGGAGGGGGGTGGCCAGAAAGGGAAAGTCCATTTCTGTCATCTGTCTAGGAATAATGCCCAAATGTCCTCCATTTTGATCATGCCTAAGAAACATGTATTTATATTAACATTTTTAAAAACCATCAAATTTTTTCGTGTGTCCTCCATTTTTTTAAAAAGTGCCCTCCATTTGAAAATGTTGTCCTACAGTTGTCCTACATTTGTCCCGGTTTGGAGGTCCAGACTTATGGCAACCCTAACTGTATCCCATCAATAAATAAATATTCAGCATCTCCAAACTATGCTATATGCCAGAAGCTACACTTCTATATTTGAATACTAACAAGAATAGAAACTAAATAGCTACAGAAAGAAAATTATGCAGCATCCTATACTGTAAAGATAATGTGGTCTAAGGTTACTTACTCTGGTTCATAGAAGTGTAAAATTTCTGAAAATGTTGAAGCCAAGGGGGAAAAAACAGGTTATTTCTGGGGGGTTTTGGGAAAAAATGGAGATTTTATTCATCATCCTAAAATAAAACACCCCATAATCAGTTTTCTTCCTTTTTTCAATTCTTCCATTTTTTTTTGGGGGGGGGGGGAAGGCTTCAGGGGGAAAAACCCCCAGAAACAATGTTTTTCCCCCAAATTTTTTCCATTTTTTTCCTGGGCCTTCCAATCTCTAGTAAGGTTTAGATTAAAATTACCATTTAGATTGCTGGGCTGAGATCAGATGGCAAGGGCAGGTCAGACACACCAGAAATAAAACACAGCAGTGACTTACCTCGCCTGTTCAGTAGAAAGCTACAGGAGAGAAAAGACAGGGCAACCGGAAACAAAAAAGCTGGCTAAAAGGAAATCAGCTTTGCTCATATTTTCTTTACCAAATGTACCAAAATGTAAGGTAACATTAGCTTTCTGAAAACCTCTGAAACATGTAAGGAAAGGGGAATACACTGGCTGTACCACCTCAATCAAGAAAGGAACTGGCAAAACAACCTGTGAGTATTCCTTGGCTAAGAAAATGCTATGAAATTCATGGAGTTGCCATAAATCATCCGGAGACTTGAAGGCATAAACACAATGGAAAGAACTGGCAAAACATCCTCTGAGAATTCCTTGCCTAAGAAAAGTCTGTAAAATTCATGGGGTCGCCATTAGTCAGCAGACGACTTGAAGGCACATACACATATATACTACTTGTGGAGGGCAACTCTACTAAGATAACAATATCTTCAGTTTCTAGAAGCTACACATCCTGTTTTAAATCATGGCTACTGTTGGTTGAAAAAAACAGACTGATTTCTGGGAGTCTTGTGTGTCAACGTGCAGGTAAACATGGTGACAGTGGTTACACAATTCTTTATTGTTACCTATAAATACTTTATCAGGGATATTCAGAAGCTAAAGAAAGCTACTAACCAGTTACTCACACTTTTTTTAGGGGGTGGGACCACACAAAATACATACCTATATCATCCTAAACTATGTTTAGCTACGTTCATTTTAATAGAATTGTTGTTGCTTTTTAATTGTTATAAAATAAGATTTTAGATAAAATTTTATATTAAATTATTGGGAGCCACTTTGGGTCTCAGGTTGGAAGAAAGAGGTATAAATTCAAAGAATGAATAAATAAATACATAAATCATAGGATTTATGTAGTCATTTATTCATACATAAATAAATATTCTTTTCTAAGCAAGCTTTTTGTTACCATTGTTGTGCATGTTATTGTAGCCTAATTACCATATAATTGTCTGTTATTTTGTCTGGGTAGACTGAACTTGAAACAGTCACACTAATGTCTCTAAGGAATCACTACACCAACCATACCGGTACCAAATGTCAGTAACTGGCCAATTAACTCTCAGTCCATGAACCCTTTTCAAGTCTTTCTGCTTTGAAAAGACAGGTAACATGACCATCCTATGCCTGAGATGGGCATGAGTTCCAATTATTTCTTGTACATTCACGTAGGTCAGGCCAGAACTCATTTACCCTCTACAGAGTTAGAAATAAAAGGGGCCTACCTCACTATAACACATTAACTGCACTTCATATATACATTAAAGTAGTAAACTGTGTGTTTCTTTTCCAGACGAAGTCTTTTCAAGTCATGCAAATATGTATTTTCCATTTACCATTATCCACTGGAAAATAAACAGTAACCAAATAGAGTTTTAGAGAATTCAAATGACAAACAAATCTGTATGATCAGCATCCATGGTTTACTGTATTGCTTTCTATAAGGAAAGAGCGATTATTAACCAATTTAATTAAAGCACAGGCCCTTAGGATGGGCCCATTTTTCATTCTTTGTTATATGCTGGGGTTTGGTTCCAAGATCCCCCATGGATAACAAAATCCGTGGATGCTCAAGTCCCATTAAGCATAATGACATAGCAAAATGGTATCCCTTATAAAAAATGGAAAATCAAGGTTTATTATTTGAAATTTATACTTTAACATTTTCAAACCGTGGATGCTTGAATCCGTGTATAAAAAATCAGTGTATAAGAAGGACCAACTGTATTCTTTACCTAATGAATAAGGGAATCCAACTAGCAGATTATTCATTTGTGGATCTTTCTGCAACTTTACTAGAGCCAGCTGAACTGCAAGAGTTAAGCAAGTCCCAAGGAAATGTCACAGTGCTGTCACAGTGAAAGGAAACATTATGACAATTACTCAACAGGAAATCCTCCCCAAACCTAGTGTTTGACAACCATGAAGATTTCTTTGGCATCAGCATCTGCCCTTTATCATCACCCCCCATTTCAAAGCTCCAAATCAACAACATACAATGCAATGAACCTACATGTTAAATATGTAGAGTGCATTTTCTTTTGCTTTTTAATTAATGCTAATTAGCAATTTTCACAATATGCATAGGGGTGGCTGGGATTTAACTATTGCCTTCTTTGCTGCACTCCCAGCAATTAGCCTCAGAAAGAAAACCTCCCCTTGGCCATGAATTGAGATTATATTAAAGAATGCAGACTATGAAGAAAATCAAAAAATAAGGGAACGTGACACAAGTGCAAAACAATATAGTTAAAATAAATTAAAAATTGTAGCAAACATCTTTGCTCATCCTGAGCAAGAGAAAATAAATGAGTCACGTTCTAGAAATATAATCATTAACTTATTTTAAGTGTGGATTCTTGCTCTGCCAAAGAATTGGACTAGATTGCTCTTAGATTCCTCCTAATTCCATGATTCCAAGTAATATAGCTCCCTCATACTCAGAGTACCCACAGTATAACATTTTCTAGAGGAAACTACCACCAAAGAGAGATGATTAACCATGCTTGTAGATATATGAAATTTCTGAAAGAAGATAGGTTAAATTTGTAGAAAACCACAAGGGAATTATGTGCATCATACAAAATTCCTTTGGAAGTCCATACTATTTACAAGAAGTCATGGGAAAGACACTGGGAACTTATGTGAGGTGATTTCAGATCTTTCTATGACAATTCTGTAAGCTGTTAATGAAATATCAAAAGCAGCAAATTAACCTGTTAATGTTAGTGCACAATGTGCACCATTAATTTTTAAATAATTAGTTGGGCTAGACGTTCAAATAAACACCAAACACTACAAAGTTTAACCAACATGGTTCTATTTAAAAACTAGTTTCAACCATGGCACTCAGTGACAGCAATACATTACTTTTTTTCACAAAGCGATGAATATAAAAATATGCCATAAATTCATTTGTAAACTAGTATTCTAATATACGTATGTTATTACAACATACTTTTCATATAACTCTTTCCTGAGATACTTTGGGTGTTTTTGTTTTATTTTTACTGTATTAAATGCATTATCTTTGATCACTTCAAAATACTGGTGCAAGTGGGATACTACCAAAATTACACATTTAAAGTAATTAATACAAATATTGGGCAGAGGAGCAACTCTTACACATGTTGCATTTTGAGAATATTGAACACGCACTGCCTTAAACATTTGACTCTTTCTGGGTAAGAAAAAGACACCTGAAATTTCAACTAAGAATCTACAAAAATGCAGCAAAGTGTTTCAGGAATGTTAGAGGCTGGAGTAGAAGACAAATGATATAAAGGAAAAGTCATAATTCTTGTTGACTAGACATTGCCTGCAGAAGCATCTGTACATGCTGTAGCCAGTTCACAGTTTCAGTATTGACATTAGTCTGTCTTGGAAGAGCAAATGTCTTTTAAGGTTTCTAACTCTTCTATAAGTTTCTTGTTTTGAACTTCTAACATCGCAACACGACTCTCCAGACATTTCACGTATTCTTTCTTCCGTCGTCGACATTCTTTTGCAGCTTCCCTGAAAAAAGCAGAAGTAGAAAGGGCAAACAAAAACACTTTTTGGCATGCTACTTGGATGGGAGTAGGGACAGGAAAGGGGAGAGGCAATGACGCAGGTCTATATAATACAGAGCCTGTGATGCTTTCCGATGTTTGGAACAACTTCCAAATCTTTTAGAAAACACCTAAGAAAAACAAGAATCACAAGGGCCACACACTGTCCCCTTCTCAAGGGTCACATGGCAATCTGTAGAATTGCTTCATCTCATGCCTTGATTAGCATTCAAAGCCAAAAGGTCCACAGCCAAGAGCCATTTACTCTGTTTTATGGCAATAAAGATCTTTGAGGGCCTTGAGTTCCTCTATGAGAGTCTTGTTTTGGTTTTCAAGCACAGCCACACGGTTTTCAAGACATTTGACATACTCCTTCTTCTTCCTCCGACACTCACGAGCAGCTTCCCTGGAACCAACACAAGGCAAATGACTACAGGAGCAGTCACACCACCATGAAAACCTGGATAAGTAAGATTAAACTTCCAGCACCAGGAATGTTGAAAGAAAATGAACCTACCAAGTTAGTAACCCACACAACCAATATATCACAAATCCAATCTACAATGAATAAGACAAAGCTGAACAATGACACATGACATAGACACAACATGAGCTTAGCATGTAAATGTGAGAACACTGTGGCAATGCAGATGACTAGATAAGCATTCTATCAGATGTTAACAAAGCACCTCTAGCTACCTCAAAAGCTTGCATTAAAATAACAGCACAGTATTTACAGCCCACACATCATCTGTGCCCATAGCAAATTTACATGCTGAAACAAGTAGCTGAGACATCCTAACCATTGTCTGCACAAGGCTATCAAATTGAACTGTTTGCAAAGACAAATGTTATATTCTCTCTTCAGATTAAAGTCTAGATACCTGTTTGAAATATTGACATCCCCACAAGCCTAGGTTTTGTGGAAACAAAGAGTCCAATTCAATTCTTTAAAATGGGGTAAAACTGTTGCTTCTTGTACACTGGATATCAAGTTTTCACATAAGAATTAAAGAGGAAGAAGTTGTTAGTAAGTAAACAGAGTTGCTGCCTCCATCTGTCATTGCATTGGACTGGGACTGGGTTAGGGAAAAGGGAATCATTCTCATAGCCATCTTTTAAACATTTACTATTTTGATGACATGTTATTGTTTTCATTGACCTTGCATCAGCCACTCTGGAAACCCTGTGAGTTCTCTCTCTCTCTCTCTCTCATATATATATATATATATATATATATATATATATATATATATATATATGTTGTGTGTATAGTACATGTGTGTGTGCATATCACAGAGTGTTAATATTCAAAGCAATTAGCCTACAATAATAAAGTACTGCAGATCAGCAGATCACTATTAGCTCTGTCCCTAACAAGACAGAGGTCCAAAACACACTGCAGAAATAATCCAGCCTGAGACTAGTTTAATTCTCCTTGCTCAATGCTAAAGAATTCTGGGAACTGCAGCTAAGTGAGACATTTAGTCTTCTCTGTCAGAGAGCTCTGGTGCCACAATAAACTACAATTCCCAGGATTCCCTAGCACTGAGCCAGGGCAGTCAAAGCAATTTCAAACTGGTTTATTTCTGCAGCATATTTTGGACCAGAGAATGTGTGGTTCCCCTGGCTACCTAGTTAATAAATTTATGTTTGAGGTGTGTGGTGGAGTGCGTTAAGAGCATTGGGACCTTCTGCCAGTACTCAGGATCCCCTGTTCCTTCTGATATTAGCTTCAATCCTCACAGTAGATGGAATGGGAAACCAATTTTCTTTGCAAATCACATATTTTTGTTTGCTATTCCTGTTACTATGCCAAATACACCTGCCTAATACTTTAGAGGCATCAGATACCATCTAATCCTGAAAGTTAAACAGGGTCAGCCCTGGTTAGTACTTGGATAGAAAACCACCAGTGGATACCAAGTGCTTTAAACTACATTTCAGAGGAAGGAACTGGCAAAACCATCTCTCAGTATTCCTTGCCAAAGAAACCCTATGAAATTCATGGGGTCACCCTAAATTAACAGGCGACTTGAAGGCAAATATCCATATACAGTACACATTTTAGAGAAACCTGATGTTGAATCATCAATTAAGACATATTAGCTTTAACAAAGACCTATCCTAGTGAGGGTGGATCAATACAGCTGCATGCATTTTTGGGACTGTCCTTAGAGGCATGTCTACAGAGATTGTCATGAGGAACTGCTGTCCTTGAAATGTATTACTTCACCATTTCTGAGAAAAAAAAACTCAGCTGGGAATTTCTCAACTATAATTCAAACTACATGGCTGAAATATGAAACAATATACTATGCTCTTACAAGAGTAGAGAAAGTTTATACACAGTACTAAACATGCAGTAAATTGGATCCATCCCTCATGTAAATGAACATGAGAAAATGCTATCATTAATCCACTATCATGGACAATCTTTCACACCATTTTTGGCACTGTTGTTTGGCACAAAAATCTAAATGTGTTTTCCTCCTTAACTGAGATTATTAATAGCATCACTGTGACAAATTTGTAAGCTGCCTTATGCTATGTAATCTGCTGTGGAAAGTTTTTGTTGAAAAGCAGTGTGTGTGCTTGTTTGTGTGTGTGCATGTGTATGTGAATTCTAAACAAGAAATAAACCAGCCTCCAAAGAAATGAAGGTATGAGTGTGATACTAAGCATTTTAACATGCCTTCATTTCCACATATTGTATTAGCTCATCTGAAAATGTTTTACAGGGAGCACCTTCAATTCGCAAACAGAAGCTCTTATTTGCTTAGATAATATTTTCTCCTAGCAACAGTCCTCCAAAGAGTACTGCTGCAGAGGTTCTCTCCCTGTCTCCCAAACTTGACACTACAGATGCTAGATTAAGCATTAATCTTAAAGCCTTGTATGTGTGAACAGGTTATCTGCATATGCTTAAATTACGATGCCAGCCATGATATATGGCTTAGTCCCAGACTATCTGAAACATCGCATCTCCCCATACTAACCTGCAAGAACACTAAGATCTTCAAGGGAAGGCTTTCTCTTGGTCCCACTTCAGCAAGCAAATACATTTTTATTTAAACAAGCTTTCAATGTATAGCAGTGAAGATTCATCTTGAGATGTATTTTTTACCTGATTTTCACTTTTGTATTATTTTTAGATGATTTTTTAATTTTTTAATATGTGGATTTTAAATTGTTTTTAAAACTTTATTGCAAACAGTTTTAATTGGTTAACTCTGGAAGTTGCCCTGGGTCCCACCCTGGAAGAAAGGAGGCATATAAATGAAGTAGATAAATATAGTTGTATAGAAAGAACTAGCAGGTTTTTAAAAACTTAACACCTTGTTTCATATATTTTACTGATAGCGGATAATCTAGACTGAATCTGAAGAGAGAAGAGTAAAAGAGAGAGAGAGAGAGAGAGAGAGAGAGAGAGAGAAAATGGATTCAGAGTAATGATTTTTTCTGAATGAGCCATTTAAAACAAAAGGCATGAGAAAAAGCAATACCATGAAAGCAGTGGGCAATGACAAAGTTAATTACAGACAAATTAACTTTTTCCTAGGAAGTGCATGACAGACATGCATCAACATGACAAAAAAGGCACACAGGAATCAAGAATAAACAAAAGGTTAGAGACTTCTGCACAACACAGAACCAAGCAAAGCAAAAAACAAATACATAAAATAAAAATGACACCCAAATGCCACAGAGCGTTCTACCACAAAAATTATATTCCACAGCAGATTTAATTTGCTGTAACAGACACAACTGAAAAATTAACAAAGGTTTCCTAAAATTAAAGCAAAATAATTTCATCCTGCTTTTAACAAAAGACATGCTTTATTACAACTGCCTCTCCCAAATCAAAATTCCTGTCTAAAATACTCAGAAGTAAGAAAAAAGTATGTAAATCATGTGCATTTTGTACATTCAGTTATAACAATTAATTTATACAGAAAATAATGTTTCATAATTTGGAAATTTTTCAGTGCAATTGATCACTTAACATTCTTATCAAAACAACAGCTTGTAAGGGAGGTGGGGAATTCTAAAAAGCTAAAAAAAATTATTGCCAAACACCACCTTAATAACTCCCATCAGGGAATGTACAAAAAGGTAACATAACCAGTTACTTCATAATGTGTGCAGCAATTTATATCTCCCTGGCAACTAAGAGAATGAAACTTCTTTTGTATAGGTAAGGTCATCAGAATGGCAAATTTGTATTTCTACCTGTTCATCAAGTAATGGTAAACTTCATAGATGTCATCAGTTGTTCCCAGTGTAGCATCACTATCACTATCATGCAGCAGAAGGAATTACAGCCAGTTTCAAATCAGCTCCCACCTCTAAGTGGTAGAGGTTAAACTGTCTGGCCCTCTGTCAACAGTTGTTCTAAAGGCCAAAACAATCTAGGAATGCAAGTGTATGCCAGCTAAGGGTGTTTTTTAAGATATGGCTAGGCTTTGAATTAACCACTGGTCAACATTTGTGCAGAGACATGCCACTGCCCTTTTCCCGAGCAATGTGATGAAAAGGTGCTCTGCTTCATATTTGAGGACCTATTTAACAATTTATTTATGGAAACATCATTTTGATGAGTTTGCCACCCCCTCTGTCCATAATCCACCCTGTCAATTGGTTTTGAAATTAATTCCAATCATGAGTTTTTCCTAAAATACAATACCTATTTTTCATAAGCCTTAGCTCTCTTTTACGCGTTGCTTCTTCTGCTAGCTGTTGTGGGCTATGCAATGTTCCTGGGGAAGCTGCCATAACGACCCCCTGAGGTAAGGCTGTGGTTGGAGTTCGGATCTGGTAAGTTGGCATGTCACCAGTAGCAGCTGTAATTAAACACATACATAAAAGGATATTTTTAATTAAAAACATGATAAAGTGGCATTTTTGATAACAAACCTAAGACTGATGAAGAAGCCCATGGAGCATCAAAAACTTGCATTACACATTTTATGCAGTTTGATTGGCCAATAAAGGTATTATACTTTTGTAGATTTTGTTGGATTTTGCTGCATGGTTAACACAGCTATTCCCGAATATGAAACCTAAGACCAGACTGCCTCATGTTCCAGTAGGAACCATAGATCAACACACTATTATCCTGACAGGAAGGATATCCATGGAAATTTTCTTTCAAAGTACTGTACACAAATATAAACTCTAAGGTAAATAAAGAGGTAGAAAAGATCAGGCTACAAAAACGATAGCTGTAAATTATTTCCCCATCAGTTAATTGTACACAAATTCTTTTAATCAGTGGTGTAAACCACACATATTTGTATAAAAGATAATACGACCAAAACAGTATTCTTCCCGTAGGTAAATATTTTATTGCACATTCCATCAGAAAACATTTTTCAAGACCCCCCCCCTTCCCCAATAGTATCTTTTCTTACTTAGGAAAAAATAAATGTTCTAAGATGGCATCTTCCACCTAACATTTTTAAAGCTGTTTTATGAAAAACAACAGTATGTTGCTATCTTAATCAGAGGCACAGTTTCAATGGTTCAACAAGTTTTTATTTGGTTAACTAATCAATGAGATTAAGTCCTATTTTAGGGAGACAGATGGGTTACAATCAAATGAAAGAATGAATCGGTCAACAATACGCTGCAGCTCTACTAAAACCCTAATGGAAACAATACCTTTGTCAGCTGCTTCCAAATACAGTAAAACGTTTAAATGCCCTATCTATGCTTCTGTGGACTTTATTTTGTTTCGTAAAAACAAGTCTCAGCACAAATGATGATGCCATTTGTCATCACTTTCATTTTAGGGTTCAGAGAAAATAGTTTACTTATCATGATGGAGTCTGAAAGAGGAACCAATGTAAGCACTGATGAAAAGGCATCTATCTATAGCTCTACCTGGCTTTTCACAAAAGATTGATACCTGACTCCTCAGCATCATTCAAAAGAAACAACATTGTTGCACATGACAGAAGGCAAGTCAAAATTACAGAGCTTGGGGTGAGGAGAGGGGGTCTTTACTCCATCTAGTCTCAATGCTAGCTCAATCTAACAAATGTAGAGCTAGAGCAGGGGTAGGCAACCTGCGGCCCGCGGGCCGGATGCGGCCCGGCAAGGCCTTGGGACCGGCCCCAGCCTGGTCCTGCCACTGATTGCCGCTGAGGCCTTTGGCCTATCAGGAGGAGGCGGGTAAGGGGGGAAGCAGCGGGAAAGCGGGGGCAATTGTCTATAGAAGCCTCAGAAACATGCATTTATATTAACATTTTTTAAAAAATCAGCAAATTTATTAGTGTGTACTCCATTTTTTTTTTTAAAAAAAGTGTCCTCCATTTGAAAATTTTGTCCTACATTTGGCCCAGTTTATTTATTGATATAATTTTTTAATAATTATTTAATTATTTATTTATTTTTTGGCTTCGGCCCCCCAGTTGTCTGAGGGACAGCAACCCGGCCCCCGGCTCAAAAATGTTGCCTACCCCTGAGCTAGAACATTCACAACAGATAGATCAGGGGTAGGCAACCGCGGCCCGGCGAGGCCTTGGGACCGGCCCCAGCCTGGTCCTGCCGCCGATTGCCGCCGGGGCCTTTGGCCTCTCGCATGCAGGGGCAAGGGGGAGAATTGTCTATAGACGCCTCAGAAACATGCATTTATATTAACATTTTTTTAAAAAATCAAATTTTTTTGTGTGTCCACTTTTTTTAAAAAAGTGTCCACTATTTGAAAATGTTGTCCTACATTTGTCCTGGTTGATTTATTTATTCAAATTTTTAAAAATTATTTAATTATTTATTTTTTGGCTTCGGCCCTCCCAGTTGTCTGAGGGACAGCAACCCGGCCCCCGGCTCAAAAAGGTCGCCTACCCCTGAGATAGATGATCAGCTTTACCTGTAAAGCCTCTAGTGCAGAATATGGTTCCATTATTGAATTGTACTTGACAGTAAAATCTTCCTCACAATGTTAGCTGAAATATAACTTCCTGTTACTTAAATTTATGTGATCCAGCCTGACCTTGACAAGTCTTTATCTCCTTCTTTATGCCTTCCCTTCAGGTAGCTGAAGGGTATGTTTATCTGTTCCTCCCCTATTTTTCTGTTCTAAATATATGTAAATATATTCCTTCCACATCCATATGTCATTATGTGACTTCAAGTCAACACTATTTATGATGACCTCATCATGGAGTCTTCTTGGCAAAAAATTTTCAGAGGTTTGCCACTGCCTTCCTGTGAGGCTAAGAGAATATGATGTTCCTAAGGTAGCCCAATGGGTTTCCATGCCTGAGCAAGGATTTGCACCCTGGTTTATATTAACTGCCTTTGTAATCATTTGAACTGACTGGTCTGAATTTGATTCAAGCCAGATGAAATGTTTATAGAATGGAAAAGACTCTGCTGGATCATACCAAGTGATCTCCTTCAACATAATTTTCTAGGAGTGATTAGCTGGATGTTTCTAGGAAGCCCAAAGCAGCACAAAGGTCACAGCCCTGCTACCTATTTGGCCCTCAATGGCAGGACATAAGGTTCATTGTCTGTTTAAGCAAACTTTGCTCTAGATTGAAAACACATTTTTTGCTAAAGACAGACAGGGGAAAAATGGGAGAAAAAGACATCACTGTCTCATTGGTTTCCAGGAATACATGTGTCCCCTTTTCTATGGGACATGGCTACTGTTTGAGAATCTAGACTTCCTGGAAAGCCACTGAACTTAAAACTAAACAGCAGTGTTAGAAAAGTGCTTCTCAATTTCTGAATTCCTTTGTTAAAAATAATTCTAAATAAAAACTAAAAATAACTACTTGAGATATTGATTTTTTTCTTGCTCAAAATTATTAAATTAATCAAGATAGTTTGTTGCTTACTCTGCTCATTGTTCTCAGAGTTTACTGCTTCCTGAGAGCTAACATGTTGCTAACTGCTGTTAAGCTGACTTCAACTTATGGCAACCTTATGAATGAGAGACCTCCAAATTGTCCTGTCATCAACAGCTCTGCTCAGGTCTTGAACACACAGGGATGTGGCTTTCTTGATTGAGTCCATCCACCTGCAATCTTTCTCTTCTCCTACTGCCTTCTACCTTATCAAGCATTATTGATTTTCTAGGGAGCCATATCTTCTCATGATATGGCCAAAGTATGACAATCATAGTTTGGTCATCTTGGCTTCTAGAGAGTTCATACTTGATTTTCTCCAGGACCCATTTATTAGTCTTTTTACCAGCCCACAACAGGACTGTCCTCCAGCACCACATTTCAAATGAGTTTATTTTCTTCCTATCAGCTTTCTTCAGTGACAGCTTTCACAACTATACATAGAAAATGGAAATATGATGGCATCGACAATCCTAACTTTAATATTCAATTATGTATCTTGACACATCAATGAGAAGTAAATCCTTCTTGATACAGCTCTAGTCTTATTACTTAGGGTGGGGGATAGAATAGAGTGCCGAGAGCACATAGCTGTTGCAAGACTGCTTCTCTGGTCTTTGACTTCTCCCAACCATCCACCCCACTCCCCAAAAGCCATGTCTCTCCAGGAAACTGCCAATAGTGGCAATTCACCTCTTGAATAACAATTTTTGAAAAACAGAAGTGGAGTTTTCTGTTATTTCTTTTCCTTTGGGTTTTTTTTTGGGGGGGGGGCATTTCTTATAATCTGCTTGGTTTCAGGGGGTGGGGTGGAGCAGGATTAGAAAACCAGTCAGCAGCAGTAGTTGACAATCCTAGTACAGAGGAAATATCATCCATCAGAAGTAATGTTTCTCCCTGACAATGCCATAGCACTTAGATTATACTGGATGTAAGCAATATACTACTTAAATGATAAGCAATAGCAACAGAAATAACAAAACACATGCAAGAACCTATACATGTTATACAGATCATGTTGCAACCTTTCAGCACAATGTACCATGCTGAACATATAGTCCATTAGCTAACACAGAGGGAGAGTTTATAAGGGTGGCTTGGCACTGCATAAATGAAAGCATTAGCTTTCTACCTCTTGCCATTACTTAATACTGCTGGTGGGACCCATGTAGACCCAAAAACACGCTTCACAAGTGAGGATTGCAAGTTCATGAAGCCTTGCTGCTTTCTGCCTTAAAATGCCCCCAGCTTCCCTACAAAAAACCTTAAGAAAAATAGGAAAATAGGAAAAATAGGAAAATAATGGAGGAGCCCATCAGCACAGATAATGACAAATTAGTGGGAGGGGGCAAAAGGTGATCAGAGCAGCCTGGGATTACTGAGTAACTTTATGATGGATTAAAGTGATGCATTCCTACTGTGTGTAAATGGGCTGGGCTAAGGATCTATATGTGAGGGAAAATATTTGGGGAGGCTGCAGATTTGAGGAGAGATAGATAGAGTGGGCATGTACTGTGTGTCTGGGTGACCATCTGGAGATAGAAAAGTGGGGAGGTTCAGTAGCAAAATGGACATTACTGAATTCAGAGTTAACAGAACTCTGCTTTGATGAGGGGCCTGAGTTCATGTAATTTGGAGAGATCTTCCTATTGATTTAGAGAATTAATTAACCTTAGAGGAATTTGTTTAGAATTGATCAGGGAAAATGGGGTTGTCTTCTGTGAAACTGATGTTTTGTTGCATCAGAGAACAATTCCTTTAAAGAGGTGGTTTTGCCGTCAGCCCCATCTTGGGAAAGTTACCTGTTCTTCAGCTGCATCAGACTGCTCAACTATAAAACCAGTGTTTTGTGATTGGCTATGGCCATCATGATAGTAATTTGTAAATGGGCGTTATACCTCCACTCCGTTGGTAGCATTTTGTGAGAGCACTCTTAACGCTTTCTAAACATTTTACATGTGTTCACTGACTCCCAGAGGTTGAAGACATCCCATATGGCAGGGAACGTTCAGCTTCCTGAGTCTGCAGATCTTTTTTGGAACTCTTGGCTTTTTTAAAAACAGGGTAGATGTAAAAGATTACTCTTCAAATGGAATAGAACTACAGCTACAGAATCCTACAGAGGCCTAGAATGGCATGTTTATCCAAACAGATGGAAGCTTTTATTCTCTCTTATGACCACTTATCATTAAAAGTATAATAGTTTGTTGGCTGTCTAAATTTCCTGGGCTGAAGCTCACTGCTGCTGAACACTTAGGAGGATGCAAATATAAGTAAATATAAAAATAAAGGCATTTGTTTTTCCTTTAACCATACATGTCACTACTACAGCAGCCAGTTCATCTGCATTCTGTGGTCAGGGCTGCCATGGCTGAATCATTTGCAAATGAAAACACTATTAAATTTTATAAAGTATATCCAGATGCCAGTAGATTATATGTTTCTTTTCCAGTATTAACAATGTCTATGTGAATCATCACTATTGTAATGAAAAACCATTTCAAGATGGAGTGGCACATAGGTGATTATTCACATTCTGTTAAATTCCTAAATATTTAATTTCATTCACTCCCGTTCCTCTTGGTAACTTTGGTCTCAGAATTCAACATCATGCAGACTAACAACAGGCATTTATTTCAAATGATAAAATGGGGAGGGGGAATGTTCTATCCAGATGTATTCATGAAGACATGTGGATTTCCATCTGCTTCAGAAAAGCTAAATGTCAGACTGCAATCTGGTAACTTTACAAAAGCAAAATTAAGATTCTAGAGAGCAACACATTTCTTTCTCCCAACTACAGTGCAAAGCTTGTACACATTCAATAATAAAATACAAAACAGGCATGTATACCTAAGGCTTGAATACTATACGGTACCAATATATCTGAGGAAGTGAACTGTAATCCACAAGACCATCTGCTCAAATAAATCAGTCTTAAGGATGTTGCAAGACTCTTTCCCCCTTCTTTTTTTAAAACATACTTAAACAGATAAACATGACTAGCACTTTGATCACTGACATCTAAATGTCTTAAAGTCTTGTATAATAAAAACTGCTTTGAAACTGAAGAATAAACAGATGGCACCCCTGGAGTGTTAACACATGCAACCCCAAGATTCAGCCTGAGATATCACAAACACATAGGGCAATAGCCATTGTTCTTCCAACAACTGTCAGTGCAACCTGAAACCCATTTGGCACTTAGCATGGTCTAATCTCAACAAGCCTGTAAAATACTTCCTATATTTCCATCTGAAGTTCATCTGAAACTGGAAAACTATTGGCCTTTCTCACCATGGACAATTCTCTCAATCCCTCCTCCTTTTTCTGTTGTTCTGCTTACAGGCAGCCTCAAATATAAATTCTAAAGAAATCATAGGACAAACACATTTTTGAAGTCCAAACCTGGTTGGTCAACTCTTTTGTAAATTCCATTACTTGGTGGGTCTACTCTATCTGAGACTAATGATTGGAATTTGGCCCTTTAGTCAGCCCTAATAAGTTCTGACCTTAAGGTTGCTTCTGAATCTTTCCCTGGTATAGAACAATACCTGTATAACTATTTATGCACAACATTTACAGTTTGAGAGTTTGTTTGTTGTCATAGAAACCAAAACAGGCAAAAATAAAAATGAACTGCATTGCTGCAGTTTTTAAATAATTTATAAAATATCAATGGTAGTTATCTACCAAGGCCGAATGATTTTTTTAAAAAAGCAATACTCCTGTAAGAAATTCTAAGTCTTGACTCCCTCCACAGACTGCTGCTTTTAAGAAAATTAATCTGTCACTGGGTACTAGTGGAGAGCAAAAACAGGCACACTACAAAATAGAAAGAAGAGGTCTGCCCACCACCCCTGCCCCCCCTTCTAAGGCATGTGCCTTACCAGAAGGATTATAAACTTTACTCAAGTCTTCCACACAGCACCTACTTCTTTGCTCCCATGAGCCTGAGATCTTTAAGCCCAGTTAAGAAAAGAGATTGCTGGATAAACCACAATAACAAATAAAACTCAAGCAACAGCATGCAGGCTACTGAATAACACTATCAAATGTGCCAGCAGTACTAGATGAAGCAGAAAGGAACTGACTAAATCACAGCATGACTTACAGCTGACGTCAATGTGTCTGCTGTTTGTGGAGTTTTAAGTTTTCCAGCCCCGTTACTGAAACCTGATTCCAGGAAATCTAGTGACGTCAGCCTTTTGAAGTCTATTAGCTGTGGAACAAACCATTTTTCAAGTGTAGGAAGGACAAAATAATAAATTATCATCCAAAGAATAGTCAGAACATCCACTGATCCCCTTGGTTTTATTTTTTCCTCACATCTGACATGAAGGCTACAGGATTGATTACACAGCTGAACAGAACATAATCCACAACTAAACTTCATTTGCTAATATATATATATGAAGATGCAATTTTACATAGACTTTCAAACAGGTTGCTTGTTTTTTATTGTCCCATTGAAGTGAAGCTTCAGTGCTCAAGCTAGCAAGAGAAAGCACAAATACCTAAGTCTTAAGAGCACTAACTCACCCACTATAAATGCTGCATCAGCTCAGGAAATATTAAATCACTTCACAGTACAAACAAGGCTTGACAACTAGCTGCTACAAACCAACAAGGCTGTTACTAGAAGTTCCAGCAAAACAGAGAGTTTGTGATCCTTCCTGAAGTTAAAACTCCCACTGAAGTACTGTAAATGGGATTTCAGCAGCCTAGCTGTACACAGGACTACAGTCTGAATTTCCTCTTTTGAAAAGGAGGTGACAAAATAGCCTACCAGTTTCATCTCTCGTTACAGCCATGACCAGCGTCTGCTCAAAGATTGCTCCTCTGCCACCACCGGCTGAACATGAAATGTTCCAAACAAGCAAGCATGTGCAGGATTACAAGCCTCAGCACTGACATCATAATGACCTCACTAGCCTACCCCGTCATTAATGTGCTTTTTCACTGGAACAGCTTGTTGAAACAGGAGCCCAGGGAAAACCTTTTCTAGCCTTCACTTCAGCTTTTTATATACTCCTCCAAAGACAAAAGCACACACAAAAAATCAGAACTATAAATCAAGATGCTCCACAGATGCGAAGGCAGAAACTATTCCCTTGCCAATGCTGTTCAAAACAAATACTCAGAAAACTGTACTTTAGACAATACTGGGATTTTAGGGTTGGCACTATGTTTATTCTGTGACATCTTTGACTTTTACAAGAATGTAAGAGCCTTCTCAACTAGGATCACACGCCCACCTAGTTCCACATCCTGTCTGCTACAGCAGCCAAACAGATGCTTATGGAAAGCTCACAAACAGAACATAAAAAACAACAGCCTTCCCTCCATTGTTTTCCAGAAACAAATATTCAGATATACTATCACTAATCCTGGAGGTATAAATGAAGTCAGCCTAACTAGTAGCTATTGAGAGCCTTATCTTTTATGAATTTATCTAAACCTCTTTAAAAACTAGGTTACAAAGCATATGTAGCAATGCAATCCTATGCCCACATATCTAAAAGTAACTTTCACTAAACTTAATGGAACTTTCTTGTGAGTAGAAATGTCTTATATTGTATTCTATGTGCACATCACGAGAACTCTTCTATCAGTTACTGCCTGACATATGCTCCCTTTGACAGAAAAATATTGGCAGATGATGTAAACAACATGGATCCATGAAATAATTTCTTTATTATTAGTGCCTTTAGAAGAAAATTTATTTTTTTCACTCATCCATTCTCTCTAACCTCTCATCAATCTATTTCTTTTTCTTCCTCTTCTTCATTATCACCAGCATGCACCGCCACCAAAACTACCACTCTGCTGCTGCTACAATCATGACATCTTGGTGGTTGGTGTCCTGTCAATTGTATTTGGCAGTTGGGGTTGTGTTTACTTAACAACTCTATCATTCCCATGGAATCGACAAAAGGAGTCGGATTGGCTGATGGCTTTAATTGTGGGGTGACAAAACACTAACAGGATTGATAGGATTTGAGACAACCCCTAGCTATTCAAACAGGAACACAGCCTGGGATGAAGTGGGGGTGTTGTCTTCAACTTCCATTGCGATGGGACTTGCTTAAACTCCATTGAGAGAAAATGTAAAGAGCCTGGGGTAAGCAGCAAACCCATTAACCTTTTATTTTAGTAACATCTAGATCTCCCATGTCTTTGGGGCAGCATGCCTTCTCATACATGTAACTTCCTAGTGTTCCAAAGGTCATTGTGACTTCTTACAAACATGGCTGACATTAGACAGCAAATATGAGAACATGAAACCCCATATACAGCAGGAGGGGTGTAGGGTATGCTAACAATATTTTGTGCATAAAATTGCCACCATGTGCTCTGACGTATATACTATGGCTCTTGTAGTTCTCAGTGAGACAAATCTGCTATCAGCTTCTCCAGTTGTGCTGAACAAGTGTCAGACCAACACAACTGAGCATAAAAACGTGAGCACAATCTTTAGTACTGTGACATCAAACACTTGTGTGTGAACCTTGTCCTTGGCTGATGAAGACAGTGATGTAAGTAGATTCCTTGGCCACTAGTGAATAGTTTCCCTCAGGGATCAATTCTGTCTATAACATTTAACAACTACTAAACAGCATCACTGGTGGATTCACCTCTGCATAAGTGGTAAATCCACTCTGAATTTTACCTCCTCCTGCAACTGCTCCAAGTGGAACAGGTGC
Organism: Sceloporus undulatus; assembly: GCF_019175285.1. NCBI lineage: Eukaryota > Metazoa > Chordata > Lepidosauria > Squamata > Phrynosomatidae > Sceloporus > Sceloporus undulatus. The sequence goes on from NC_056527.1 coordinate 17,861,683, forward strand.
TCTGCCAGTGATGAGCAAATGTGGCACAGTGATGAGGTATAGTCCAGCATTAAGAAAGCTTCTGTTTAGCTTGGAGCAACTGTGGGAGCAGCAGCAGTAAACTCCACCCTTGATTCTTTGCCCCATGCAGCAGATCTACTAGCCACTACCACCATGAGAAGTGTTCGAGAGTTTGGAATGCTCTATCCCAAATACACAGATGACACATAGTTCTCTTTTTCTTTTTTTATTCATGAAAGCGGTTGTTATTCCAGACCTGAACCTACATGAAATGGGCTGAATTAGGGCTCAAAAAGAACACTTAAGGTAGACAAGACATATAATTCACGTCAGCAAGGAGACAGAAGCCAGAAGAGATGTGTTTGAGCTCCCCTTGAAAGGCCAATTTTGCTATTCAAGGGTGTTCTTGGATTGAGCTAGCAATCTCGGAGTGTAGCTAAGGGGGAGGACACAACAAGGACACTGCTTCTCCAAATAGGAATTCTCCCCCTCAAATGAAATTTTCCTTCAGTCCTCAATTTTCTACCACTGTAGAGAGTAAGACAATGAAACCAGAATGAAACTAGTGACAATGAAACTAGAACTCTTATATTATCTTCTTAAATTTGTCTGCCCTTTTATATAAATGTCTGAACTGTAGTTCTAAATTCTCAAGAGAAGTTTTAGGTTACTGCAATAACAGAAATTTGAGGACAGAAAATTTCATGGGGAGTGATTCTTATTTAGAATGGACAATGCTCTCATTTTGACTCCTCCCTTCTCCAGCTACACTCCCATACAGCAAATCTGGAGTGCTATCATGTAGTTTAGGCTAGGACGCCAACTATTCCCATTCCTGAGGAAATCCTGGCTAAAAAAACAGATGCCTTATTTACATCAAGACTGAACATCTCTTATTTGCCTTACATGGGCCTAACTCTGAACAATCTTTAGAAGCTGCATCTGGTCAGCATGCATCCATGAGATTGCGTTATACCTACTCTGAAATGTTTGCATTAATTGTCAAAATGCTTCCAGACACAACTCTACATATTGGTGATTACATTTAAACCCATGAATGGTCTGAGAACAGGAAACCTGAAGGATCACCAATTTATACAGCAATCTAACTGCTTCCTAAAATCAAAAGAAAAGGCTACATATTATTTTTATTCAGTTGTTTTATCTATCAGCTCTGCCTCTATAGTCTTACTGCATTGGTATTTTTACTGTATTTTCTAGGTCTATGGTATTATGCTGTGTTGTGATTTCAAGCTGAGGATATTAGACTAAGATCCTGTGTGCTGCAGTCGCTAGAATGTTGGACTAGGACCAAGGAGACCACAGTTCAAAATCTATACTTGGGTCTAATCTGCACTGCAGAAATAATGCAGTTTGGCATCACTTTAACTGCCACAGCTCCACTATATGGAATCCTAAGATATATAGTTTTGTGAAATATTTCAACTACTCTGGCAGAGAGCTTTAGTGCCCCAACATTAACTACACATCCTAGGTCTCCACAGGATGGAGCCACAGCAGTTAAAGTAATGTCAAACTGCATTATTTCTGCAGTGCAGGATAGACTCCAGTCAGGAAGCTCACAAAGTGGTCTTTGGCCAGTTATTATTTCTCAGGGTTGTTCTGAGATAAAAATAAGGAGGACTATATACACCACCTTGATATCCCTAGATGCAAAGTGAAGTATAAATGTAACAAATAAATAAAATTTATTTGAATAAAATTATTTTGACGTGCTTTAAGTGGGCACCAGAAAGGTGGTGTATAAATGTCTATATAAATAAATAAAACAAACATCTCCAGAAGATAGAGAAACCTGTATTTTGATAGGAGCCCTATTCATAGATCAGCAAAATTGTGATAACCAAGACACAGGTAGCACAGGTTCCATACAATATAACCCCATGTATAACTGAGAAGTACAAGCTTAAAATCCAATATTGTTTGGATTAATGCCTCATAAACCTCTAATATTTTTTGGTAAAGGAATATAAATTATTTGAGCTCCATGTATTCACCATGTATTTACACATTACCAATCCAATGTAGAAACAGAGAGCAGACAAGATCCTATTGCCCTACAATGAAGTCTCCAAAGCACATACCCCTTAAAATCTCTGACAGTCACAGTCACACCAACAGAATCATATTTCCTTGTAAAATGACAAGTGTCATCTGTTTTTCAAATACCTTACTCACTGTGTCAGGTATTTTTCATGTTTTTAGGTGCATATTTAGTAGGCAAAAACAAACTGTTAGTCTCCAACAGAAGAGTTGATGAATCAACAGAACTCACAGAAATGTTAACTTAACAAGATTCACTCATTTATTGGGGCTTTAACTGGGCCTGACAATAGGATTTACCCTTTCTAAAGTGAACAACAAAAATGTGATAAACAAGCATTCAGATATATAATAATACTAATTAGCAGATTAGAACTGGCTGTGGTTTCTTATAGAGCACTCACACAATGGTAAAACTGGGCTTCTTGATGTAGGCTGTGTAAGCTGCCCCTATAACACTAATTTCCAAAGGTGCAGCTACACTAACCTTTTGCAGCAAAACCACTCTGTGTCGTCACAAACACTAACAAATTTAATACAGTAGAAGCACGGTCCATGAGAAGCCATGCTTCAATAAACGTGTTAGCATTTAAGTTGCCAAAATTAGAGAAGCACTGTCAAGTCTGTAAAATCTTAGTATGTTAAATAAGTTGTCACGCTTAATTTTAAAATATGTGGTATATTTTAACTAATGATGGCTTTCTGTTTGGGTCACAGCAACATCTGAATCTTGGAAGGCATAATTAAGAGTTTACTGGTATTTGCCCACATGACATCTTGTTTATTTATTTTATATCACACTTTTCTCTTAATATAAGACCCAAGGTGGATTACAGCACAAGCTAAAGTTAAATCCAGGTAGAATAATTTAAAATACATTTTTAAATAAATAAATAAATAAGCAAGCAATCCTATAAAAATAAATTTAAAACAGTTTAACATTATTTAAAACATAGCAATAAAGGTAAAAGTATAGCATTCCCCATTAGAAGACGTTTCTGCAACATCTCGTTAAAAGCCAAAGCCCTATCGCATAAAAAGGTCTTTCCCTGACAATGGAGCAAGTACAGAGAGGGTGCCAACATTGATTCCCATCAAAGAGAATTCTGATAATTTAAGAAACACCTCCTACACACTGTATCATAATGCAGAAATAAAATCTGCACACTTTTTCACTTTTCACAGCTTTATATAACCAGAATCAGAAATAAAATTTTCTTTATCAACTAAATTACAATCACCACAGTGTTATTTTCTTTGTAAGGACCTGCCTGAACTCTATGATCTGCTTCAAAAACAACCTTCTGGTCTCAATGAAGACAGAAAACTAGATAAGTAATGTGTAATAAGAGGGTCCTTTCAATGGTGGCACTCAGTTTATTGCATATCCCCCTCATAGTACAGGAGGAAACATGGGATAAGTGTTGTCCCTGCAGTGTGGGGGGGCGTAGCTTCTAGGGGCAGCATGTACTCCCTCCCCACATGCTGCCCCATCCTTTTCCTGATGAGGAAAGGATGGGAGGCATGGAGGGACCATATGCAGGGGAGTGTAGGGATGGTGCAGGGGGGGATGCGTGCAGGGATGGTGTGGGGGAAGGTCCAACCTTCTGGGGCATTACTTGGTGTAGGCCACACAACCGTACCCCCTTGTGATGCCACTGCATGGGGAGTCGTTTAGGCATAATGACAAGGCCTTTTCATTCTCCAAAACTTTTAACTGAGTGTCTTATGCATTTGCTGCTTTTCCACAATTTTTTTAAAATAGTGTTCACTGTATTTATTTAACTATGATTTGGAAACCATAGATTATCAAAGATTATCATACAATCATAGAGTTGGAAGAGACCACAAGGGCCATCCAGTCCAACCTCCTGCCATGCAGGAAATCACAATCAAAGCATCCCCGACATATGGCCATCCAGCCTCTGCTTAAAGACCTCCAAGGAAGGAGACTCCACTACACTCCGAGGGAGTTTGTTCCACTATCGAACAGCCCTTACTGTCAGGAAGTTTCTCCTAATGTTGAGGTGGAATCTCTTTTGCTGTAGCTTGCATCCATTGCTCCAGATCCTGTTCTCTGGAGCAGCAGAAAACAAGCTTGCTCCCTACTCAATATGACAGCCTTTCAAATATTTAAACAGGACTATCATTTTACCTCTTCACCTTCTCTTCTCCATGCTAAACACCCCCAGCTCCCTAAGTCATTCCTCATAAGACATAGTTACCATTAGATCCAAGAAATCCACTTAAGATATCTTGCACATAGAAAGGGATACATAAAACGTTTTCAACAGGCATACATTTTAAAGGAATTATTCCACCTAAAACAATAGAAAAAAGAACACACCTTGGACAACAACTTGACTCCCAGGTACAAAGAACTGTTGTGTGCCATCAGGTGTTTGAGCTGCATATTGTACAATCGTTGCACCAGGTTGAGGAGCTCCTGAATTTGTCATTGTTAAGGTCTGCAACCCCTGGACGCCGTCAGATGCTGGGTTAGAGATCTGGATTGCTCCACCTTGGGCTATAGCAACTTAACAAAAACAACAGATTTGTTAGACAACAAAAACAAGAGTGTTTGAAAATATAACGAACCCAATTATCCCCTAACAGCATACTGGGCATTTTAGTGTGACTTCAGAGAATTAACAGTATGTCCTACAACATCAGGTTTAAGAATTAAATTACAAAACACGCCTATACTCTACTATTTTGAAGTCCACAGTATGGAAGTTCTGTTTTGGTCTTGAAACGGAGAAGAGACTCAGCCTCCACTAGGGCTGTTTTATAAGCAACACACATTTCAAAAACAAGAAGTTATATGTGACTTCTTACAAGGCAAGTGCCTTTCTGGCAAATTTGATCAATTAACTTTTGTCTACAGGACACAGCTAGAAAAACACAATAAAATCATATTTTGGTCCTACCTTTCTTATTTATTATCCAAATGTACTTTGTTGAATCTTTTTTAAAAAGAGGTTGCAAACCCAGTATTATTTTATAAATGAAATGATTCAAGGGGGGTGGGGGGGAGAAACAATTTATATCTCATGAAGAAATCAGTCCTTAAAGAACATTTCCAGAATTCTACAACTTCTAGAATCCTTCAGCCAGTGACCATCCTGGCTCAGTAAGTGTGAGAGCTGTGATCCAAAAATTACTTTTCAGAGTTCTACCAGAAACACAGGAAAAACTTCGGGTAAGAAATGTAAATCCACAGGCTTTCTTTCTGTCCCCTTTAGTCACTAAGGATAGCCTGTTAATTCTCCTCTGGACCTCTGAATATCATTGCAAAGTACCCACTCTCCCATTCCACTTCCTCCTTTGGCACTAGGAAAGAGGACAACAAATAATTCTCATGTTTCTTCTTGCCCTTCTTTTGAATATTCCTCCCCACAAAATCCATGGTCTGTTTGAGTCATTAACTTTGTTTTTTATTGCTAAACCAGGAAAATGAATAAAGTGAAGAAACATTTGCTATTTAGATGATTATACGGAGGGGATGGGGCACAGTTTTTGCCATTACTTTTCAGAGTTCATGTGCCTACGCCACTCAGACATCTCAGAAATGTGTAGAGGAGACCAGATGTGATGTGGACTACTTCCAGTCATCATTTTCAAATGTTCTTATTTTTGCATTTTGAGAGGAGACAGCGGGTCCCTAGGATGGGCAAGGTAAACGGCTGCATTTGTGGACAATGTAGGGGTATTCAGCATTCTCTGAAGATGCCAGCCACATGAGTAGGCAAAACGTCAGGAATAAACTTTTCTAGAACATGGTCACATAGCCCAAAAAACCCATAAAAAACTAATTTGGGGGTAATTTAGAGCAGGAGATGTTCAAATGAAAAATCAGCCAGAAATCAGCTGGGGGGGGGGGGGGAGGGAATGGCGGGGGGGGGGGGTGGGGAGGTCCTATGGATTTAGTGGATGTGGAAGTAGAATCTATGGGCTTCATACATCCCAAGGATGCTCCAAAGCAGAATGCTAAAAAGTAGATTCATGGTATTTCTACAGAAAAAAACCCTGACACAGACAAAATCTGTAGAAGACCCCACATAATCACCAGGATTTGAGGTGCATCTTCTTTCAAATTCCCTTAATTTCAGTGGTGCAAAGTTCAGGATTAGCTCCCAGTAGATGATGCAAAACAATCTAATCCTGAATTAATTAAGCCTCTTCTAAATTATTATGATGATGATTTACTTGGCTAAATTTATGCACTATGCAAGGCCATATTTTGGAGGAAGGCAATGGCAAACCACTTCTGAGTATTTCTCGTCTAAGAAAATCCTATGTCTTAATGGGGTCCTCATAAATCAACAGAAGACTTGAAGGCGCGTGTGCACACACACACACACACACACACACACACACACACACACCTTAGGCTCTAAATATATGATGAGATCTATGGTTTTGAATTCAGCCATATAAAGAGACATCAGTATGGTTCAAATTAAAAGAAGGGAAACAAAACACCCAAGGTTTCATTTTTACTTATTGTAAAAATAAAAGTGTGGGCAAGTTGAATTGTTGGGGTTGCATCATTCAACCCCTACTCAGCAGGGGCCACATCTAACCTCTACTGCTGCATTCTGTCAGAGAAGCACCTACATAAACTCATTTTAAAACAATACATTGGTTTAACACCTTTAAAAGCTGAACTGCACTTCAGTACATTGGCTCTTAAAAAGGAAATGCAACTGTCACTCAGGTTTCCTTTTCCCCCTCATCTCAATTTCTGTATTTTATTGGGGGGCGGGGGTCCAAGCTCCATTTTGCTTTTATAAACAATAGTTAAGTACTCTCTCAAATGTTATAGAATACATACTGTATTGTCCGGTGCTAGTCTGATAAAGGCTTGTTGGAACTGCCATGGCAGGGATGCCAGATGGTGTTCCTTCTTCCTCTGGCTTTGCTTCTTCAATCTTAGTGACACCGGGTGCATCAGAAGAAAGTTCATTCAGAATTTTTCTGATAAAAATATATATACACGTACACATTTAAAGAACTAAACCATGAAATGAAGTAATTACTTATTTTAAATATAACAATATTATTATTACTACTACCTAAGATGATGATGATGATGATGCTTACCTATATGAAGGCCTCCTTGAAAGTATCTCCCTCCTCTTCTGCGAATCAATTACGTCTGACTCTGTAGATTCGTCTGCACTTGTAGCTGATCCCACCTAAAATAACAACATTTTGGAAATTAATCTTTTCAGATTCAAGCTTGGTAACAGACATTTACCAAGCACTGTTGTTATAGTATAGAAACATATAAACTACAGTACGTTTCTAAACAGCCAATGAATTGTAAATGTACAAGGTTTTCTGCCTAGAATTCTGCATCACTGTCACATCCAAAACACATGACCCAACTTTCTAGCACAGAATGAAATACTAAGAATCTGCTTCATGGGATTTTCAAGATAGTACTTTACACTTTAACACTGTATTGTTAATCATAAACAGTAGTGATAGTCTAGCAACATATACAGAATTTGTATTATTTTGGATCTTATGTTGAAACAAACTCATGGCTGCAAATTTAGATGCTCCAATATACCTGTCAAGTCCTACCCTCAGAATGATTTCTCCCTTCTTACTACTACATCAAATGAACCACGCATATACAAGATCATCCATTTTCCTTACCAGTAGAAGACTCTATTATCTGGTGCTGCTTGCAAGATGCTGCACAAAATACAGAGGCAGCACAGTGAGTACATAGGATGGGGGAAAGAGAAGGAAATAACATAAGAAAGTATGTGCAGATGGACTAGGACACTTGAAGAAAAATATTAACAGTGGCAAATACCTATCTCGAAGGGATAAAGAAAGAGAAAATGATCTATATGTAAAAATATACTAACATGAAAGGAAGATTGGAACAAAAGAGCACTAAGACCAAGTCACACTCTCTCAGCCTCAGCGGAAGGCAAAGGCAAACACTCTCTAAATAAAAGTTACCAAGAAAAACTTATGATACGTTTGCCTTAGGTTGCAATAAGTCAGAAATGACTTGAAGGCAAACAGCAACAACAAAAAACCAGAATAACTTACATGGAATGGAACTAGATAGCAGAGGAAGAAAGCGGATCAAAAGTAAAATCTAAGCATAATGACAGATAACATCAAATAGGGATGGGCAACTATGTGGGTGGCAAAGGCTAATTTTCATCCCCAGCGTGGCTGCACCCTGACTCTCCTGTGTACCCCAGAAGTGATGTCATTTTTGTTCATTTTTTCCAGCCAGTTTTGGCTGTTGTTTGTTTGTTTTGTTTTTTGTTTTTTTTTTGTTTTTTTGCACTGAGGGGTATGGGACTCTGGGGAGAGATTTAAGGGAAACTAGTGTTATCTCCCTCCTGAGGGAGATTCAGTCTGCCCAATTTCTACTGTCTTCCACAGGCAGCCAAAGTCCTCCCTACTTAAACAGACTTTCAGGCTTAACTGCCCTGGGTAGAGGGATATGCAATCAGGTGTGCTGTTCTTAGTATGCAATATGTACTGTACTTAAATTGCCTGACTGTTTTAATGTTAATGCCTTAAAAGTAATGTTTTAATTGGATGTATGGTTTAAGGCTTTTTAAACTATTGTGCTCCATGTTGTTTTTGATGTTTTGTTTTAATTTATATCCTAAGCCATTCTGAGTCCCATTTGGGAGACAAGTGAAATATAGGCTCATTTTTTTTTTCTTTTGGGATTGGGGACTAGGGGCTCTCTGGGGAAGAGAGGGCTTGGGGGCTTTATTCAGCCCACAGCCCACATTTTCCCCACTCCCAATATAAAAAGGTAAACACTAATACCTGAGGTGGATTCAAAAAGAAAAAAGCAGCTAGTACAGAGAATTCCAACAAAGTGAAGAGAAATGCCTTTTTGTAGTAGAGCCAAGTGAGCAAGAGAGATGACAGGAGAAGATGTAGACAAACAATGCTGTAAACAATAGCAAAAGCATAGATTACTTTTAACAGAAGATAAAAAGGAATGAGCAAAAGAAAGGAAGAAGAGAAGGGAGAAGAACAAATCTAATTAACCACTGGGCTCACTCTTTCTGCAACTTCCTTCACTCTACCTTGGGATGGGAATTGTGTTGCCCTCCAGGTACTGTCACAACTTCCTACAACCCTAGCTAACAATGCTGTTGTTGAGGAGTGCTGGGATTTAAAGTGCAATGACTTCTGGAGGGCTGCACAGTATCCCCTCCCTCAAAAATTTCCACTCTCCATAATGCTTGAATATTTTTTATTATTATTTACCACTCTTGCAATTTCAACATATCACTTGTAACCTCACCTCCACTATTTCTAACTCAGGGATTCTACCTACAGCCCCAAAAGGGCAGCCTCCAGCGACTTCTTTCCTATGGCCCTGATCCAGCCTTTCCAGGACGCAAAAGAACCCACAAAAAGCAGCTGCTTTTTGCGTGCTGGAAAGGACACCATAGCTGTTGCCGTGGCTTGGCGGTACTCCGTTGTATGGACGTGGTACCGGAGGAGCACCATGATGTCATGCACCGTGTGGAACAGTGCACAGCATCATGGCACCCTGGGGGCAGAGTCAGGGCGTGCATCATCTGGACGCAACACCCTGACTCTGCCCCCCGGCCAGCCCAAAGTGCTGGTCTGTTCAGGGCCTCAGTAATATATCTGAAATTCATTTGGGATTTTCCATATGTATAGCAGCTCTATATGAGTATTTCAAGGCACACATTATATTCTAGGAAATTTTAAGTGCTCCTTTAAGTGTCTTCTAGCAGCCACCATTTCACCAGGCTATAGCAGAGGGAGACAATGCACTGCAGGATTCCTCTGTCTGAGGCATCCTGTCCATCAAGCTTCTCTTTCTCTCCCAAGTTATTTCTATTTATGCTGGCCATTATAAGAACTTTGAAACTTTAAGAACTCATGTCTGAGATTATTTACCCCCTCTTCCCTCAAAATATCCCTTTTTCTGTTGAGAAATTTAAATTTCAAGCCTTCAGGAAAAGACTGTCTTGATGGTTTCTCTTTTTTTTTTTTGGCTGAGGAATGGCCTAGGACAGGGATGATTTATGCAAATAATAAACAAACATTGATACATTTACTTCTACTAGTAAAAGCACTGAATTGTACCTTTCCTTACTTCACTAGGCTAGAAATAATTTAGCTCCAACTAAGGTAGACTCTCTGAATCAACAGGACTTGCATAGATGTTGATTTAGCAAATTCCATGGATTCAGTGGTCCTAGCTAGGATGAAAAACTGTTTTAGCCTTTTATTCTTAACCTCTAGAGCGAAACCAAACATAAGATAAAAACATTTCATATAATGGAAATGCATGTGTGCATATACATACATACACACACACACATGAACACATATATCAACATCAAAAGTATACCACTAGCCCTGCTGTAACAGGAGACTGCCAAATTTTATAGAATCTGAACTGAAACAGATCAAAATTATTGAACACCACTCAATGTGGGTGGTTAATGTTGCAAACTGACATGACAGCACAGGACTGTTTTACTGTATTACCTAATTATTTTTCAGATTTAAAAGATTTCTAAATCAGAACACCACCATGAGCGCCAAAAATGTACTTTGTAAAAAAAAAAAATACAAAGAAAAATGTGTCTAGGCCTTATGAATGGTTCCTTATTATATTTGGAATTCCACACTACTGTATATATAGATCCACACTCTATGTGAATGACTATACAGAACTGTTTAATCATTCATACAGGCAAAACAGCATATAGAGAAAGGATCATAAGCATTGGATCCATCTTATATATGTGCCTACATCATCTGGCTGGAAATAAAACAGTTTTTAAAACTGTAAGCATAAGAATGGTATTAATATGCTACTCCTAGACAAGAAATAAAATATTAGTGAGTTAGCAGTCAACCCCTGACATTGGACCTTATCACACATGGGGGGGGGGGGTTTGCAGCTCAGATCCGCAGTCACTCCTCTCTAGCAATGTGGACTGAGGTTAAAATGTGATGTTTTTCCACACCTGGTTACCTTTCTGTTGTCCTTCCGAAGTGAGGGGCAAGCAAAGTCAGTTCGATTCCAAGCCAGTCAGGTGATGCGGACTCAAGCAAAGGGGAGTGAGAGCACATTGTATTACCACACCAGAGCATACTTTGAGGGGTCAACGATTCGAATCACCCCCCCCTTGCACATGCTCAGTGGGGGACGCTGTCCTCCTTCCCTGACCCCTCCTTAGCTGTCATCCTTCATCGGGGTCTAGGAGAAGGCAGGGGATGATGGGATAGGTGGTTGGAGGTTGCTGGGGCCAGGATCAGGATGCAGGAGCAGTCAGGGGATGATGGGATAGGTGGCTGGGGGTTGCTGGGGCCAGAATCAGGATGCAGGAACAATCAGGGGAAGATGGGATAGGTGGCTGGGGGTTGCTGGGGCCAGGATCAGGATGCAGGAGCAGTCAGGGGATGATGGGATAGGTGGCTGGGGGTTGCTGGGGCCAGCATCAGGATGCAGGAACAGTCAGGGGATGATGGGATAGGTGGCTGGGGGTTGCTGGGGCCAGGATCAGGATGCAGGAGCAGTCAGAGGATGATGGGATAGGTGTCTGGGGGTTGCTGGGGCCAGGATCAGGAGGATGCAGGAGCAGTCAGAGGATGATGGGATAGGTGGCTGGGGGTTGCTGGGGCCAGGATCAGGAGGATGCAGGAGCAGTCAGGGGCTGGAATAGAGGCTGAGGGTTTGCGGGGCCAGATCAGATCAGGAGGCAGTCAGGGGATGATGGATAGGTCCGCGGGGGGTTGCTGGGGCCAGGATCAGGATGCAAAAGAGTCAGGGATGAATGGGATAAGGTGGCTGGGGGTCCCTGGGCAAGGAAATCAGGAAATCAGGAGCAGCAGGGATGATGGGTTAGGTGGCAGAGGGGGCGAGATGGGGGATGCAGGAGCAGTCAGGGGATGATGGGTTAGGTGTCAGGGTGAAGGAGAGGAGCAGATGGGGTCTAGGAGAAGGCAGGGATGATGGGATTGGTGGGAGGCTGAAGGAGTGGAGCAGATCGGGGTCTAGAAGGATGCAGGGGATGATGGGATCGGCCGGTTGGCAGAGAGGAGGAGATGGCATGAAGGAGGAGGAGGGGGATGATGGAGCAGGACGCAGGAGCCAAGGGGGGGTGGCATCGGAGTGCTTTTCCACACCAGAACAAATCGCAGTGCAAAGGCAGCCTAGAAGCAAATTCTCTGGAGTCACTTTTTTCCCGTTTTTACCAAAATGAGGGGTGACTTCAGAAACACTGCTGAAGCAATTCGCAAGGGGCTCCCATAGAAATCAATGGTGTCTGATAAAATAGTCCCTTTATGAGGTGAAACCGCATCGTTGGAAGTGCAATCACAACGGAAGTGAGCTGGAACTGAGCTACAAAACCACCCAAAAGCTCCGTGTGATATACTCCATTATGTACAAGGAAGTTCTCATCTCCACTGTTGCACAAAGATGATATGTCCAAGCTGGCAAGTGAAGGTTAAGCAAAACCAGAACCACACAAAGGAGACATTACTAACCTGAACAGATTGCAACTGTGGTGACTGAATAACTGAAGGCTGGGTGGCTTGAATCACTCCCTGTACATGGACAGTTTGACCAGAAGGCAATTGTACTACAGTTACTGAAGGAGATCCCCTTCCTGTTGTTGATCCGGCCACAGAAACCTATTACATTAAGAAAAATATCATGAAGACATTAGTCAATATAAGCATCTTAATATCAGTGCTAGCAAGATAATACTCCAATTTGACAGTAAGCTGTTATATTTGGTAGTGCGGCGGGGGTCTATTTTCTAATATAGTGAAAATTTATCACCACATTTATTGACAATTTAGACAATTTAGTCTGGGTATCATCCATATTTGCACTTCTCAATTCAGAACATAACAATGGCACATGGATTTCTCCCCAGTCAAAATGGAAAAAGCTTTTTTGGTTTAAATGAATCTGAAAGCAGATATATTACCTGCCACAGAATGGAGATTCAATAGCACAACTAGTGTGCCTACCTTTACCACAACTAATGCTACAGTAATTGTTATACATTGCTAAAGTAAATCTTATGTTCATTGTACAGAAGAACAGAAGGCAGAACACTAGCATCTTACCAAAGGCCAGCCTACATATGTATTCACATTTCCTCCATTGAAGCCAAATGGCTAATACATTATCCTTCCAAGCAGTTCCTTACACAGAAATTGTTTTTTTAAATTACAATGGCAATAGTTACATCCATAATGTGTCAAAAGTGTGAGGTATGAGGAAAAGTATGTTGATGCCAAGATAGCCATTATACTAAAAAGCAAGGCATTCTAAAAGGCCATTTTTCAAATTAACACAATAGCTGGACTGCACTCTGACCTAATTTATATGTAATATTTGAAAGTTTAGAATCTGACTCCAAGGGACTTTGCATCTCTTTCAATTACACATTCCTCTTTCTTGTAGAATTTAGATTACCTTTTTATTTTGAAACCATTTGAACTTATCAAAAATATCTCAAGAACGCACTTGCTTCCTCCCATTTGAAAAACTGCAGTATTGTAAATCTTGCACCTTTTTCTATTACCTAGATTACTGAAGCATTCTCATATTCTCAAATGTTTACTGAATTACTCATGAGAAGATAGCAGCAGTACTGGAAATGCTGACGTCAATAAAGAGGAGAACCAACTACAGCCCTGGCATTTGAATGCTTACACAAATTCTCTATTACTGGAAACAAGACGGCCTGCTGGACAATTTGAGCAAATAGGGAAACACAGTTTTTTAGCATGGAAACTATCAGACACACAGAGAGCCAGCTTCTCTCTCAGACAGTATATTTCAGATAAATAGGCATTCAAGTATTCTGCAGCTCCAACTGTATGCTCAGTATTCTATGTTTCTTGAAAACATAATTTAAGTAAACACATAACACATATTAGAGCGGGTATGGGTATCAGCACAGGGTGTGGGGAGCAACTCTCCCTTCACACCCCGCAGGCCACACTGGAAGGAACTTCATTTCCAGACTTTTAAAAACTAATCTGACTGATTTTGGCCAGTTTTGAAATTTTTATTTTGTGGATGTTAGGGGTCTCAGGGATGGTGAGTGAATGTTGCTTTGACCATGGGGTACAAATAATGACCCAATAATTAGCACGTAGAAAAAAAACTGGGGGACTCAGGGACTTTGGGAATATTTTGGAGGGGACTCAGGGGGCAAAAAGGAGGGATTAAGGGCCATATGATTTACAGCAAGGCTGGGCCTGGGTCCCACACAGTTCAAAAGAAGAACAGGGTACAGACTTGATACACTTTATAAAGGGGATGGGGAGCCTTGGTGACTCCAGAGGCCAGTCCCACCCCCACAAAGGAATCTTTTCTAAGTCATGTATATATGTGCACACACAATGCTCAAAAACTTTTGAATACATCGATGGAAAACATGCAGCCCTCCAGATGCTGTTAAACTGCAACTTCCAACATCCCTCAACACTGACTATTCCAGCTATAGCTGCTGGGAGTTGCAGTTCAACAGCATCTAGTGTGCTACACAATTCCTTGTTGTTAACTGTAATCAGGTCAATTTCAGCTTATGGCAACTCCATGAACAAGAGACTTCCAAGTCATCCTATCACCAAAGGCCCTGCTCAGGTCTTGCAAATTCAGGGCTGTGGCTTCCTCAATTTAGTCTATCTATCTTGAATGTGGTTTGTTCCTCTTTTCCCAATACCTTTTACCTTACCAAGATTTATTGTCTTTTCTAGTGAGTTGTGTATTTTCATGTTACATCAAAATCATGTTGCCTTCCCCTGACTATCTGCCATACTTTGGGTTGGATCAGCAGATTGAGGGGATTCAAACTGTGTCCTAAAAACTTTAATATATCCATTTTTAAATGTTCTCTGTACATTATCTGTCAGAATATCATTACCTTCATATTGTTAGCTTGGGACTGAATCTAAGAGCAGCTTGCTTAATTCTTTCTAGACTTGTTCACAGGCGAGTTTTAATTGCGTCTTCTTCATGACTCTCAACTTGTGCTTAGCCTGTACATTATACTAAGGACCCAAGATGTCACAAGGAAAAAGAAAAGCAATGAGTGGATCTCAAACTGGGGTTTGTGCTGCCTGCTTATAAATGAATGGTTCTGCACAAGAAAATCCTATACAGAAAAGTAAGTCTTTCCTTTGAATTAGAGAAAGAGACTACTGGGTCTTGGAAGGCTGGTGTAATCCAAAAGTTTAATAAAAAAATCCAAGAAAAGCTGTCAAACCTACTTGGGGTTTGAGCTCTAACTTTAAAATGAATATTCTTAAGGAGAGTCTTGCCATTTTCAATTTCAATTTCAAATTCCTGATGCAACACAAGACTTTTGATCCTCTAGAGTAAGGCATCTTTACATTGTTTCTTTTAAGTCTTCCCACCTTATCTTCCAAACAGCTCTTGAAGTATACACCAAATTATCCTACTGCACCTGAACAATATCTGTAGATCTATTAGTGAATTACATGGTGATGATTCTATGGTCTATCAATACTTGCTCCATTAAACCATTCCAGCTGGTGTACTGCAAACCTGCAAGCAGAACTTGTATTATCTGCAATAACGTGTTAGGCAGGGGCTTTCAAATAAACAGAACATTTAAAATTACCTGAGCTATAGTGGAGATTTGATTTTGGCTAGGTGGAGACTGTATATTAGCAGAATCACTTTCGGCAACAGAGTCTGCTGCACTGCCATCTTGTTGTGATTCACCTGTTTCCATGGTCATTTGTCTAAAAATAAGAGAGAATAACAGGATAGAAAGAGACAAAGAAGAAACAAGTGAGGATATAAAAAACTATATAAAAACAATTATACCGTTATTACTTCAACTCTTTATTTCTCCTGTCTAAAATTTTGCTGCAGAGACTAAAATACCATAGTAGTTCCAATCTCATAGATCCATAAAAAGTTTCAATATAATTACCATCAGCTGAAAACCCAACTTGCATCTTTCCTGAGATACCATTTTGTCAAGAGGAAACATTTTTCAGGGCTCAGAGTAAGACATATCCACTTCAGCTCAAGTAGTGAGATACTGAGAGGCTATATACCCCAAAGGCACCAGATCCCATCCTATCTGGGAAGCTTAACAGGGTCATCTCTAGTTAGTACTTGGATGAGAGACCACCAACGAATACCAGGTGCTATAAGCTATATTTCAGAGGAAGGCACAAGCAAACTCTTGAGTATTCCCTGTCTAAGAAAACCCTAGGAAATTCATGGAGTCACTAAATGTTAACAGGTAACTTAAAGGCACATAAATACGCAGTGGGATATTTAAGTACTATAATCCAGGATGTGATATCTTGGGATGAAAGTTGTTTATGAAAGCCACCATGATTACTATCTGAAGAATGTACCCCATGACATTCTGCAAAATTAGGATAATGGGATATTATAGTATCATGGTGACAAAGGAAACCAATATTAAAAGTATCCAAACACACCCTACATATGGAAAATTGGCCTTTCCCCCTCGCAACCATGAACTGTTTCTGTGTTACTGTGTTCTTTCTAGCTGTGAGCAAAACCTCTCTCTTCTGTGGTAGCTGTATAGACAGAACCAACAGATTCTGTAACACATTTCTAAAAGTACAGAGATTCACTTTATACAGAAGCCTATTAACTCCACTGATTTGAAGTTTGCTATGATCCATGATACACTACTAAGAAAAAAAATCTTAAGCAGCTGGAACTGGGACAAAGAGACTCAAATTCATAATACTGAGGAAATCTCAATCTTAGTTCGTCCAATAAATTAATCAAGTAGAGCTCCTAATGCATGCCAGACCTTTTCAGTTAAGCACTGCATTACACTGTTCCTACTAATGTAGCCCATCTTGTTTTTAATCATACTGTAGAACATTGCCACACACAGTTATCTGAATATTAAGCGAACCCAATGATTAAGCGATAACTTCATTTATACTTCTATGAGGCAGTGTTGCAGCTATATGGCTATTCATATACAGATTAGTATTATAATTGTATTTACGGATTATTTTCATGTCTGCAAAAAAGCTGTAGCAACCATATCACTATCCTCAGCCTAATCCAGCAGCAGTGGCCACATGTAAAGGGTCAAAGGGCCATTTCTGACCCTTCTCACTCTATAAAGGCTGCATTGCCATTTGGGGAAACAAGAAGCAATGTTCCAGTTTCTTTGGTTTATTTTCTGGAATTTCACAGTGTTGTGCCCTGGAACACAAAACTGTACTCTCCAAAATATCTGAACAGAAGGGCTTGGAGGGTCCAGGAGCTACAGAGTATCCTCCAGTCAGATGTGGCCCACACAATCCTCACACCACCAACAAAGGAAACTTTATCAGTGAGTGAACCAGTCTGCGTTTAAGAAGTGTGGCTATATGAAGATGGATCTCATTATAGCGGTAGTTTAAATATCTTTGGGACACCTGCATCCTTGCATGAAGAAATCTTCCATACACTAGTTACCACGAATTATTCTGCCTCTCCCAGAAAAATCTCCTGTCTCCCAAGTAATGAATACACATTACAGCCTAAATTTAAATGTAAATCTTATTTGTTGAATTGAATCAAACTGAGCGCAAGAGCTCTTTTATTACATACATTTCCTGTCTTCTGCCCACCATGCATGTGCTTGGTTACTTTTTCAATTTATGAGTTATTCCTGTTAACACGAGACATGCCTGTAAGTACAGAAATGTTTTAACAATCACTAAATCTACAATGGCTACCTTATGTTAATTCTTGCATGCTGTTTTTTGCCACACTTGCTCATTATGATTGTTTTGAAAAGGAGACTTCTTTCTTCTCCAGGCCAAGCTTCCTTCTACTGAACCTTGCAGTGGAGTTATGTTCCACTTGTGATGTCACAGCTACTGCCATGACAACTAACACTCACCATGTTACAAACACAGTACACAAGGTTTACTTGAAAATCGTGCAGAAATATTGTGGCACTGAGGAAAAAAGGATTTTGTTTGATCACACACAGAAGACTTGATAAGTGTTATGGAACACTTCAAGTCATGAAAAAAGAAAGTATAAAAGAATTTTAGCTATGCTTCTAAATATATTTGTTGCAGTACAAGGTTTTGTGACTTGGCGCACCCAAGTATAAGGTTAATTCATGAGGCCTCAGACTCACAGACTGCATCCGCACTACAGAAATAATCCTGGTTGACACCACTTTAATTGCCATGGCTCAATGCTATGGAATTCTGGGAATGGTCGTTTGTTGTGGCAACATTCCCAGAATTCCACAGCACTGAGCCATGGCAGTCAAAGTGGTATCAGCCAGGGTTATTTCTGCAGTGCAGATGCACCACAATAGTTGTCCAATTTTCTATAGCAAACTCTGTCTTTGTGTCTGAACAATGCTCTTCTGCTGTCAAGAATGGCAGGCCATTCTGGTACATACTGTAGAACACATGTTCAACTGACATGTTGTATTTGCTATAGGGCTTCACTGTCACCACATGTGGACTCAGGGCATCAAAAGAAACACTCACCCATCACAATGCAAGAGTGTAACACAAAAAAGAGCAGCCTCAGACTTGGAAAATGAACCTTTATTTTTGAGAAGAAAATCCACATAAGGGAAAAGAAGAAAAAAGAGGGAGACACCCCACTAACCAGAATGGGGACTTAATATTTAATAATGAATGCAGCTGCATAATTAAACAGTGAAAATGCATAGGGGTGAGCCAGTTACACCATAAGCAAAAGTTTAATTACATTTACAGCATTTTTATATATATATAAATTGGAAAGTAATCATTTAATCACATTCAGTTTTTAGATACAAACAAATACTGGGGCAAAGTTTTTTCTTCATGTCTCTGTGGCCAAACAGGGAAAAGTTGTTTCTTTTCATCGTTCACTGATTCAAGAAAAAGCTGAATTGGGATATGTTCACAAATTTCAATACATAAGCAGAGGCTATGAACAGAGATAATGGCTTCTTGGTACACTGCATGTATTTCATCAGTTACCCATGTAACATGGGTTTTCCTCAGAAAACGTCCCACAATTGTGAAATTATTTAAATGTCAGTGTTGTTAATGCTGTACTCCAACAGTACGTCTAAACAGTACATCTGAAATCCATGAAAGCTCATGCTAACGTTAGTCCCAAAGGTGCTACTAGATTCCCTCATTATTTTTCTGAAGCAGACTAACAGCTAATGGCTATGAAAATGCTGAAATACCCATCCAAAATTGCTGCATTTTTGAACTCTGCATTTCATATTCACGTTGTTATAGTCATCTACGTGTCACTCCTTCACAGGTATTGGAGCTGCAAGGTAGCCCATGAAATATTTAAAGTGTGAAAATACCAACGTCAAATATAAATTTCTGCACTGCAGTCAAAAGTTTTCTCTACTACAGTGAGTTTGGTGGTAAAGGGATGAATAGCAAGCAACAGAACTACTCAAACAGAATACTTTCCTCCTCTAATGTAATTTACACTGTAGTGTTTATTAGAAGCACTTTTACATTTTTCAGACTGAGCTTTAAACTCAACCCAAAAAGCATGTCTTACACGCTGATACAGTGGAGGTAAGTAGCAATGAATTGCTATTACTTTTATCTGTACAATAATGATTAAGAAAAGGACCAAACTACCTTTCATGTGTCAGTGCATACTTTTAGGATAAAGAATCCAAATTCTTACTTTTTGGCTGCTGTGCTAAGTGCTGCGACATAATCTGATCTTGATCCCAGCACGAAAACCAGCCCTGACAGATTTAGTATTTAAACAAATTGTAGCCTTATGATGCCACAAAACTCTTTGTTGCTTTGATGGAACAGGCTAACATGGCTAATCCACTGAAAATCCCCATTGTAACATGACATTGACGTTTCTTCTGTTCCTCTCTGCTCCCTATTCCTTGTCATTAAAGTTGAAGGGGATCGTTTGCCCTGTGATTTCGATGAACCAATTGCTAGTGCTCTATAAATAACAGCAATAAAACTATACTTCAAGAAGAGTTATATAACCTCAAATCTTGCTTCCAGTTTTGTAACATTATCTTGAGTAGATTAGTCTAATTTTCTCTCTCTTTCTTATTCTGTGCAAACAACGGACTACTAAACTTTCTTATTTTAACAGTACTGTGAAGAAAGAGGCACTGTGAAACCCAAGGTTATTACAGGAAAAAGATACATTCAAGGAAACAGAAACAAAAACTTTGTATACACTGTCCACAAGGATAAGACATGGCTCACAGGATACAAAGTGGCTCCATGCACTCTTACACAAGTGTTTAAAACAGCAAAAGAGAAAGCAGGGCAAAAGACTAGGGTCCAAAACAACACTGCAGAAATAATCCAGTTTGAGACCGCTTTGACTGCTCTGGCTCAGTGCTAGGCAATCTTGGGAATCGAAGTTTACTGTGGCACCAGAGCTCTCTGACAGAGAAGGCTAGCTGTCTCACAAAACTACAGTTTCCAGGAATTCCCTAGCACTAAGCCAGGGTAGTTAAAGCAGTCTCAAACTGGATTATTTCTGCAGTGTGTTTTTGGCCTAGATTGATCAGAAAGCTCCTTTGTATCTGATCTTGCCCTTCCTTTTTGGCCTTTGCTATTATACCCTACAGTCTGATCATTCATTTCTAACAGAAACTTCTTTTTCACTTCAAGATCACCTAATGATTTCTTGCAGACCTTCCCTTCCTCAGCCTTGTTTGGAACATGGTGCCCTCAGTTCCTTGCATTTTCTTCAGGATCTGTTGCAAAGTGTTTAACTCAGAAGTTAAACAAAAGAATTAACATATCATGTATTGTGCAACATTTACAACAGAAGAGGGCAAAGTGGGGCCCTGGGAAAAGAGGCAGCCCTCAGGCAGCTCTGTGCCCCATTCCTCTGGACACCCCTTTTTCTATTTTTTATTTTTAAAAAGGAGGGGTGAACTGCTGCTCCAGGAACTTTCCAGGAGAAGCAGTTTACTTTTTATATACAACAATGCCAGTTTATCAAATACCTTTCATTTCTGGGTTCTGTTTTTCTCCCCACTGTTCATGGAGCCTCAATGGTCCCTGGAGCAGCAAACTGTCCCCTCCAAACCTACTGGGACCTCACCTCTAAAAGCCACAACACCTCAAACAGCTAAAAATAAGTTTCTGAAAAGTACTGCAATAAGGCATTTTCTCCTACCCCCTCCATACACAAAACCTCTCTCTAACTGATATTAGCAATTATTATACTTTCTAAACTCATCCTTTTATAATTTTACAGTAGTTTGAACAACATTTCACAGTCTGTGTATTACAAAGAAAGAATGATAAAACATTTTATTACTTTATTTTCCTTTTCAAATCGAGGCTTTACTCAAAGCCAGACAACAAGGTCTTAGCAGAAGCATAGACAGAACACATTAAACAGGATCCAAATCCAAAACTCTTGCCTCTGATTACAATGGACTTTCCTTTGTTTTATTTCCAATTCCACTCAATGTTACTCACAGCAAACAACCAAGCATGCTACTATTAAACTGCCTGCCCCATTCACTCCTTGCCAATGTATCAATTCCCTTATTTTTGCCCTTTCTGACCTCTCCTAAATGTACATTTATCTGCCTTCTACTCTTTTTAATTTTTTGGCCACCCTCAAAAGCCCCAAACCCAGCAGCAAAGAGGAATTTCCCTGATAGCAAGGCAATGAAAACATCAGAGTATAATAACAAAACAAAACAAAACAAAAAAGAGCAAGCAAGGAGTAAACCTTATCAGTTAAGCGCCAGATGGGTCAGGAATGTGTAGCCTTTGGAGATAGACTTTCATTAACTTTAACCTGCACTGCCAATCGTGAGATAACAAGAGTACAGTCCAGCAACATCTGAAGGGCCATATACTCCCTTTTTGCATTACAAAGCAAGTTTTATTCCCTATAACTTATTCAGATGTACTTCTGCATGGAGATAATTTTCCACTAGCCTACCAGTCCTACTGAGAGCAAGTACTATTGACTACAGTGGGACTTGCTCCAAGTAATGATACAGGACAGGTTTGCAAAACCTAACTAAGGCAGCTGCCACACTGAGGAAATTAAGCAATGTGACATCACTAACTTGTGTTGCTCAATGTCATGGGATTCTAGGATTTGTAGTTTATAACAATGCAGCCGGCCTTTCTTATACACGGATTTTTTATATACGGATTCAAGTATCTACAGTTTGAATTTTTTTTTAAAAAAAAAAGTATAAATTTCAAATATCAAACCTTGATTTTCCATTTTTTATAAGGGACACCATTTTGCAATGTCATTATATTTAATGGGACTTGAGCATCCACGGATTTTGTTATACAAGGGGGATCTTAGAACCAAACCCCAGTGGATAACAAGGGTCCACTGTATAATATTTATTTATACCCCGTTCTTCAGCCAAAAGGCTATCAGAGCAGCTCACATATTGTTAATTAGACATCTGGTGAGGACCCAAAGCTCTCTGACAGGAAAAACTGAATATCTCACAAAACTACAAATCCCAGAATTCCATAGAATGGAGTCATTTCAGTTAAAGTGATGTCAAACTGCATTATTGCTGCAGTGTGACAGCAGCCTAAGAAACACTTCCCTATTAACTAGGATAAAAACATACTGAGTAAAGACATGTACAATCACACCATGTTTTACAGTTAGTCTCAAAGGTGCTACAAGATCTCTCTACATACTGAATCCGCAGACTAAGACAGCTATATCTTTGAATTCTACTATGTTTTACTGCTAGTGTTGCTGCTTTTTTAAAAAAATAAAATAAAACCCTGCCTACAAAGCAGTGCTTCTCGACTTTTGGCCTTTCAGATGTTTTGGACTTCAGCCACCAGAACCTATCATTATTGGCCATGCTAGTGAATAATAATAATACCTTGGATCAGATATTGATCAAAACAGAGACTGCAGCCAAGAAATTAGAAGATTAGGAATGGGAAGGGCAGCTATGAAGGAACTGGACAGGACCCTAAAGTGTAAAGATGTAACTCTGGACACTAAAGTGAGGATTGTACAAGCTATAGTATTCCCCATCACCATGTACAGCTGTGAGAGCTGGACACTGAAGAAAGCCAAGAGAAATAAAATAAACTCATCTGAGATGTGGTGCTGGAGAAGCATGCTGAGAATAGCATGGATGGCCAAGAAGACAAAGGGGTTCTAGAACAGATCAAGCCTGATCTCTCCCTGGAATCCAAGATGATCAAACAGGCTGGTACTTTGGCCACTTCATGAAAAGGCATGGCTCATTAGAAAAGACAATAATGCTAGGAAAAGTGCAAGACAGTAGAGAGAAAGACCACATGGAAGATAGATGGACTCAAACAGAGAGCCTGCAGGATCTGAGCAGAGCAATGGAGGAGAGGGGGTCTTGGAGATGTCTCACCCACAGGGTACATGAGTACAGGTCAATTTGGGGACAGTTAACAACAATAACAAATGAGCATGCAAAAGGATCTTGCAGCACCTTTGAGACTAAATGAAAGAAAGAAGCTAGTAGCATGAACTGCTGGAGAACAGTGCTGAGAACACTGTGGGCAAACAAATGGGTCCTTGAAAAGATCAAGCCTGAATTCACCTATGAATTCACCAGGAAGACAAGATGATTAAACTGAGGCTGTCATACATCAGGCAAAGGAATGACACAACAGAAAAGACAACAATGATAGGAAAGGTAGAGGCTAGGTTGAAGATAGAGGGCCTTGGAGCAATCTCATCCACAAGAGTCAAGGCTGACTGGAGGGCAACTAACAACAACAACATGAGCTTTCCTAGATTTGAGCCTACTTCCTCATGCATCTGTCTAGGCTCAAGTCTAGGAAAGCTCATGCTTTGTTGCTGTGTGCCTTCAAGTCAAGTCCAACTTATGGTGAGACAATCATGGGGTTTTCTTGGCAAGTTTTGTTCCGAGGAGGTTTGCCACCGCTTTCACATGAAGCTGAGAGAATGTGACATGCCCAAGGTCACCCATTGGGTTTCATGGCCAAGCTGGGAATTGAAGCCTGGTCTCCAGAGTCAGAGTCCAAAACTCAAACCACTACACCATGCTGGCCACCTGCTATTTTTCAGATAGCCTCAAAAGTGCCATAAGATCCCTTTGCATATTGATTTTCCTGACTAACATGGCTATGCTTCAACCTGTACTTGCAATTAATATTTTCTTATACCACATCCAGGGTCACCAGACACCCTCCTTTTCCAAGACACGTCATATATTTCAACAGTCTGTCCAGAAGGAATTCCAAATTGTCCTCCATTTTGTCCTCCTTTGCAGTTATTATGACATCTGATCACCCTGAACCAGAAGTCCTGACTGCAAAGGAGCCTAGTTCCTCCTCATGCATCTGAAGAAGCAGACCAAGCCTAGGAAAGCTCATACTACAGCGTCTTTTCTTTCAGTCAGTCTCAAAAGGTGCTACAAGATCCATTTGCACACTGATTTTCCAGACTCTCTGCCTTTGAGCAATGAAGGAGAGGGAGGAAAGGGATGCCACTCTGCATATGTGCAGGGGCACTCTGGATTTCCCACCAGCTGGGATACAAAAAGGTTCTGGCATAGGTGAAAGGACTTTTCCTTTGGGTCTTATTTACCTCTGGCCAGCCTGCCTTCCAAGGAGCCAGCATGGTGCAATGGTTTCAGTGTTGGACTATGAATCTGGAGACCAGGGTTCAGATCTCTGCTCATCCATGGGAACCTATTGGGTGACCTTAGGCATGTCACACTCTCTCAGCCTCAGAGGAATGCAAAGGTAAACTCCCTCTGAACAAATCTTGCCAAGAGAAGCTCATAATAGGCCTGTCTTTGTTGTTGTGTGCCTTCAAGTTGTTTCTGATTTAGGCATGTCACACTCTCTCAGCCTCAGATAAAGTGAAAAACCCCTGTGAACAAATCTTGCCAAGAGAACCCTATGATAGGTCTGCTTTGTTGTTGTTATGTGCCATGGAGGCAAACCTATCCTGGTGCTTTCTTGGCAAGATTTGTCCTGGGGAGGTTCAACACTTCCTTCCCCCTGAGGCTGAGAGCATGTGACTTCCCAAAGTTGTCCAATGGGTTTCAGGCCGAGATGGAAGTCTCCTTAGGGCCTCCCTAAGCTGGAAATGACCTGGAAGCACACCACAACAACAACAACAACAACAAATGCAACAAACTGCCACACCAAATGCACTTTCGATAATGATAGGGTTTAAGTGTTGGACTAACAAGGGTTTGGAGACCAGGGTTCAATTCCCAGCTTGGGCCTGAAAACCACTGAGTGGCCTTGGGGCAAGTTGTCAAACTCTCTCAGCCTTAGAGGCTGGTGTTCATACACACACATATAAATACACACCTACATATAGTATACAGAGTGTGTAGGTATCTGTGTATATACATATACATACACGTACAGTATGTGTGCATATATATATATATATATACACACAAACACACATACATGTACATACATACAGTATAGTGTGTGTGCATCTGACTATATACATATACATACATGCACATACAGACAGACACGTGTGTATATATGTATATATATATATATATATACATATATATATACATATATACACACATAGTCTACAGTGTGAGCATGTGTGTATGTATCTGTGTATATACATACACATATAAACACATACACACATATGGTATACAGTGTGTGTGTATGTATATATATACAGACATACTTATACACACACATACAGTGTGCTTTGGGGTAAGTCGTCACACTCTCTCAGCCTCAGAGGGGGGCTGCCAGGGAAAAGGAACCCATTCCCTGTCGAGAAAAAGTTGGAAAGGACTTGCAGGCTGCATCCACACTGGAGAAATAACCCGGTTTGGTCCCGCTTTGGCTCTTTTTCTGGCTCAAGGCTATGGAATTCTGGGAGTTGGAGTCTGTTTTGTTTGCTCCGCTCCGGGCCCCACAACAAACTCCAACTCCCAGAATTCCATAGCTTTAGAGCCAGAGCCAGAGTTTAAGCGGGGCCAAAGCGTGCTGTTCCTCTGCGTCCCTTCAGCTTCGGCGCCGCTCCTCCTCCTCCTGGGTAACGGCCCCCAAGCAAGCGAGCAAGCGAGGAGGAGGTGGAGGGCTGGCGCTGCCTGCCTTGCGCCTGTGTCCCCGCCCCCTCCTGCGACTCACCCTCGTACGTGGCGCCCCCGTCACAGGGAAGAGGGGATTGGGCCGGGCCAGGCCGCGCGTCGCCCCCACGTCAGCGCTGATGCCGCCGCGCCGTCACCGCGGGGGGCGCTCAGGAAATGGCGGCCGACGCCGCAGCAGACGCCGACTCCCCCCCTCTCTCCCTCTCGCTCACACCTGGCGAGGGGGCGTGGCCACGGCTCGCGCGCGAAGCTCCTCCTCCCTCCTCTCCCTTCGCCTCTCCTCCTTCCACCGCCATCGCTGGAGGCCGACGCCCATTGGCTGCTGGCCAAGGCCCCAACGGCTGGGGCTCGCGCTAACCGCCGGCTCCGGCTCCTGATTGGCTGAGCGTCCAGCGCGCGGGTTGGGAGGGGGAGCAGGGCGAAGAGGAGGAGGAACAGCGAGCGACAGCAGCAAGGCATCGCTTTTAGTTGTGGTTGCGTTTTGCGGGCTCCAGACTGCGGCCCTCTTCCGCAAGAGTTTGTTCTGTGGCTGCTTCTTAGAGAATGCCGGCATGGGAGTGAATGGGCGCCTTTGTCTAGATATATATGGACAGGTCATTAACCAAGGAGTTAGAAACCCTGAGGCCTTGCTATTCAACAAAGCAACCCAGAGATTAATATGGAAATCGCTTCCTCTCAGACAAGGATCACACTCTGTGTGTATATATACACATACATGCACACATGTCTGTATACCTCTGTATATCGGTGTGTGTATGTATATACACACACAGTGTGCATCACACACACACATATTGTGTGACCCTTGGCTGAGAGAAAGTGATTTCCATGTGAATCTGTGTATTGTTCTGTTGTTGAAAGGGAAGGCCTTTGCAGGGTATCTATTTCATTCATGATCCCCTTGCCCTGGGTGGCTTTCATTTGGATTTGCTGGGTCTTGATTTCAGGAAAGAAGAAACCCTTTAGGGTATCATGGAATCGAAGAGACCGCAAGGGCCATCCAGTCCAACCCCATTCTGCCATGCAGGAAATCCAAATCAAGGCATCCCTGGCAGATGGCAGAGTAAACAAATTTTGGCAACCAAACCACCCACATACCCTAAAAACCCCACAAAAATCTATGGATTCTGGCCGTGAAAGCCTTCGCCTTCACAATAACAATAGCGTTTGGCAAGTAAAATGTGAAGAAGAAAAAAAACCCAAATCAAAACCCCACTATTTTAACTTAAGAGAACACCTCTCTGGGAATCTCCAGGTCCTCCAGTGCAACTCTTGAGGTCAATATCTGTCAGACATCGATCAAAACTGCCATGAGTCCTGGGATGTTCTGTCCCCAAATAGAATAGGCACATTGTTCTTTCACATTTTAAACAGTGGATTGTTTCAGGAATGGACACTAATTTGGCAGTACTAACGTTTTGAGGAACATGCTTTACTGTGCTCATGGTTAATTCTTTAAGAGAAGCCATGGGATTTACTGAGAATGGCATGGTTGCTGCCACTGTTGCCCTCTAGCGGCACTTTTGTTTCGGCTCCTTTAAAAGCAGCATTTTTGCACACTTGGCCTTCTGCATTTGCGGGTTTGACTTTTGCTGATTTATTTGTGGTTTTGGTTAATATGTTCTCTCTAGGAATCTCTCAGTCTTCCGGCACAATTTTGCTGGAAGTTGACCACAGAGTTGGTGCTGGAAAACTTAGACATTCCTAGAGAAAACACTTTTGTAGGTCCTCCATCATCACTCTATGATGAACTTCTTGCAGATGTTGACCAGTGTTACCTGGAGATTCCTAGAGGTATTATCTTAAGTAAAAAGTGTTTTGGTTTTTTTAATTTGTGGGTTTTTTCCCCATTCACAGGGTTCCTTCACCCCTAATCCCAGCAAATCTGGAGGGACCACTTTAGTTGCCTTGCTAAATCTGGTACTTTCTAGGTCTAGGAATACCCTAGGATAGGTTCACCTCTGGCTCACCATAAATTCAAAGTGAGCTGAAGGCACACAACAACAAAGAACTCCAAATCTCAATCTGACAGCTAGGGATGCTGAGAAGTGTAGTCCAGTGCTTCTGGAAACTGCTAGGTTAGGGAATGCTATCTTAAAGCGTAGGATTCAGCAGCCTGTTCAATTAAGTTTAGCCGTTGATCTACATTTTGTCTTTGGTCCCATAGATATATGTGCTGTCCACCTAAGCTTCCAATCCCCTGGATTGCAAAAGGCGAATAAGGAATAATGCATTTGTTTCAGGTAGAGGACACTATAGGAATGGATTACACCACTTAGTGCAGTGATGGAGAACCTTTTAGAGACCGAGTGCCCAAACTGCAAACCAAAATCCACTTATTTATCACATAGTGCCGCGTCCCTCTGGATTTCTAGTGACAAACTCTACTGATCTCTGTGTTGGGACTATGGTGCGTGCGCCCACAGAGAGGGCTCTGAGTGCCACCACTGACCTAGTGGCTACGAGAATCCATTGGTGGATATTAAGCGTGGAGAATTCTTTATATTATTAAAAATTAAACCAAACAGCATACCTGTAACTTGATATGAAAATTTGATTTTCACATTAAGTGGAGAATTCTTAATCAGAACTATTGAAAACACTGATGGAACCTGTTTCTGAATAACTATACTCTCTACCTCGCCACATTTCATATTACCCTGGGCAGTTTATGTCATCTGATGGTTTATGAAACATAGGGCAAGGGTCCTAAATTCAAACCCTGAGATTTCCATTTCCAAGTTATATACCAATCATACACTTTAATATCCACTTTTCTTCAGGTGTTGCTATTTCCTGCTTCTGAAAACTGGTTGCAAATTTACAGATGTAGAAACATAAGAATTTCTGATCTAGTTCCTCTACAAAAATGTGGCTTCCTGGAAATGAAGGCTGCAACCTTCAAGGCTCAGGTCCACATTATTTGGCAGACCGTTTCTCCTGGTATGAACCTGCCCGGACTCTGAGATCCTCTGGAGAAGCCCTTCTCTCCATCCCAACACCTTCACAAACACGTTTGGTGGGGACACGAGAGAGGGCCTTCTCAGCAGCTGCCCCTAAAATCTGGAACTCCCTGCCCAGGGAGATAAGAACGGCTCCCTCCTTGATGGCTTTCCGACGGCAGGTGAAGACCTACCTGTTCAAACAGGCATTTAAGGAATCACTATAAGAACAGGCAGGAATGTTGGACTAGTTTAATCATTCTGTTTAATGCATGTCATTTATCTATTTATTTTTAAAATGTTTTAATTGTACTTTTTGTTTGTTTGTTTGTTTGTTTTTTAATTGCTGTGAAGCCGCTCTGAGTCCCAGTCCTGGGAAAAGAGCGGGATATAAAATAAATAAATAAATAAACCCTATCACCAGCTTAGCTGATGTGAAGAAAGAGTTGGGCAAGTCTGGCCGAAGGCAGCCAAGCACAGCTCAAGGAATGCTGTGAAGGGGGGCCCATTGAGGAGGAATGATACAGCACAGAGGCTTGTCTCCGCCAGAGACCAGGTAGGGTTTTGATTTCAGAGAGACAGGGACAAGAGCTCAAGCAAATAGGCAACAGGAGAGCTGTAACAGACAGGAGTCAGTAAGAGGGGAGAACCAAGTCTGGATTTGAGGAGCTATAGATGACTGAAATGTTCAGAGGTTAGTGTGCTATTTTCTGTGTCTTAATAAACTTGTCTCTGACTGTCTCATTCAAGCCTGATACACCTCCAGGTCGTGCATACCACATGGATCCCATAAAACAACATAGCCATAGGACTGCATATGGGATCATCCTGAGATCCAAGTACCCAATCCAGGAAGGGTCTGAAGGGGGAAAGAATAGGGCGAGTGACAGGTGCTCAAGGACTGGAATGGCAGGGCCACCGAAAGGGGGGCTCTCTCATACCCAGGAATAAGCATCACTCACCTCAATGGAATTTAGTCTTGAACAGATAGCATTGTGACTGCTACATGTTTGAATATTTTTTAAAAGAAGAAAAAAAAGCAAGACGTGTTTTTCTGTTTCCATCAAAAATTATTTCTTTCACCATGTAGGTACTGTCACTGTATTTTTAAAAAATTAAGAGATACTGTTTTATTCTGTAATAAGCTGCACTGGTGATGCTTAAGACAGAACTAGGTGTTTTTAAATGTGGCAAAAAATGAGAAGGAGCAGTGTTTAAAATAAATAGCACACACACACACACACAAGTCATGTATGATGGATCAAGTTATGGTCCAAAATAAATCATAGTTAAACAGAATTTAAATGCAACTTTTATCCACCATGGTAGTTTTTCAATCCTGACATCAGATTAACTGTTTTCCAATTCTAATTTTGAAAGATTCACTCTCACCTTTAAATTAGAAACCAGCGAAATTAGCATGTCAAATAACATTTTAACAATGACCAACACCCCCACTTCAGTCTTTTAACATGAAACTGACAGACCTAAATCTTGAATTACTTGTATTATGTACCCATTAAGAATAGTAATGGCAATATATTATGTTCTAGCTCTGGGTACAGCACATACCTCAATATCTAAAATCTCATTTAAATAATCAGATATCTAACCACAGTGCTCTGCACCCAACCTTCCTTACCTATTCATTTAAAATCTCTGAACATCACAGTGTAAAGCTAATGAGATCACATGCTATTTGTCTCTCTGTTCCACGTATGTGTTCGACAACATTTGTGGTAATGAATGAATACACACACGTGATCCAATACTGTAAAACAAAAGTTATGTCAACATGAACCCATCTTGCTCCCATTTAATAATACCCAGGAACACAGTATGGAGACACATTCAACATTTTAATTGTTCTTCAACCTTTCTTTAACTTACCTTTTCTTAAACCAAACTTCTGAAATTATAGATGTTCTTAGACTTTAGATTCTGAGAGATCCCTTTTTTGCCTCCAGAGAATCAGGTGCTTGAGATCATTAACATAACAAAAGTCTGGAAAGGGTGTATTCATAGTGGAAGAATGAAAGGAGACTAAGGACCTGAACAGACAGGCCAAAAATAAAGCTGTTTTGGGTCACTTTGGAAGCATGCTATTTAAATGTTGCATGCATCCTAAGAGGCCAGAAGTCGCACCAAAGCCATGCTCCAGTCCACTTCTGGCCTCTTAAGATATGTGCTTCAGTCACCTGAAGCAGCTTTATTTTGGCCTGTCTGTACGGGCCTTAAAACTTATTTCTTCAAAAGCCCAAAACGTTTTTCACTGTCCAGCTTTCACAACTACACACAGAAATCTGGACAATAATAACTTTAGTATTCAATTATAGACCTTGACACTTCAGGATCTTGTCTCGTTCCTTCATAGCTAACCTTCCAAATCCTAGTCTTCTTCCAATTTCTTGACTGCAGTTTCCATTCTGATTAATGACTGAACCAAGGTATGGACAATCTTGAATCATTTCAACGACTTCATTGTTTAAAGGTATTTACTTCATCTGTGGTCATTATTTTTGTTTTCTTAATATTCCTGTGTTATCTTTAAGAAAACTCCACCGAATACATGGAAGGTCATGTATGGCACTTCTTTGCTGAGAATCTTCAGGTGTCTTTGATACTTCCTCTTCAGCAAGAACCATCTTTTTCTGGTGCTTGATGTTATGAATGGCACTTGGGGGGGAAATCATCTTCAGTTTCTGCCTGGTCTTTTTTCTGAAGATCTCAACATTCATTTAATTATATCAAGGCTTTGATAACTGGACCTATGCAAAAAGGAATGTGATAAGTTCAGAAACAGAAGTAATTTTTTTAGACAAAAAGCTTAATTTCCTTTTTCCTCTCAATGGAAGGAAACAGAATACTAGATTACATGCACCCAGATCTGCCTTGATCACATGAAGGGCTCTTCTTGTGCCCAGTCAATGGTTCTGTGGGTAACAGTCTCTCTGCCAGATCGCCATCTCTCAGTTTTCATAATAAGAGCATTATGCTCTATCTACCATATTCATAGAGGGATTACTATTATTCTCATTACTATGTACTGCTTTTTCAACCATGCCATGTCCCTTTCCTATGAATAAACTTACTAGAAAGAATATGCTGATTATAAAGTTGTTTTGTTGAAACAAGATATTCACTCACCTACTAAATTTATGTCTCCCTGTCTCTGCACTTCTTTTAATGAACGAAAGGCAGCCTACATGCCATTCCTCCCTCCCCCTTTATCCTCAGCAACACTGTAGGATGGATCAAGGGAGAAAGAATGACTGACCCAGGCTCACTCTCAAGTGTCGTGGACTATGGGTGAGTCACATGCTCTCAGCCTCAGGGGAACAAATCTTGCTAAGAAAGGCCAATGATAGGTTTGTCTAAGGGTTGCCATAGATTGGAAGTGACTTGAAGGCACACAATACTCACACAGAGTCCAGTCCAATGTTGTCTCATGGTCTGTGGACTTAATACAAGTCTAATTATCCAGATTGTATAATAAGGCTTTGCTACTTCTAAATCAGGGTTGGGCAAAGTAGGGTTTATGGGCTGGATGTGGCCCCAGTATCTGTTTTTGTTCCCCGCCGGAGTCAAAAAGTCAAAGTCCCCTTTTTTGCTCTTCAGAGGAAATAAATAGAAAGTCATCTCAACTTACTTCCTGCTGCAAAAAAGGCTGTCTCTTGGGCTTGAAATGGCTTGGGAAACGAAAGCCCCTCCGCCAAGACACCCAGAGGTTATGTGGGACTTTTTGCAGGGCAAAGGCGGTCTCCCAACCTTCCTGAGTCCTGTCAGCTCAGGGCCAAATGAAGGGCCAGAACAGACAGGCCAAAATAAAGCTGCTCTGGGTCCCTTTGGAGTATGCTGTTTAAACGATGGCCGGAAGCCTTGCCAAAGCCACGCTCCAGTCCTTGGGATAATTGCTCAAGGCTATGGAATCCTGGGAGCTGGAGTATGTTCTTTCCTGGCTTCCTCCGCAGAGGAACCCTGGGCAACTCATAGATGCTCTTCGCCTGCTGCTGCTGCTGCTGCCTCAGAGGAAGGCAATGGCAAGCTGTCTCTGAATGAACCTTGGAAGGAGAGCCCTGCGTCAGGGTTGCTGTCAGAACTGGAGACTGACAGCCGAGTGGGAAGAAGGCCTCCCAAGAATAAGGGATGGAGGACGTTCCCCGTGAAAAAGCTAAAAGCACTCCTAGAAGCGTAAAGATCATGCTCAAAATGGAGGACACTTTGAAATCCCTCCCGGAGGGAAGGCTGAAATGGAGGACATGTCCTGGAAAAGGAGGACGCCCGGCCATATTCCTCTCCCATCATCGCTGCGGCTCCACCCGGAACCTGTAACGAGCCAAACACGGCTCCCCTTTCCTGGAACGCGTTACGTGGAACGAACAAGTAACTCGTTACCTGGATCTCCACGGAGCGGCCTTCAGCACAGGAGCAGCCCGCCGCGTTCCCCTGACTTTCGACGAAGACAACAAACCCTCTCCGAACCTGACAGGGCCGAAGGACCGCTCCGCGCATGCGCACTCCCGCCCCTTCTGAAAAGGAAACCCCTACCTTTTTTTCTTTTTCAGCGCATTCATTCTCAGGAACGGAAGCGGGCTGTGAGGAATACAGTCCCCGGGCGGCTTCCGTACCTCGGAAGATACCAACTCTGCTTGGGAAGTGGGGGGCGTGGTCGCCGCCGCCGCGTTCTGCCTCCCGAGGGCCTCCCTTTCCTTGAGCGGAGCCCGGACCTGGATGGCGCTTAGCAGGCACGCTCCCCGCGGACTTTGGGGGCCGAAGGAAAGGCCTCGTTGACCCGGTAAGCGCAGACCCGCCTCGGCCTCCCCCGCGGTCCCCGCTCGGTGGGCGCGGCTGGGAAGGCGGTGGGCGGGGCTGAAGGGGCGGCCGTGGCGGCTGGGTAATGGCAGCCCTGTGAGCAGCAGCGGAGCAGGCTTCGGGAGAGCACCGGCGCCGAGCGGGAGGGAGGGGGCAGGCGGGAGACGACGCGGCCCAGGCCTCTCCGGTTGCCAGGTAACGCCCCCGGGAGCAGGAGCAGGAGCAGGAGGGCAGCCGGGGCTCCGGAAGAGCCTCCCCCGCTGGACCTTCCGGGGTTCCTCTCACTATCCTCATCACCGTCGCGGTTGCTAACTAGCCCCGGCCCCTCAGGCCCTGGGCCTCCCGAGACCAGCCCCCCGGAGTCCCTTTCCCTTCTCTCCTCCTCCTCCTCCTCCTCCGGCCTGTTAACCTTAGTGTCACTATCATTGCAAGCGCTATGCTATCATTACTACGAATACAGTATAGGCATCATTCTTGTTATTCCTTGGGGCTGATCATGCTTCCCACTCCGGCCCCCTCTTCTCTCTCGCTCTCCTTCCTTGTAGATGGAGGCTTTCTAGTCTATTAAAACATCGTCATCATTACTGCTACTACTACTACTGTTATCGTTATTATTCCTTTGGGCTCGTGCTCCCTCTCTTTCTGTCTCCTTCCATGTCTCTGTAGGCTCTCTGGCCTGTTATCATTGTTATCATCCTTATTCTTCTGGGCCCCATCTCTCTCGCTCTCGCTCTCTCTCCTTCGGTGTACAGTTGGCCCTCCTCCACATTTGCAGCATTGAGTTTTCAGCCTTTGATTATTTGCAGATTTGACTAATATGTTCTCTCTAGGTCCTCCAACACAACTCTTCCAGAAGCTGGCCATGGAGCTGTGCTGGAGTTCCTAGAGAAAACACTTTTCTAGGCATTTGCAGGGCCTCCAGCATGAGTCTCTGATCAAGTTCTGGCAGGTGTTGGCCATAGAGTTGCACTGGAGGCCCTGAAGGCTTCTAGAGACATGTTCTCTCAGGTAAAAAGAATAGTGGTTTTCTATTTGCAGTTTCCCCCATCTCCCAGTGGCCAGGCACCCCTGACCCCAGTGAATGTGGAGGAACCACGGCATATGCAGACTCTTTGGCCTCTCATCATCATCATCATCATCATCATCATCCCGACATGTCATGATATAGTCCTTCTCTCTTTCTTCTGTATACATGCAGGCTGTCTGGCCTGTTGTTGTTATTCTTTGGGCTCCCCTTCACCACCCTCCTTCGGGGATGGATTGGGCACCAGCCTCTCATGCTGTGGTCCTCTCCAGTTGTCAGCCCTGCCTGAATCACTCTTTTTTACCCCCTTTTGCTCTTTCTCTCTGTCCTTCCGTGTGTATGCAAACTAACGTTTTTATCATTATACAGTATCATTGTTCTTTTTTCTTCCCTCTCAACGCTCTCCTTTGGGAACAGATCAAACACTGTTATGTCTATACAGTCACTATACAGTTCTTCCCAGTTACCAGTTTGTGGCCCGCCCTTATTCTTCCTCTCTGTGTTGTTGTTGTTGTTAACTGTCTTCAGGTCACCCCCAACTCATGGCAATGCTGTGGATAAGAGCTCTCTATCCCTCCCTATCCTCAGCCACTGCCTAGGTCCTGTAGATTCAGACCTATGACCTCCCTAATTGAGTCTAGCCATCTGGCTTTCAGTGTTCCTCATTTTATACATCCCTCTACCTTTTCTAGCATTATTGTTTTTCCCCCCAATGAGTCATGCCTTCTCATGATATGAACAAAGAATAACAGCCTCAATTTGATCATCTTGTCTTCTAGGGAGAGTTCAGGCCTGAGATGTTCATGGACCCATTTGTTTGTCTTTCTGGCTGTCACCAGTATCCTCAGCACTCTTCTCCATCACTACATCTCAAATGAATTGGTTTTATTCGTGTCCACTTTCTTCACAGTCCAACTCTCACATCTGTACATGATGATGCGGAATACATTGGCTTAACTAATACTGTTTGGTCTATGGCTTCTGGTTTGTTTTCATTTTAGTCCATATAGTGGGATCAAAAGTGGTGGTTGTAGGAATCTTGAGAGTAGAAAGTCCAACGTACTTGTAGAACTATAGCATTATCATACAGGTTTATTTTCTGCTGTCCTTGAGGACCAGATTAATTCATTTTAAGTTATGAGTGGGTAGATTTTGATTGAACATTAAAATATTTTTTGACAGATTTGGCAATGGAATCAATTACCTAAAGAGGTGGTGGGGTCTCCTTCTATAGGCATCTTCAGAAAGAGGCTGGACAGCTACCTGCTGGGGATGCTCTCACTAGAGTTCCTGCATTTAACAGGAGGGTTGAACTCAGTAGCTGATGAAACCCCTTCCAGCTGTGTGATTCATTACCTCCATTATCTCAGCAACACAAACTAGATAAAGTTGAACTGAAATGGTTACTATGCAAAACAGTTAGCTGCAGTTTGTTTACAATTTGTCTCCAGAGAAACCCTGAACCTTACAAATGTCTTCTACACTCTTCACTTTGACTGCAGTGTCCACCAGGCAACTGATAAAAAGGGATAAAATTCAGAGACATGGGTGTGTTAGTCTGGAATATCAGTTTGCAAAGGGATCCTGTAACACAGTGGTTCCCAAACTTTGGCCCTCCAGGATGTAGAGAGATCTTGTGGCACCCTTGAGACTAACTGAAATAATGAAGTTGGCAGCCTGAGCTTTCATAGACTTCAGTCTACTTCCTCAGCTGAGGTGCTACCAGATCATCATCATCATCATCATCATCATCATCATCATCATCTCTGTACATACTGATTCTATAGACCAGGAGTCCTCAAACTTCAGCCCTCCAGATGTTTTGGACTTCAGCTCCCAGAATCCCACATCATTGGCCAAGCTGACAAGGGAGGCATTATAAGGTAGGAAGGAAATTTGCATGTGTGCGGTGATTGGCTGAGGCTTCTGGGAGATGAAGTCCAAAACACCTGGAGGGCTGGAGTTTGAGGACCCCTGCTATAGACTAACATGACTATATCTTTGAATTTGGTCCTCCAGTGGGTTTTTTGGACTTCAACTCCCAGAAGCCCCTGCCAGGTTGGCCAACTGTCAGGAATTCTCGGAGCTGGAGTCCAAAACATTTGGAGGACCAAAGTCTGGGAATCACTATTGCAGCATTTTTTAACTTTAACTGAGCAAAAGATGTTGTAGTATAAGCTTTCATAGATTTAGATCCAAAACACACTGCAGAAATAATCCAGTTTGAGACTATTTTAACTGCCCTGGCTCAGTTCTAGGAAATTCTGGGAATTGTAGTTGTAGCCCCAGAGCTCTCTGGCAGAGAAGGCTAAATGTCGCACAAAACCACAGTTCCCTGAATTCCCTAGCATAGAGCCATGTCAGTTAAAACAGTCTCAAAGTGGATTATTTCTGCAGTGTGTTTTGAACCTTGGTCTACTTCTTCAGATGTGTGGCGTGAACTGGAAGAACCTTTATAATCAGATGGTATGAATAGCCACAACTTGTGGGTGTGGTAATGAAGTGACAAGTTCAGTTTTAACTTTGGTCCTTGGGGAACTAGGGTATGAGGACAGATGTTGCCTAAGGCCAGGGTTGGTGGATGACAAATACAAATAGTGGAGGGAATTTTGGAATGTGTATGGGCAGGTTGGGAGCCAGAAAGGAGATTTGTTCATCTGTCCAAGAGCGTCCTTATAAAGCTGTGGTGTTAGCCAATATTATAATATATATTTTATATGTAGTGTGCCAGGAACCTATTATTTCTGTTTCTTGGCCTGTCCACTTTATCCTATCTCCTTTCTGGTTCTCAGCCTTTGGCCCACAACAACCCTAGTTAAAACTGAACTTCTTACCTCATCATCATACCCACAAGTTTTGCATTTCTATGGCTATTCATATACAATGCTCTCTAAATTATCTGGGGTTAGGAGCACAAGTCCCCTGTGAAAGTGGGAAAACAGCAAATAAAATAACCACTTTTTTAAAAACCCAAGAGAATGCTTTTCTAGGAATCTCTAGGTCCTCCAGCACATCTCTGTGGTCAACATCAACCAGAGGTTGACCATAGAATCATGCTGGAGGACCTACAAATGCCTAGGAAACTGTTTTCTTTAGGAATCGCTAGGTCCTCCAGTGTGTCTCTATGGTCAACTTCCAGCTGAGTCACTCTGGAGGACCTAGAGATTCCTAGAGAGAATATATCAATTAAATTCACGAATAAGCAAAACTGTGAATGTGGAGGGCCGACTATAGTCCTTCCTGGGCAAGAGTTAATTTCATGCACTTAAGGAAGTGGACCAAGTCTAGGAAAGCATATGCTACAATGTCTTTCACTCAGTTAGGGCCAACACCCACTGCAGAAATAATCCAATTTGAGGCCACTTTAACTGCCCATGCTCAACACTAGGGACTTCTGGGAACTTTAGTTTTCTGAGACTTCTCATCTCTGGTACCACAACAAACTACAGTTCCCACAATTCCTTAACATTGAGCCAGGGGGGATAGTTAAAGCAGTCTCAGACTGGATTATTTCTGCAGTGTGTTTTGGTCCTTAGTCTCAAAAGTGCTACAAAATGCCTTTGCATACTGTCACCATTGTATTCCTGTTGTGGTAGATTTGTAAGTAAGGTACAATTACATCAATAAACCTCTTCACTGTTTTCCAGGAGCCTGAAGATCTTCAAAAATTATCAGAGACTGTAATGAATAATGTATCACCTGTAGGTAATCTAGGACAGTGCTTGTCAAACAATTGGATATGGAAGACTGGCAATTAGTTTTTTCCCATGTGCCAGGGACTGGTACCCTACTTGTGCCTCTAATCTAATTTTTTTCCTGAAAATTTACTAGGGACTAGTCCCTGGGCCATCACTTTGAATAACACCGTTCTAGGAAATTTACCAGAACACTTCTTGGAAATGGTGTACAAATTATATACCATAACATGGGAATACAATATCCTTATTTCTAATCAGGAACTGGGAGTTGGAACAAAAATATGTGACATTTTTTTACAAAACATTTATCTCCAGAAAGCTACACCTTTCAGATTTGGAAAATTTTCATGTACAAAAATTCCTGCTGGATGTATGCTGAGAACACTTACCACTTTTACTTTAAATGCTTTTCAGAACCTCTTTTTCAGAAAGTGTCACTTTTTGATAGTTCTTTTGTACCTTACAATTGTCACATTGACCTATTTCCTGATCTCAAATACATCTCTCTTCACTGGTTAAGGAAGAAGCTGAAAAATACAGTGCTAGGGTTTGGTTCCAGGATCCCTGTAGACACTCCATGGATGCTCAAGTCCCATTATGTACAGTCGCCCCTTCTTTTTTTGTGGGGGATCCGTTCCGCTTATATTCAAGAGTTTCGCTTATATTCAAGCCCCACTGGCTTGAATATAGGTATGGGCGCACACCCATTCCCCCTCCATTCATCCCTCGTGCATAAGTGAGGAATGCAAGTCTGAAGACCACGAGAATGGAGGGAGGACTACAGTGGTGTAATAAAATGGTGTCCCTTATATAAATAAAATGACAAAATCAAGGTTTTCTTTTTGAATTTTTAAAAAAAATATTTTCAAGCCATGAATGGTTGAATCTATAGATGCAGAAACTGTGGATGCAGAGGGCCAGCTGTACAACTATAACTGAGTTATGTGTTTCTTTCTCTTTTTTTTAATTACATAAATCTAAATCATGCTTGTAAGTACTTTTATTGGCTTTTCCTCTGTCTTCATATGCCCATGTTTTTAATGTTCTCTGGACATTAAGGGCATATGCTGGAGACAGGGTGGTACGTAATAACTGTGAAACAAACGCAGCAATACTTTACATATGGTGTCCAAGCAGTTACCTAAATGCAGACGTAATCATGTTATGCAGTGGAATCTAAATCACCAAAACAGCTAACTAGTGCAGTTCTCAAAAAAAAGCTAATGATAGCTTTACAGTTAAGTTGTTTTAAACAGCAGGCTACTTCATCAGGTTTATGAAGGTGGCAGAGTTGCATACATGGCTAAATGTAAATAATTACTCACACTCCTAAGTCTGTGAAAATATATAAGCAACTTAAATTCTCAACACCATTCATATAGTCTAGGGGTTCCCAAATTTTTTGACTTGTAGAGCTCTTTTTAGAATCAGTTTCTATGGCGGAGCCCCTAAGACGCCTATCCTATGTCTTACAAGTTAATGGTGTTTAGTAGTGTTATTTTTGTTTCTTATTCTTTAATTTCATTCAATTTTTATTTCTTTCATTTTCCTGGAGCGGCTGCGGAGCACCTGAGAAGTGCACTCCTGATATAGTCTATATTTTTATTTTCGTTACTTCTATATTTCTGTTTTCTACATTACTATTTGCAACTGTGTCATGTATCTGCATTATATATCTGCCCATGATATCATGCACAATGGACCTGGCAATCCACCTACCAGGAAGGACCCCTTTCCCTCAGTTCTTGGACAGCTGGCAATTTTCCAAGGCTTAGGATAAGACAGTATGTGAAAGGTGTGTATAAAGTGTGCATACCTAAGGAAGGAAGGAGCATGTTTTTAGGACTGTTTTACAGATCATATTTTTCCCTTTGAGCTGTCAGAATAAAATCATGAACACCATTCCTTCTTTCCCCATCCCTCATATTTCCTGCAGGGACTATGTCACTATAACAAGATAAGATGCTGGCCAATGGATTTCAGAGACTTAACAGTAGAGGATAGATTTAGCAACGGTTACAGATCATGATGGCTAATGCAGCCTCTGCATTAAATGTCTCTATAGTTTTGATTACTAGGAGGTAGAAATAAATAAAAAGGAATAATCTTTACCATTAACCTGTTGAACTTGTTGGCTACCAAGAAACATTTAGCTGGCTTTAGGGTGTTCTCTAGATGAACCATTACTGTTATTTTCATATTTGTGTATTTCCTCTTGAGTTCTTTCTTTACTTCTATAAACAGTTATTTCTCTTTAAAATAGTGTAGAGATTACTGCCTTGAATCTAGACATAGATGCACCTTCAGTAGACTATGGGAACGAAGCACATCGGTAGCTCAAAGCCACTTCTGGCCACTTCAGCCCCAGTCGGCCCCTGATCATCCCAGGGCTGTGGCACCTGGAAGCTGTGGGCCCAACGCCGGATGCTGCTACAGTCCTCAACAGGCCCCTGGCAAGGAGCGGCTTTTTGCCACTCCTTTTTTGGCTGGGTTCAGGCTGCCTTAGGCAGCTGCAGAGCAACCTCCGGGCAATCTGCATGCCGCACCCCCAAAGGTGCCAGAATCCTCATTTTTGGCCTGTCTGTTTTGGGCCTGTAATAACCTACCATAAGTACTACTGATTTCAACAGATATGTCTCAAGTGTAATTAAATGTGAATCTAGCCTGTTGTGTTTGAGAATGAAATAAGTATTCATTCCTGTGCCATGGGTATTAAAACACAGTAAAATCTAACAAAACCATCATGAACTCTTTAAGAAAAGGAGAATTATGAACATTTCAAAGGAATTATTCATTCATAATCAGAGCTTCCATTTGATCAGGGTTTGAAACCAGGCAGTGCATTGGTTTCCAGAGAGGAGAAGCAAATACATGCTCATCAGTTGGAATCAGTCTCTTAACTACCACTAAGGGAGATCCAGGTTTGCATCTTCAGTGTTAATGCAAATACTGACTGCATTCACTTAAATGTAGGGTTTTTTTTTTAAAAAAAAGTTAATGTACAAACAGTTTTATGTGCACTTTACATTTTCAGTTCAATAATTTGGCTTCATTGTTCTCATTGTTGACTTCCTTTAAAATCTTGAATGTTCAAAGTGTCTGTTGGATTTCAATTTCTATTTCAATACATAAATAGAACCAATTACAATAGATTTTCCCAGTATTATGCTATTTTGTGTGTTTTCCTTGCCTGTCTTGACTAATTTGAAATTTATGTGATTTCTTCCCATGAAATCTTCATGATGAGTCAAGATGCTTGTATGAGTGGTCTGTGATTCTTTCTTACCTTTGCCATTTGTAGCATGTGTGTCAACAATGTGGAGTTCTGAATAATCCTTAAATTACCAAGCAGAATATTGCTGTTATGCAAGGGAAGTACTATAGAGCAGACTTTCAAAATCAAGGATTACCAAAGAGTACCAGCAACAGCCCACTGCTAGGACATATGTTTGGAGGACATAACTTAACAAATTATAAATAAGCAAAGGTGTTCAGTGGGGAAAGAGAGCCAGTGTAGTGTAGTGGTTTGAGAGTATTAGCTTACAATCCTAGAAAAAGCCCACTGGGTGACATTGATAAAGTCACAATCTCGACCTTAGAGGAAGACAATGCAAACACCCTCTGAACAAATCTTGCCAAGAAAACTCTTATAGGTTCACCTTAGAGTTGTCATAAATCAGAAACAACTTCAAGGCACCCAACAGCAACACATTCAAAGGAGAAAAGTTGAATGTTAGGGCTGTTTTTACAGCTAGCGTTACTTCTGTGATCTGTAAAACTAAAAATGTACAATTTTCTCTCATTACAGATTTTAATACCAACACCCCACAATGTCCTTGAAACCACGAGTAGTTGATTTTGATGAAACATGGAGCAAGCTTCTTACAACAATTAAAGCTGTTGTCATGTTGGATTATGTTGAAAGAGCAACATGGAATGACCGCTTCTCGTATCCTTTTAGTAGAAGATGGAATGAATGATTTATACATTCTCTAGATAATGATTTGACACTAATCAAATAAATCTGCCTAAATGTGTACCCCATGTAAAGCCAGCTGGAATAAAATGTTTTAATGGTCATTGTTAATTAACACAATGAAAGTGAGACCCTGCTTTGCTTTGTCAGTAAAACATTTCTTGTCCAAAAGCATTATATACAGTGGAAATTGCTACTGCTACATTGATCACTTACTAAAAATTGCAAGCTATGGATTGATTGTAAAGGTCATCTTAATACATTTGATCTTGGCCAAAAGGCCAAGAAGTGAATTCAGTACATGGCTTTGTGATTTTTTATTCTGCATGCAAAATTAGCCATGGGGAAACTGAAGTCCCAACCAACATGCCAACAGTCCAACTGACACATCTAGCCCTGTCTG
This sequence comes from Sceloporus undulatus, assembly GCF_019175285.1. Classification (NCBI taxonomy): domain Eukaryota; kingdom Metazoa; phylum Chordata; class Lepidosauria; order Squamata; family Phrynosomatidae; genus Sceloporus; species Sceloporus undulatus. The sequence continues at coordinate 17,904,727 of NC_056527.1, forward strand.
AACTGCTGTTTGGCAGTATTGCAGTTCCGTCAGTGGACATCAGAATTGGTTTTGCTGAAGCTCAGGTTTTGCTGAAGCTCAGACTGTGGCAGCAGAAAGCTTGATTTAAAAGAAGGGATAACCATTTGACTTTCATTTCCTTTGTATTTTCAGAAGTTTTGTAAGTCTTTGCTCCAGAATAGTTCTGCTAGATGCCCGTTCTTCGTTTGTAATTAGAGTGATGAGCTGGATGTAACCCACATACACCTATTCTTTCATGTCAATTTTTATTTCCGTGTATGGTTGATAGGGTAGAGTAGGGGGAAAGCAACATGTTCATGACAGGAAATCAACCTTCCTAATTTGTAATGTAGATCAGGCAAAAAGTCTGTCTCCCATGCTATTTAACATTTACATGAAACCGCTGGGAGAGATCATCCGGAGACATGGGGCGCGGGGTTATCAGTACGCTGATGACACCCAAATCATTTTCTCTATGTCTCCGACTGATGCAGTGACTGGGGATGGCGTCTCTCCTCTCGTGGCCTGTCTGGAGTCAGTAATGGGCTGGATGAGGAAAAACCGACTCAAACTAAATCCAGAGAAAACGGAGGTACTAGTGATAGGTTCCCCCGGTCCGGGAATGGCGGTGGTTCCACCTGTCCTGAACGGGGTCACGCTCCCTGTGAAGGACTTCGTGCGCAGTCTGGGGGTGCTTCTTGACTCGTCGCTCCACCTGACTGCTCAGGTGAATGCGACGGTCAAGAGCACTTGTTACCAGCTTCGGCTGATTCGCCAGCTGCGCCCATACCTGGACCGGAGGGACCTAGAAACTGTTGTACATGCTCTGGTAACTTCGAGATTGGACTTCTGCAATGTACTCTACATGGGGCAACCCTTATACCAAACTCGGAAGCTTCAAATGGTACAGAATATGGCAGCCCGGCTGGTCACTGGCGTATCCAGGACCAGCCACATAACACCCGTGCTTAAAGATCTCCACTGGCTGCCCATTCGCTTCCGAGCTCAATATAAGGCGTTGGTTATCACCTATAAAGCCCTAAATGGCTTGGGCCCAGGATTCCTAAAGGACCGCCTCTCCCCATACAATCCGCCTCGCACCCTCAGAACATCTGGGCAGCAACTGCTGAAGGTGCCTGGGGCTAGGTTAGCTTCTACCTCTAGAAGGGCCTTTTCCACAGCTGCCCCAGCCCTTTGGAATACGCTGCCCACGGAGCTCCGCTCATCTACCACCCTGGCCCAATTTAGGAAGGACCTCAAAACCTTCCTATTCAAGCAGGCATTCCCCGACTAAATATCCTGTGGGCCTCCCTCCTCTTCCGTGGCCATGAGGATGGGCTAACGGGGCCTTTGTTATTGTTTTAGACTGTGTATTGTTATTGTTTCGTGTTTTTAACCTGTATTTGTTTGCACTTGTTGCATTGTTGTAAGCCGCCCTGATCTTCTTGGAAGGGCGGGATATAAATAAAGATTTTATTATTATTTATTATTTATCTTAGGCCTGACACATTCTGCCCCATCCAGGACATTTTTTGAATTTTTTATTTTTACAAATGGTTTTAAAAAGTACTTTTATCTAGGCAATTTCTGTTTTTTTCTTTTTTTCAGAAGCAGCCTGATTGTGCGAATCTTCATAGCAATTTTTAATTCAGTTTTTAATTAGTATCCATTCTTCTTGAGACTGAAAGGAGGTCAAATATGGTCCGGACACTGTGTCCCAGTATAGATTCAAGTTGTCTTGAAAAGGGCAATGGAAGGTCACATGATAATTTTATTTTAAGCATTGACTCACTTTCATTTACCTTTGACCTTCAGATCTTCTCTCCCTGAACCCTTGCAGAAACGAGATATTTCTGGCACTGCTTTGATGTGTGACCCCAAGAACAGGCATGTGACATATCTTAAGACTGTTACTAGAAATAATTGAATAGCTAGTTAGATTTGCTAGTATTGTGTTACCAATGATGGTATGAATCATTCCAAAGCTTCCATTTCCCCCCCAGCCAGTCTGGTAAAAAAGGATTTCTTTTTTAACCTAATAAGAAATTCCTCTCTTTCTTCCCTTACTTTTAGTTCTTAGCATCTGTTGTGAACTTTTTTTGTTGACAACAATCTGTTGTGTTTACTGATTCACTTTTCACAGGATGCCTAGCCACATGACTACCATGACACTGCACTGCATGGAAGCTGGACACCAGTAATCTATACACATTTTCCAGTGTATAACGGGGTCCATTTTAGACACAGAGACATCCAGCTTGCCAGGAAGTAGAGTGCAGCTGAAATTTTGACTGCTGTTCAGGTTCCCACAAGTGCAGTTGCTCTTTGTGGTATAGGCAAGTCTCAAAGAACTCATGCCATAGAGCCCTGCAGACTGTTCAGGCAAAAAGTCTTCCTTCAAGCACAACATTTTGGAAGCACATTTTTATTGATGATGATGGTATATGAGATAGCAGGGAACAAAAAAACAGCTAAAGTTCTTCAGAAGTCCTATGAGCTTCATGTTGCTCCTCTTAATGTAAACACAGGAACAAAAAAACAATCTCTGGAAGATTCTGCTTTTCAGAATGTTTGCTTTGCATTTACGCACAGCAGTAATAGACAGCCAGGCTGTGAACCCATAGGATACTGAACAAGGCCTAGAGGAAAATGAAATTTGAGGGGGTGTCATCTTGTAATGGAATATACAACTTTTGTCATACATGTAATTTTTGTATTACAGTGGTCTCTTTCTAACTGCTGGGTTTGGTTCGAGGACCCCCTGTGGATACTCAGTCTCATTAAATATAATGACACAGTAAAATGGTGTCTCTTATATGAACTGGAAAAATCAAGGCTTGCTTTTTGGCACTTATATAATATTTTCAAGCTGTGCATGCTTGAATCTGTGAATAAAAGAAATCTGTGGATAGAGAGGGCTGACTGTACCAGGGAAAGCAAATATTCCAAGTCCAGCTAACACAACACTGATCCTTTACTACTTCAGTAAGGCCTGATAGTTGCCAAAAGCCCATCCATCAAGTTCAAATGCAGGGCATTTCCCAAGACAGTATTCTGACTTGAAAGTATACATTCTGGTGCTATTAAATAGATTCAGATTATAGTCTTTGTTGTCTGCATTGAGAACATTTTAAAAGAGCAAAGAACTTTAGGTGGGCCACCTTGGTGTTCTCCCCCAAAAGTTTAGGTAACTTGTCACCATCCATTTCCTGTCCCCTTCCTTTGAAAAGTGGCCTGTAGATTCTGAGATTCTGTGTCCTGCAGATTCTGAGGCCATGAGGTCTCAGCCAGCACTGCTTGGCTGCTGGTGATGTTTGGAGTGCTTACAATCACAGGAAAGCTAGGTTGCAAAAATGAGTTTCTTTTTAGCCATAGACTGTTAATGTAAAAAGACTTTAGAAATCAAGTGTGCTTCCACTTTCAAGGACTTTGTTCAATGTTTCATTTAAATATCTGCATTGATGGCTAGCTCTTTTTTAAAAAGAAAAATCATAATTTGTATCACATTTGCTATTTCAGAATAATTTGACTAGGGCAATACTAGTTGTTAGTTTCAATTAATTTTGATCGCAAAGTACTTAGGATATTAATAAAATTCCCATGCATTCAGAGTTTCTCATATATTCAGCAACATTTTGTAGTGCTTGGGAGAAAACTGGCCTTACATATGCTTTCTGTTGCCAATAACCTGCTATCAAAAATATAATAATAACAATAACAATAATATAGTTTATTTATATTTCCCGCCTCTCGCACAGATTGAGGCGGGATTACAACCTTAAAAAAGACACATAGTACAATTTACAGTCAATACAACAATAAAATACTAACACTGAATTTACCAAGAATTCCTATTAATTCTCTAAAAATTACAATTCGTCCATTAGCCAACAATCATAGTCAAGGAAGAGCATTCGTCATAACCTTTTTATATGGAATTCAGTGGATAAGCCCGCCAGAAGAGATCCGTTTTGAGTGCCTTCTTAAAGGCCTCTAAGGTAGTAATGAGACGGAAAAAGTTGTTGAAAACACTAGGTGGTGGTTGTTAGCAATTTTGACTTATTTCCTGTCTGTGCAATTCTTTTTTCTAATTTGAAAGGAAATGAATAGATTGAAATAACGTGCTTTTGTCCCATATAGTCACATTGGCTGTGGAACAGAGCTGTCTAGAAAGCTCTTGCTTATTTCATTGTTTTGTATTTTGAATGGTTTAGGAAAGAGGATAAATTGACAGTGTGTTTTGTATAATGTGCGTCATTTGCGCCCCCCTCCCTTTTTTTTCAACAGATCTCTTTATTTCATCCTTGTATCTTCCAAGAAAGCTTTAAAAAGAGGGTGGGACTTTTGTTTACAGATATGGCATCCTGCTATTCTAGATTGTTTAAATTTCAAAGGTTTTCTTTCCTGGGAAAGATTGTGTTTCATGTATTGCCAACCTTAATTTTATTTAATTTAATAAAAAGTGACATAATGAAGAATGTCCTTCTCGAAAACAATAGGTTTATAATAATCAAATATGCTGTGCAAGATACCGCTGCTATGTTGCCTTGTATCTAATAACGTTTTATGCAGATGTTTTTGAAATTGCTTTTAACTTGCATTTTTAGCCTGCACTTTTAAATAGTTCAGTTGAATTGTGTATTAGTGTTTGTACTAAGAATCTTTTAGCTGAATTGTGTTTTCAAAAGATTATATGCTATCTTCGATCCCGCTCTAGGAGAAACATGGGATATTACATAATAATAGAGAGAGGAGCCTTTCTGACTACAGGCTTTATTTGTCTAATGAAAAAAGTATATTGAGTAATATACAAGTAGGTATAAATAATTTTTCTCTGCTGGTGGCTGATTCTTATTCTAGACTTGCCAAATAATACTGTTCTTTCCTTTAAAAAAAAAACTTAACACAATGCCCTACATAGTAAGTAAATAATAATGGGTAGGTCCAAAGGACTATGTATGGTGTCCTATAAACCTACTAGTGCTTTTCAGACACTTGTTCCCACACCAGTTTGTACCCAGATGAGAAGGTCCTCAGAAGCATTATTAGAGAATGCACAGTGCTCTTTGAAACTCAAGGTTTATTTTTTATTTTTTTAAGAAACCTGAGTAGATTTTTAGTTAAACTTCAAAATGTATTTCAGCCTTAACTTCAAACCCAGTGACATTTATGCTTTATGTGTGGCCTATCCTGAGCCTCTGGGGGAGAGACTTTATATGGAAACTAAGAATTTTTTGGAAAATCATGTACGCCATTTGCACAAGGTAACTATTGAGTGTGCAAAATATAGACTTTATGTTTCTGTGTATCAAGATTAATAGCTTATTGTTTTCCTGCTAAAACAGTATAATCATATACAGTATTTTAATTAGGGTAAACTGGTATCTCCAAAACATATTTGAACAATTTTATGAAACAGAATTTGTTACAAAAGGAGTTGGTCTTGTGAATGTAATTCATAATATTTAACATTGTGAATGTAACATTTAATTATTAGAGCATGAATGACTAAATTCATGTTTTTCCTTTTTCCCCCCCATAGAGAGTTCTGGACTCTGAAGAACAAATACTGGTAATGTATCATAGATATTGGGATGAATACAGTAGAGGGGCAGACTATATGGACTGTTTATACAGGTAAGTTATAGATATATTCAAAGTATAATTAATACCCTCCTCCCCCCAAAAAAGAACAGAACAGGTGTAAAGTTACTAGAAGACTGATATTCGTTACAACTGAAATGTGAGAGACATTCAGGATAAAATTATGAATTGTCATATGTGACAAGTTTACAACTGCCAGCAGTGTTTTACTTATGAATTTACTTAGTTACAGTGGGCTCAATCCAGGCTTATTCATAACTAGAATACACCCATTATTATTAACAGAAATTAATGTTTTTATGAGTCACCATAAGAATTTTTAAAATTAAAGAACAACATTTATACCTTGGGTAAGATCCAGATTTAGTTATGAATCATTTGCCCCCATTATTGCAGTGACTGTACTAAAGTATGACTAAGTCTGAATGTAATCCATTGCAAACATGCTTTTATTCAATGTTTTTAAAATTTACTCTGTGGAATGGCTGTTAAATTGGCCTTAGTATTCTAATTTGCTTAATTAATGTAACAACTAATTGAGAAGAAATGTTAACCACGTCCCCAAAAGTTGAATAACAAAAGGCTTCAGTTGCTATAAAAAGCAAAGGTGGCACCCAGTTTCTGAGTGTACAGCTGTGGATAAGAAAGCCTGGTTCATCAGGTCAGCTGGAGCAACAGTGTAGTTGTTTGGTAAGAAGTGGGCAAAGCATCATCATTACACAGAGCTTCCAGTGTAAAATAAACTGTCTTCTTGAGTATCCAGTTGTGTAGACATCTGCTTCCCATGATTTTTCAAATCAGCATCCATGCAATTGAGGACTCATGCATAATGCCTGGTTCACAGTGAAAACACCATTATGTGGTGAAAAGGCATATGATACTCTTCCATCATGCTATTGTGTTCTTGCTCCATCTGAAGATACGAGGCAAATGAATCTCATTTTCATTGACAAAAATGTCTTTAGAGTTGAGCTGTTAGAAAGTTCCTAGATTATCAAGCTGAATAATATGAGGCTGCTATCCTCTGCCTATTTTGCTAGAAGTAGCCCCCACTCATAGAGATTATCATAGAGTCATAGAGTTGGAAGGGACCAAACTAATATAGACTTACTTCTGAATAAGGCATTGAATTGCACCACAAGAACTCCTGAGTACAGTGGTGCCTCGGGTTACGAAATTAATTCGTTCCGCCATTCCTTTCGTAACCCGAAAATTTCGTAACCCGAAAAGGCTTTCTGTTAGCACTGGAAAGCCTATAGCTGCACTTTGCAGCATTTGAATTTCGCGCCAAAATGAATTTCGTAACCCGAAAAATATTTCGTAACCCGAAACAGTTTTTGCCAATCCAACTTTTTCGTATCCCGGAAATTTCGTAACCCGATCATTTCGTATCCCGAGGTACCACTGTAATAAAATGAGTTTCCAAGCAGCAATGGAAGCTATAAATGCTGAATACCACAGCATCCTCAGATGAAAAACACATGGACTACTAGAGTTGACTACCCATATGATCCTCTCTATGTAGTACATATTTGTTCTGAACTCTGCATTTTTGAGACATGAGACAATCTGAGTTACTTGAGCATATGAAAAATAAACATATTTGAAATACATTTGTACCTTAGGATTCGCTGACTTCCCATTTGCAGTTTTGAATTCCTGCAAACAGGAAGCCAGGGGGGACAAAATGGTGCATGTGCCCACTGTGTATGCCTGTGCACAGGAGTGTGTGGCCATTAAAAACAATGGGGCTCCAATATTTGCAGGTGTGTGTGTGTTACGGAACAGAACCCCCGTAAATCGGAAGGAATGACTGTATTCATATCTGAGTTACTTATACATATGAAAACTGCTAAATCTATGTAGAGGCAGACCTTTTTTCATATGTAACCTTAGGCGGGATACAGACTGCCCATTTGGGGCAGCCTGCAGCTGCCCCTTTGCGCCATATATTGGGGCCAGGGCAGCCATAGTGGCAGCCCAGAGGCCCCAATCCGGTGCTTTTCGGGACCAGGGAGAAGCAGCAAAATGCCACTTCTCCCTGGTCCCGAAAAGGGGTGTCCTTGGGGCTTCATGCCCCAGGACACCCCAGGGAGCCGCTGCCAGGAAAGAAAGGGGCCACTCGGCCCCTTTCCCCCGGCTTCATTCCTGCAGGCGTTTGGTGGCTGCGAGAACAAAGTGCTCCCCAAGAAGGAGCTCCGTTTCGGAGCTCCTTCCGGCACCGCTGAAAGGGTGCCCCAAGCACCCTGCAGCGTTGCAGGGATGTCATGCCAGCGCCATGCCATTTGGCTGCAGCCCAGCCATGACGTCATAATGGCGGCACCTGTGTGTACAGGGCGCCGCCATTATCACACTGCCGCGACGTGCTAGGGTTGCAGGGTGTGCGGTGGCGCCGCCCTCGGGCAACCCTAGCACATCCAGGCCGGCACAAAGCACCAGTCTGGAAAGCACCTAAGACATGGATAAGGTAGAAGAGTAAACTGGTAGCTTTTAAAGTTTTGGAACTGATATCTACTGGAAAGTATATTTTCTTATAAGCAAGTACAGTTGTAAGTAGACAGACCATCGTACCTGTATTGCATTTAAACATTCTGTGAAGAGATGACAGTAAAGTGTGTGACTCCTGTTATTATCTTGTTGTTACTGTGCTAACTTGGACTACATTTAGGAGAACTCTGAGGTTTAAAATGTGGTACAGACTATTCCAAAAGCAGCAATTAAATATCTCCCTATACAACTTAAATTTGAATCAAGGAATCCTGCTTAAGAGGAACTCAGCAACAAGGAATCACAAAAGTAAAATTGAACCTAGTTCACCAATCTTTCATTATATTATGAATTTAATTATTCTTGCTACATTCTGATTTTAAGACTTTTTTAATAATGTTTACTCACATTCTTCTGTGTTAATTGCATGATGTAGGGCAGTAACTTTGATCTAGGATCAACAATGTTGAATAGTCATGAAACGGGCTTCTGGACACCCCTGCCCTATTCCTTCATTGACATAGCAGAAGCCTTAGCCTTAGTTGTGGCTTTATTTTTATGACTAAACATGTGATTGAAAATATCTGAAGAAATTTGTCAGGACCCAAAGTACTTCAATTTGTCAGGCCCCAAACTTTTCAGAACAAGTCTTAAATGTGTAAGCACATTGTAAATGAGGAAATAAAGATAGCAGAATTATAATGCAGTTAACATAAAACAGATGATGACAACAATTTAAAATGCAATAAATAATTTTAAAAAGTAGATTTTTTTAAAAAAAAATTATCAGTTTTTATTACTGTATTATGTCAAACACAAAAGAAAAAAATTATTTCCACTGTAGTAGAATGCCAAATTGCAACACTGCTATGTTTGAAGAGTTACAAAATATTAAAGAAAGCAAAAGACAATGTTATTTGTATTCTAACATAATATATGTAACTGTTTTTTACTGAATGCCATCCCTTTAATATTTCATAGCAAAAGAAGCCATTGTGGGAGAAGGGTTTCATTTTAAAAGTTTATTTTATTTGGAAACTTTGTAGTAGAGGATAACTCGGGTGCTGTGTAACCTTCCTGCTGAAAGATCATTTTTCATTGTGTTTACCCAAGGACACATTTGCAGGTTCCCCCTTATGTTCAGTAATGTCAGAAGCTAACACCTCTGGTCTCCTCACAGTTGTGGTTGCAGAAAAAAATGGAGGAGTTCAAAAAACTTTCAGTTTGTTTATGTAATTTAACTGCTATCTTCTGCATGTTGGTTGTGTTTTGTGTCTCTTAACACAATTTTTGAGTTTTGTAACAATAAGTGCTGCACTGCTTTCTCTTACCAAATGTGAATTATGTTTTTACTGGTGCAGACATGTCCAGAAAGCATCTGAATAGTGATATTTCATGTTTCCATAGATACCTCAATACCCAGTTTATTAAAAAGAACAAATTGACTGAAGCTGATCTTCAGTATGGTTATGGTGGTGTTGATATGAGTGAGCCATTGATGGAGATTGGAGAGGTATGTACTCTGCAGAAGGGATTCCGAGAGATAAATATGGGAGTGCATATAAATAAAATAAGTTCTAGAGCCTACCATTAAAGCTATTTCTAATTTTTAAGGATAGTAATAGCCCATTTTATTGAGTCATTGCAGGGACGTAGCTAGGATTTTAGGAAGGGGGGGTCCAGACTAAGTGCCACCATTATAATGGGGCTTGGGTGCGGTGGCGCAGCAGCACACACCATTCATTTTTCTTATGGAAGGGGGGGGGGTCCGGACCCCAAGAACCCCCCTCCTTGGCTACGTCCCTGGTCAGTGGAACAATCATATTTTTATATTGACTCTATGTGTTTTGACAGTGAAATATTCAATACTGCCTCACTCTTGCTTGCTACTTTCTGGCTGTAGTTGTGATTGTGCAGTAGTTTGGTGAGATTGTCACTTACAAAAAGTTATTGGATTAACAGAGCTGTCAGCTTTTACGAAGTAGTTGAAAAGTGCAATACCCATTTGTTTACAGTAGTGCCTGATTAAAAAAAAAAAGAAGGGTGGGCAATTTCCCAAGATTTCAAAACTGTACATAGAATATATAGCCATACATAGAATCTTAGCACTGGAAGAAACCACAAGGGCTAACTAGTTCTATGCAAGGATACACAACTAAAGCACTCCTGAAAGATACCAATCCAACCTTTGTTTAAAGACCGCCAATGAAGGAGAATTCTCAACCCTCTGAGGCAATCTATTCTAGTGTGAAACTGTGCTTAAGGTTAAAAAAAAGTTGGATAATAATAATAATAATAATAATAAAATATTTATTTATATCCCACCTCTTCCGTTTGGGGATCGAGGCGGGTAACAACAGAGTTTATGATACAATATAAAAGCAATAAAACTCACAAAACCCTGACCTAGCCCTCCCTCCCAAACTATAAAATTAACATAAAACATTATTATTATTATTATTATTATTATTATTATTAGGATTTATTTATATGCCACCCAATCACTGGGAATCCGGGCGGCTTACAACAGAGGGGATAATAGACGGTTCCCTGCCCTCAGGCTTACAATCTAAAAGACACAACACAAAAGGAGAAGGGAATGGTGAGGAAGGGAGGGGATCAGGTCCAGCAGTTCTTCTCTCCCTCTGAGGCCTGGACCAAGGCAGATGGACCGGAGGGAGGGCTCTTCTTCTTCAGATTAAAATATGTAACAATGCAATACAATATCACAAGATTATTTTACAATTCATGAATGACGAGGAGATATAGTAGGAAGGACGGATAGAATCGGTTCTGGGAGGTTATCACTCAGGGAAGGCCTGCCGGAAGAGAAGGGTTTTTGTCGCTTTTTTAAAAGCCTCCAATGAGGATAATTGGCGAATCTCTTCCGGCAGGTCATTCCAAGCTTTTGGATCCATAGCAGAAAAAGACCTCCGGGAGGTCACTGCCAATCTGGTCTTTTTTGGATGTAAAAGATTTTTCCCGTAGGAACGGAGTGTACGGGAAGGATTATATGGGAGGAGGCGTTCCTTCAAATAGACTGGACCCAGACCATGTAGGGCTTTGTAGGTGATAACACATTCCCTGCTGGACCTGAAAGAGCTGCACATACACACCCATATATAAATGGCCCCAAATCTTACCATTTGAAGCTGTTTTTCTGCTCTACCCGTTATGCCCTCTAATGGGTGTAGGGGGACAATTTTTTTTAGTTCTTCCCAAAGTTATTTTAGGGGAGTACAAGGGCACCCACATGACACATTCTTAACATTTATTAGAGAAGTGATATTTAGGATCTTAAATGGCTAAACTTCACAGTTGATGCCTTCTTTTTCTTGGGTAGGCGTGAGGTCTGATTTTATATAGTACCACTCTCATCTGTACCGGAAAAGTGCTAATTCCTCTTACCCGCACTTGTAATCACTTTTAATTTTTGAATTTCGGATGACATAAAAGGTAGTTCAGATTAGTATTACCGTATTTTCTGGCGTATAAGACGACCTTCAACTTTTATTATAAAAAAATAGAGTTTAGGATTTACTCACCGTACAAGGCTACCCCTATTCCTTGAGAGCCGGCAGCCGGCCGTGCAGTCGCGCACCGGCTTCTAAGGGGCCTCCGGAGGCCTGAGAAGCCAGCAGAGGCCTCAGAGGCCCCTTAGAAGCTGGCGCGGGGCTGCCAGCTCCCCAGGCCTCCGGAGGCCTGAGAAGCCAGTGTCCCCAGAGCACGCGCGCTGGCTTCTAAGGGGCCTCAGAAGGCCCTTAGAAGCCGGCGCAAGGCTGCCAGCTCCCCAGGCCTCCAGAGGCCTGAGAAGCCGGCGGCCCAGAGAGCACGCGCGCTGACTTCTAAAGGACCTTGGAGGCCCCTTAGAAGCCGGCGTGGGGCTGCCGGCTCCCCAGGCCTCCGGAGGCCTGAGAAGCCAGCGGCCCAGAGAGCGCACCCAGTGTACAAGACGGCCCCCAACTTTTGACCCAATTTTAGAGGGTCAAAAAGTCATCTTGTACTCCAGAAAATACGGTAAGCCTGTTGCTAAAAAAAAATAATGGGCATATCCAGAGTACTATTAATACTGCTTCATTTTTAAAAAATGGTGTGGATCCAGCTACATTAGTTATATCCATTTCCCATTAAAGTCAAAGAGACTTGTATAATGGCTAGCTTCTAATTTTAACCATGTGTTTTTTAACACTTCTTGTACTGGCCAAATGGCCGTAATAAAGTTGTTGTTGTTGTTGTTGTTGTTGTTGTTGTTATTATAATGGCTAGCTTCCTTCATTCATTTCAATGGCATCTAATGTGAGATTGCTCAGCATGCACAATAGTATAAAATGTAAGCATATATTTTAAAAGGTGACATAGGAATGACACCAACATGTTAAAAAACACTGATTTATATATGAATGAAATTGCTTTAGGAGACCAATTTTTCCTTTTTGGATATCCTACTGGCATTTTAGGGTTTTTTAAAAGGACAAGTTCAGATCGTTTTTGACTAGTCAGTGATAATGTTCAGTATATGTGTGTTACCTATTTAATGTAATTGGTGATTTTAGGCATTTTAAAGATACTACAACCCTACCTGTAGTTAATACAGCTGAACAGCTTTTTTAAAAATCTGAATAAATGAATGATTTGTGACTGACATGTTTCTGTTATACGTTTGTCCTAACAGCTAGCACTTGATATGTGGAGGAGATTAATGATTGAGCCTTTACAGGGCATCCTCATTCGAATGCTCCTCCGTGAAATCAAAAAGTGAGTGCGTTCTTTGATACATTATTGGAGGGTGGTGTTGTGTGTGTCTGTGTATAGCCACAACTAATCTGAGAGCTGTGTGTGTTTGATTTTAGCTATAATTGTGTGTAAGGCTGTTGGTCCATTTTACTTGGAATAATGGTAATTTTTTTTAATATAAAATGCATATGTTGGCAACATATCCAAGCCAAAAAAACCCAAAACATTTTGACCTGTGAGTTCATATATAAAAGTAGGAAATGTAACCTATCAAATAGAAGATGTTTCCAGGGGACTTATTTCTGCTTTTGCTGTGGAACGTTGAACTCATTCTTCTGTTGTGGTATTCTAAAATCTCCCTTCTCCAATAATATTAGAATACAAGTCCCTCCCACCATCTTTGGCAATTATTACTACACTGGTAGGGGATGGACAGAGCAAAACATGCTCTGTAGTGTGCTAGGTAGAGAACACTGTCCTACTACTTTTGCACACAGGCCTAAAACATTAGTATGATTCTGTTATTAGATTTCATCTTTAAAAATGCACTTTACATTAGGCCTTATTGAGTATAGTGTAAATGTGAAAAAGGACTGACACTAGATCTAGAACTCTTTCTAAAATTCTGAATGTATTACAGAGCTCATCAGCAATGCAAGCTTCAGCTACTTCTGTCAGTCAGCCTTGTTACAGGGTAAGGCTCTGATTGCAAATGACCTTGCATTTTCTATAGCATGTTAGCAAATGCATAGAGAAGCCAGACATGTCTAGGCAGCCTGATAGTCTTGTTGATACTGTGAGATTTTTTTTTCTTGATCTCCTTGATTTTTCCTGCCCTGAGTCTGCCAGCAGATGGCATAGAATTTCCAGCACCTTTACTACAGTAGCAAAGAGCAACTACATAAGATCATTTCATTTTTGTAAGATTTCAACATGCCCTCAGTATTATCCACTCTCATTTACAAAGTCCATTACAGAGTGACAGAATTTTCTTTAAAGTTTTAGCTGCAGATTTAAGGCAGATGCAGTTAATCCAGAATGTCCATCTTAGAAACATTTTTAAATTTACTAAAATAAATAATTAGTGGCTTGAGTGTCAGACTGTGACTTTGGAAATCAGAGTTCAGATTCCTGCTCAGCTATGGAAACCCATTGGGTGACTTTGGGCATGTCATACTCTTTCAGCTTCAGAGGAAGACAAAGGAAAAAACCCTTTGAACAAATCTTGCCAAGAGACACTATGATAGGGTTGTCTTGTTGTTGTGTGCCTTCAAGTTGTTTCTGACTTACGGTGACCCTATCATGGGATTTTATTGGCAAGATTTGTTCAGAGGTTTTCCATTGCCTTCCCCTGAAGCTGAAAGCACGTGACTTCTCCAAGGTCACCCAGTGGGTTTCATGGCCAAGCTGGGAATCGGACCCTGGTCTCCTTAGGGTCACCATAAGTTGGAAGTGATTTGAAGGCACACAACAACAACTGTGCCGTGTGTCAAATCAATCACTACTAAATAACTCACTGCAGTTGAGAATAATAGCATTAACTGCAGAATGAATGATTAAGTACAGTATCCTACAGAGTGGATCAAAGATCTTCCTTATGGCTTTTATTTCCTGATATTATATTAACAAAATAGTGTGGGTATTAGGACATTTCCTGTCATTTCTTAAAATCCACATTTTTACTTTCTTTGATTATTTCATGTTCAGCTGTCCATTTTAGCTTCTTGTCCTGGTTTATAGTAGTTTTGTAAGAATGGGTGCCCAAGGGTGGCCATTTTGTGTTTGTGTTGTCCCATCTAACTTTTTGAGTGTGTGTGGATAGATGGATACATTTTCATTGTTACATATATTAATACTTGAGGCCTCAGTCAATGAACAGTTGGTTTTGTTTACTACCAATGGCAATACAATGGGCCCTTGTTATCCACTGGGGTTTAGTTCCAGGACCCTCTGTGGGTAGCAAAATCCCATTAAATACAGTGGCATAGCAAAATGGTGTCCCTTAAATAAAATGGCAAAATCAAGGTTTGCTGTTTGGAATTTATACTTTTTTGAATATTTTCAAGCCGTGGATGCTTGAATCCATGCACAAAAAATTCATGGATAAGAAGGGCCGACTGCATAAATAAGGTGATTTTTTTTTTAAAGGATTACAAATCAGGTTGCAGTCCAGTAGCATCTCATGGGCTACAAGATTTCCACCCATGTTTTACCAGATTGCAGTAGAAGTTTGGCATGCTGGGCAACAGTCCCTTGTTAGGATTATGCACTTTTTCTGTATACAGTGGACCCTCCATATCCGTGGACTCGCCATCTGCAGATTTAAGCATCTGTGGATGGCAAGCCCTTGGGGGGCCAGAGGAAGAGGAGCAAGGAAGAGACAGGAGAAGGAGGAAGGAAGAAGCTGTGGAGGAGGGGGAGGAAGGAGCGGAAGGAAGAGGGCGAAGGAAGCAGGAGAAGGAAGGAAGAAGCCATGGAGGAGGAAGAGTCAGGAGGAGGTGGGAGGAAGCTGTGGAGGAGGAGGAACAGGAGGGAGCTGCGGCAGTGGCTGTGGCGGTCCCTTTCTACCAGCTGCCTGCTGCCTCATGTGAAAGCGGGGAGGGAGGATGCATCAGGTGAAGTCCCATTGTCCCTAGTGGTGGCCAGGCTGCATGGCCACACCACCATTGAGGACAATAGGGCTTGAGTGTCCATGAATCTGCGGGGGGGATCTGGAATGGATACCAAGGGCCCACTGTAACGTGGTATTTTAACTTACTTGATGCCATCAAGAAAACCTCTCTGGATGAAAACAAGAAGCTGAGTTACACATGGGACTTCACTTACAGTATTAAGATGTCAGTTTGTAGGAACTTTGAAGTTGCAAGAACTACAGTCCTATGGCACCTTAAAGATATCAACTTAATGATAGTACGAATTCGTGCTATAAGATCATGCTATAAGTGTGTACGTCAGTACTTTAATGATGTACGCAATTATTACAGCATGATCTTTTAGCACAAATTTATACTATCATTTTGCTATATTTTTCTGTAACAAAATATTTTTTCACGTATTTTGCTGTTCCCTTTAAAGTTGTGAGCCAATGTTGTGTAGTGGTATGAGCATTGGACTACACCTCTGGAGACCAGGGGTTGAATCCCTGCTCGGTCGTGGAAACCCACTGAGTCACACTCTGTTAGACTCAGATGAAAACAAAGGGAAACCTGCTCTGAACAAATCTTGCCAAGAAAATCACATGGTAGGTTTGCCTTAGACTGAAGGCACTTGAAGGCACACAACAACAACAGCTCTTTAAAGTTGTAAAGCATTATGAACCAGAGCTTGGAAAGGTTACTTTGTTGGACTGCAGCTCCTAGCCAGTGCTATACAGACTGTGAGATTCTTAGAGCTTTCCATCCATGGATTTGAGCATCTGCGGACATCAAGCCCACCTTGTCCCCAATGGCAGCGTGTACACATGGCCACAGCACCATTAGGGACAGCCCCCCTTGACCGCAATGGAGGTGTGTGCATGTAGCTGTGCTGCCACTGGGAAAAATGGATGTCACTTGAAGTCTCATTGTCCCTAATGCTGATGCAGCTGCATTTGTGTGCTGCCATTGAGCCCTGGTGGCACAGTAGTTAAATGCCAATACTGCAGCCACTCCCTCACAAACCACAAGATTACGAGTTCAATAATAGTCAGGGGCTCAGGGTCGACTCAGCCTGGCATCCTTCTGAGGTCACTAAAATGAGTACCCAGCTTGTCATTCACCTCTCACTAAGGCTGTTTTTCTTTTATGATTTGTAGAATTTTTGGTTTGTGTATATAATGCATTTCTGTAATGAACAAGACAAGAAATAAAAGGAACAAATCCAGCATGATAAGAGTCACTGGGATGGACGTGGACATGCTATTTTTCACAAGACCTCTGTGTCAAAATGCATCAGGGATCGATGTGAGGTAGCATATCTTAACTTTTTCTGATTCCAGAACATCTGGGAAGGTCCAAACCAAGTTCATCTCAGCCTTTCTAGTATTTTTTTTTAAATTAGCTTTTTCTTGGGCTCATTTTCTGTCCCTCTAAAGCAGTGTTTCCCAACCTATGGTCCTCCAGATGATTTGGACTCTAGCTCCCATAATTCCTGACTATTGGTCAAGATAACTGGGACTTCTGGAGCGGAAGTCCAAAACAAATGGAGAACAAAGTTTGAAAACCACTGCTTTAAAAGCTTCTGCTTTTTCATTACCTATTGTAGAAGAGGAGGAGGTCATTGTGGTTTGTTTGAGCTATGGCGTCAGTGTTATATCTTTTATTTGATATTTAATTCAGACTAAAGGATGTCTGCTGTGTTGGCGGCATGAGTTTCAGACTTTAATCTCTTGGCATAAATAACAATGTAGTGTTAGCTGCCTATTATTAAATATCAAAACCATCCTTTCCCCTCTGCCTGTTCTTAACAGAGCAACATGCTGATGGAATGAAATTGCCTTTCTCTTGGCTCCTTTCCTGCTGGTGTGCACTCATTTTTGGTCTGAAATAATGGTCATAGGACTATTTAATCTCAAACTGTGACATACAACCCTGTTGTAGTTTTGGTTTTCCTCTTGTGTTTTTTTTTTTTTTAATCTACTTTTTCTCTCCTCTCTGTGTCCTCTCAAAAATATTTGAAAAGGAAAAGTAGTGATGCTGCTGATGTAACCCACACTTTAGGTCAGGGTGTTATTACAGTTGAGGGCCCATATATAGTACTGTACCATTGTTCTGCTCTCCATGAGTGGATTTACTTTTGTCTTTTGATAAGACGAATTCCCAGAAGCTTCAGCTAGGATCTGAAGTGTTCTGCAGAGTGGGCAATAAAGGAAACAAGTGTTGTAATGTTTATTTTTGTATACAAATGCTGTGGACAAGATTCTGCCTCTCCTACTAAACCTTTGTGTTCTAGAACACTCACATAATTAGTAATGTGGAAGAAATGAAGCTTTCTGCCAATAAATCAAGTTGATACATGTGGACTGGTTTTGGCATAACAGTTGAAATCCAGTGTTCCACTCACTTTCTCATCAAGATAACACATATCTTTCTGTATTGGGGCTAAGGGGTACAAAAGTGACTTAGGAATACTTTGCACATAATTTTAATGGTTTTTTTTTTAAGGTTCGTTTTTCCATGTAATATGTGTGGGCAGCACAGTGGGACCTCGGTATCCGTTGACTTGCCATTTGAAAATTTGAGCATCTGTGGACAGCAAGACTACTGTCCCCAATGTCAGCGCATGCACACAACCGCCCCGCCATTGTGGACAATGGGACTGAACTAACTTCCTTCCCCTCCAAGGCTTTTGCCCCAGGTTGGGCTTCAGGGGTGGAGGCTGAACCCTGTCAGCTGGAGGGAGCTGGAGCTGGGTCTTGGGTCTCAGAACCACCACAGCCCCAATACCCAGGGCAGAGTCTCTAGGCTCCAAGACCCTGCGCCGGCTCCCTCCAGCTGACTGAGCACCAGCCTCTGCCTCCGAACCAACCCTGAAGTCAAGCTCCAGGAAGAAGCCTCGGAGGGAAAGGAAGGAAGGACGGATGGACAGCTTTCAGTCCCCTTGTCCTAAATGGCAATGTAGCTGCACCTCCATTTGGGTCAGTGGGACTTGAATGTCCACAGATTTTGGTATCCATGGGGGGGAGACACTGGAATGGATCCCCCGCAGATACCAAGGACTTACTGTATTACCTAATCACAACAACGTTCTATTATATTTATGTAAGCATAGTAATAAATATTATCTGGTTTTCAGTTTGTTATTGATTTGCATTGACTTTTATGACATGTGCAGAAAGGGCTTTAAGCTGCACTGTAGATGGGGTCTGACTTGCAAATTCAAACCTCCTCTTCTTCCATTACCCTAAAATATGTGCCTATTTTATTTATTTATTTTCTTTTTGAGATCTGTATTCTCCAAAGAGGTGTAATTTGTGTTTGTGAATTACAAAAAAAACCCAACAAGTGTACAATTTCTGGGAAGGGCCAGTGGTTTTAACAATTTCTCT
Source organism: Sceloporus undulatus (assembly GCF_019175285.1). NCBI lineage: Eukaryota > Metazoa > Chordata > Lepidosauria > Squamata > Phrynosomatidae > Sceloporus > Sceloporus undulatus. The sequence goes on from NC_056527.1 coordinate 17,923,577, forward strand.
GTCGGGTGTTGTAGCCTGGGCTGTATGTAAATAACACACATTTTTAATGTTTTACGGAAAGTTTAATTCCCTTTTTCAATTTTTTCCATCTTTCAGTGATCGTTGCGGAGAAGATCCAAATCAGAAAGTAATCCATGGGGTTATTAACTCCTTTGTTCATGTTGAACAGTATAAGAAAAAATTCCCTCTAAAGGTAAAAAAACCGCTCCTTCTTTATCTTGGTTAATTGTGATGTTTGATTTTTCTGTGCCTTACCATATTTGTACTTGATCAGAATCTTTCAATTTAGTTTTATCAGGAAATATTTGAGTGTCCGTTTCTGAATGAAACTGGGGAGTATTATAAACAAGAAGCTTCAAATTTAATGCAAGAATCAAACTGCTCACAGTATATGGAAAAGGTAAGAAGCTCCTATTTATGCATAAGGAAAATGTATCAGAATATGTTGCCATATTTTTCAAATAGGGTCATGGAACTAATACTTCTTGTATTCTGTAAACTTTATGGTAAGATGTCTCCTAACAGTTCAGTTGCCAGCCCAGGGACAAAAGGAATGTTCTCTAAATGGGAAGGTCCAATACTGCAGCACCTCTGTGGTAATGGGATGGAACTGAACAGTAGGACACCTTTAGGAATATTTATTTATTTATGATATTTATACCCTGCTCTTCAGCCCTAAAGGCTTTCAGAGCGGCTAATAATAATAATAATAATAATAATAATAAATTATTATTATTATTATTTAGATGGTTCCCTGTCCTCAGGCTTACAATCAAAAAGACATGACAAAAGAAGAGAAGGGAATGGTGGTGGGGAAGGGGATCAGGTCCAGCGGTTCTTTTCTCCTTCTCAGTCCTGGACCAAGGCAGATGGACTGGAGGGAGGACTCTGCTTCTTAATCTAGGCCAGGTCTGATGGAGCTGGACCTGCATCTCTCCCTCCATGGCACCAGATGGACTGGAGGGAGGGCTCTGCTTCTTAGCTCAGGCCAGGCCCGATGGAGCTGGACCTGCATCTCTCCTTCCATGGCCGGATGACACCAGATGAACTGGAGGGAGGGCTCTGCTTCTTAGATGGCACTTGGAAGGCAGAGGTCCAAGTAACAGCAGAACCAGCAGCTATCGGAATAGGAATAGGACACAGCTATCAGTTCCTGAATTCCCATCAAATTGTCCATCCAAGAAAATACATTGCTGACACAAAGACTCCAGGAGCTATATCCAAAGAGGCTTACAACTATTGTATACTCACTGTCCTTGTTTTCCTTTTTGTGGAGCTCCTTTCTGAAAAAAGACATTTCAGTAGTAGCTTGTGATGTGTCATGGGGGGTCATCTGTTCTGAAGACAGTCAGCAACTGGGCTAACATTCTTCATTCCTATCTAGATATTAAAATAAGCATTATTTCTTGGTTTTGAATTTATTGGAATTGAGTTACCTTCAGTATAATCATACTGCACACAATATTTGTTGGCAGAGCATGTTCTCTATAAATGAAGTTCAGCCTTTTGATCATCTCCTTAGTAAGCATTCTAAGTCATCAGTATTTGAAGTATGGAAGATATTTTTTAAAGGACAGTTGCTAGATGAGGGTGCCTGCATCATACACAGATGCATAACAAAAGAAGCAATGCTGTGCATGTTCATGGCGCCCGTGCCACGCTGCACACACGAGCCACATTGTTTTCAATGGGGCTTGAGCATACACAGTATTTGCCTTACTTGAGGGGGTCCGGAATGGATCCCTCACGTAAGGAAAGGATGCACTGTACATTCAATTATTGCTGCCTTTCCTGTTGTTTTATCAGCATCCAGGGGCTTGCTTTAATTTTTTCCAGTGAAGCATGAGGAGAAGTACCTTTGTAGTTGTAGTGCCCACATAGTGAAATACCCTGCTCCAACTCTCATATGGTTGCTAGACTGTTACTTCTTTTTAGGTTGGCTTTTGATAAAAGGTGATTTGCTTTTGAACTTTCTGACGTTATACCAAGATTACAAGCTGGTTATCTTTCATTTTTGCTGCTTTCTTCAAACTCAGAAACTTTTTGGTTTTGTTTTTATTGTTATTGTTATGTAAGCTGCTTCTCTTTTTTCCCTTTGGCAATGAAAACTGGAATATAAACAGCTAGAGTTAAATAAAGATATATGAAGTAAATGGACTTTCACAAAAAGATGCTATGGTCTTAACTGACTTCAAAGGTGACTTTCAGACTGGTTTGGATGTACATTCTTAGCAAGCTAGGAACAAAATTTGGACCACATCCTTCCTCTTCACCATCCCCTTCCTTCATTGTGCTATCTTGTTAAACTTAGGTTTGGCTTAGGTTAAACTTAGTTTCCCATTATATCCAAAACAAGACACTTTGATTTAACTGTGTAATAACCAGGATACTAAACCACAGTTGCAAAAACTCTACCCTTTCAGAGAGGTTAAGATGGATTTTTCCTTCTGAAACAGCCTTCCCTCATGTCACAGGATGCAGTGTAGTTTTTAACCTGTAGAAGATTCTCATGAATGGGTTGTCTGGAATCTTGTTAAATCATCTTCTGCCTCTCTTTTTTTAGTAGAATTCCCATGTTACACCAATGTACACTAAATATACAAGGACAGTATACAACTGAGATAAACTAGGGCAGGGGTAGGCAACCTTTTTGAGCCGGGGCCCGGGTTGCTGTCCCTCAGACAACTGGGGGGCCGAAGCCAATAAATAAATAAATAAATAATTTTTAAAAAATTAAATATATAAATAAACCAGGACAAATGTAGGACAAAATTTTCAAATGGAAGACACCTTTTTTAAAAAAATGGAGGACACGTGAAAAAAAATTGCTGATTCTTTAAAAAATGTTAATATAAATGCATGTTTCTGAAGCTTCTATAGACAATTGCCCCCCTAAGGCCCCAGCGGCAATCGGTGGCAGGACCAGGCCGGGGGCCGGTCCCAAGGCCTTGCCGGGCCGCATCCGGCCCGCGGGCCGCAGGTTGCCTACCCCTGAACTAGGGCATAACTAATCTGTGTTGAGTGATCCTGGGTAATTTTGTTGCTGAAATCACATAAGAAGTACTTCTCCTTGGTCACTTTGCAGTGTATTTAATACACTCAACAGGCTATTGTTGGCCAAAAGAAGAGAATTATATTCACAAGAGTATGGTTTGAAAAACGTACCCATTGTACTATACTACTGCCTAGTATTTTACTCTGTTGTTTCAACCTTCAATATTCTTTCCAATCCTTCTTTCTGAGTATTTTATCATATTCTCTATCTTGAAAATTGCTCTTAGGTTTTAAGTAGATTAAAAGATGAAGAAATGAGATGTCGAAAATACTTGCACCCCAGCTCCTATGGCAAAGTAATTAATGAATGCCAACAACGAATGGTAGCCGAACACTTACAGTTCCTTCATGCAGAATGCCATAACATCATCCGACAAGAAAAACGAAATGGTAAAAGTTTATAGTCTGATAAAAGCTTGATTCCACATGGAGTAAAAGTATTCTGCCTCCTAAATATTTTACCTGGACAAATCTACATCGACATTTTTATTAGTATAATAGATGTACTTCATTTATTTACCCACAGGATTTTGAATTTGAATTGATATTCTCACATACCTATGGCATATATATGTCTGTTCCTGGCTTTCGCTTCACCAAAAGCATCTGAGAAAGCAGTCTGAAGTGTACGAAAGCTCATGCTGCCAACTTCTTTCTTTCAGTTAGTCTCAAAGGTCCTATAAGATCTCTCCGCATACTGATTCTACAGACTAACATGGCTATATCTATGAATCCTACATTGAAATGTAATGCAAAGCACTCTCTGTAGTGTGTTTATTCACTTGGTAAAGTCAATAGGAGAACCAAAAAAGCTACATGCAGTAATATGCAGGACATACATTGTGGTTTAGTAAGCCAGAATCTCTGGCTTACAGATGCAGCCTATGTATTCTGTTCATTTCTTAGTATCCTAGGATATTTTAGCTGTCTTCAAAATCATTATGTTGTTCTAATATTAATATCTGAAATTTATTTATTTATTTATTGTATCCTGAAAGCTTAAATCTTCCCCCCTTTTTTGCAGATATGGCAAATATGTACACATTGCTTCATGCTGTGCCAAGTGGTTTACCTCATATGATTCAGGAACTACAAAACCATATCCATGATGAGGGCCTTAGAGCAACCAGCAATCTTTCTCAGGAAAATGTAAGTTTGCAATGGGAAAGGAAAGGACATTATTTTTTTGATCGTTCAAAATTTAGAGACTTTCTTGGAACTTGTTTTGATATTTCCATAAAGTTTTCAGAGTTCATTAACTATATCTACCAGAGAAGTGATTTGTACATTTTTATTGGCACAGTTGTGACTTTGTTATGCTTTTGACTGGATTTGAATACAATAGTGGCTGAGTGTTTTACAACAGACTTAAATCACTTATAGTCCAATAGTCCTTTAATACAGCTTTCACCAGTTGGCTGACACGCTTTGGTGAACTGCAGATCTCACTGTCTTCAGGCAGTGTTATTGTAGACTACATTATTAGATTTTGCATATACAATGTCTACATGGTGGTGTTCCATACTACTTTAAGCTTGAATCCTGGGAATTGGTAATACAATTTCCTCTCCACATTTGTAACTTTGACTTTTGTGGATTTGATTATTCGTAAATTTGATTAATATGTTCTCTCTTGGAATCTCTAGGTCCTCCAGTACAACTTTGCTGGATGTTGACCATAGACCCATGCTGGAGTTCCTAGAAATTCCTAGAGAAAACAATTCTCTAGGCCAGGGGTAGGCAACCCGCGGGCCGCATCCGGCCCGCGAGGCCTTGGGACTGGCCCCAGCCCGGTCCTGCCGCCCATTGCCACCGGGGCCTTTGGCCTCTCACGCGAGGGGCATGGTGGGGAAATTGTCTATAGAAGCCTCAGAAACATGCATTTATCTTAACATTTTTTTAAAAATCAGCAAATTTTTTTGCATGTCCTCCATTTTTATATAAAAAAGTGTCCTCCATTTGAAAATTGTGTCCTACATTTGTCCCGGTTTATTTATTTATTTGATTTTTTAAAAATTATTTAATTATTTATTTTTTGGCCTCGGCCCCCCCAGTTGTCTGAGGGACAGCAACCCAGGCCCCGGCTCAAAAAGGTTGCCTACCCCTGCTCTAGGCATTTGTAGGTCCTCCAGTGCATTTATATGGTCAGTATCTGCTGGATGTTGGCCATAGAGTTGTACTGGAGCACCCAGACATTCCTAGAGAGGTGGTCTGTCAGGTTTTAAAAAGTGTTTGTTTTTTCACTTTATGTGGGAGACTAGTGATGGCCATCCCCACCCCACCCCAAATAAAACAATAAACCTGTATAGATATGCCTTGCACCTCTGTTCTTGAAAGACTGTAGTGATCAACATATTGTTTCATGTGATCAGTACATGCTGATTTTTCTTATGGTAAGTATAAATTGAATAAAATGGATGAATTTTTCTGATGCAGTTGTGTAACAAATGCTCCCTTGACGTTATCCTTTTCCACACTTCCACTGTTTAGTTTCTGCTTAACTCTTCAAGCTTTCTTTCTGGAAAAATTACTTAGCTAAAAACTATTTAGTAAACTGTCTGTTTCTAGCATTATTCTCTTGTTGCCTTTTAAAATCTGTGATTCTGTTCTCAGATGCCCACTCAGTTTGTGGAGTCAGTGTTGGAAGTACATGGTAAATTTGTTCAGCTCATCAACACTGTTTTGAATGGTGATCAGCGTTTTATGAGTGCTCTTGACAAGGTATTTCCAGTGCAATTCTTATATTTACTAAATTATAAACAGCATAGATTAGATCAAGAATTGTCATGCTTAGGGTTCATTTACTGATCTTAAATTGAAGCTTAAATTAATCATGATTAAGTGGCGAAACAGATCGCCCCTGACAAAGCTGGATTGGGGCTGCAGCAACCACATGCTGTGTCCCTAGTCTGCCTTTTTGGTGACTGAAAAAGAAGTGGCAAATAGTCGCTCCTTTTTGCACTGGCAAAAAACTGTCTTTTCAGCACTGCCACAGCCAGAAGTCAGCTTTAAGGTGCTCTGGTGGCGTGTGGCATCTAAACACCATGCTGCTGGAGCTCCTGGAAACTAGCCCCATGTGTGGGCAGCTGAGTGGCATGAAGCCGGCTTCCGGGCATCTTGGGGCTGTGCGTCGTGTGTACACCATGCCCTCAAGCCAGCTGGAAGCCAGCTTTTTATGCTGGGCTATTCCGGTCCTTAGTCTCCTAAAATTCATTTAAGCTTTCAAGAATACATTGAGTACTAAATAGCAATAGTGAATTTGTCTTTGCTTAAAAAGATAACGGTTTCCCCTTTTTAAATGATCGTCAAATCATGTCCAACTATAACTCTGGCTTTGCTTACCGTGACTCAGTCCAAAACACACTGCAGAAATAATCCAGTTTGAGACTGCTTTAACTGCTCTGGGAACTGTAGTTTGTTGGGGGCACCAGAGCTGTCTGACAGAGAAGACTAACCACCTCACAGAACTACAATTCCCAGAATTCCCTAGTATTGAGCCAGGGCAGTTTAAGTGGTCTCAAACTGGATTATTTCTGCAATGTGTTTTGAATCTTAAATTATTTTCAGTCACTTTAATTGTACTTTGATCATTTAAGTAGTTGTGGAAAGGGGATGACCTTATATCTTCGATTCGCTTTAGAATAAATTTCAGGCTATTGCAAACTAAACTGATAGCATGGGTTTTATTTTTTAAAAAGATAGAAATAGTTCACTTATTCATGTCAAGATGCTACAAGAACCTCTTGTACTAGAGGTGATCCCCTAGATAGCATGGAAGTCATGATCTAAAGGGCTGCACCGAATAGTCACATGGAGAAGTCCATGCATAGGTTTCTATTCCTTCAAACAAACAGTTGCAAGAACCTTATAAACAGAGAAAAATTGGGCAGATTGCAGGTGCAGTTATTGATGAGATGTTTAATTTTTTCCCCCTACTGTTCCAAAGTTGAAAGAATTTTGTACTAAAAATTTTGTGTTTCATGATACTGTTTTCTGATAAGAGAATTTTTGAACATTTTACTCTCATTCAGAAGAGCAGGAGATTGTCATATGTTGTTGCTGCATATTTAAAATTGTTGTCTATTACCACAAAGCCAGTATATGTTCATTCCTCTTTCCAAAGAGCAATTCTTTCCTATTCTGCTTCTTAGTACAAAATATAAATTAGTGACAGGGAACATATGCTCCTGGAGCAAATCTGTTTCCCTTGGTATTCCATTCTGGCCAGACAGTTGAGCCCCACCTCTCATGATACTGTAATTTCGTGATTTTCAGCTTTTATATTTTATTTTCTAAAAAAGATTGAAATGTCTTTCCTAAGGCTTAATTATTGGTTGTAAGAACTTTAAGATATACATACTAGTATTTCTGATACCGCTCTGTCACTTTTGCTCCTTCCCTCCATGGAATGTGACCTCCCCTCCCCAAGAATTTATCTCAATCTCAATTCAGCCTTCATGGTGAAAGAATTCTGCCAGACACATCCTTGACACAACCCAATGATTTCTAAAAGGAAATGGTTTCTTAAAAACTTATTCAGGATATTGACAAATTTAAAATGCAAGATATGCTTTACAAGCAACAAGCAAAATGGTTAAAATTTCTTCCTTTGTGCTTCACTACTAACAACAGCTTTCAAGCTCTCAATATTGTCTTGTGAATTTTTCTTAAAAGTACAATAGTCAGGACATTTGATCAAGAAGCAAGGCATACCTTTGCAACTGATTTATTCAATGCCCACTGTAGTTGGTTTTTTGTTAACCTGATTGATAGAGAAATATCCCTTTTATATCTATGCAGTTTTTAGTGTATTGCTAGATATGTAGCTTTAGCAATTATGAGAGGAAGGAGAAGAAACAGATCGGTCATTCTGAAACTTTTGCTTGGATCTGGTTTCAAATGATAGAGCCTACACGTCTTTACTGGAAAGGAGTTTGGAATTAACTGAAATGTATGGCTAATATATGACTATATTATGCTGTGGTGTCAGCATGCCTGTGTAAAAATTGTTTTCCTTGTGTTCTTAAATAGGCTTTGACATCAGTAGTGAACTATAGGGAACCAAAGTCTATCTGTAAAGCTCCTGAGCTGGTAAGCATCTCATATTTGTTTATGTGCTCATATATAAGCATGAAATCTTTTCTGATAATGTTAAGCCCTAAAGGCATTTCAAATTACTGTATCTTATTAAAGCAGTGAAATTTACAAATGTTTTTGTTATGGCTTAAATTGGAAGGAACTTACATAGGTTAATAAAAGTGGAAATGTGCTCTGACTGAAATCCAACATTGAAGTAGACCCACTGAAACTAGTGGCTCTTGGGGTGGCTTTGGATGCAAAGGCAGATGAACACTTTCCTCACTCCTAATTTAGCTTAACTTTTTTTTTCACTTGAGCTGGCCAAGTATTGTGACAACTTGCTAAAAAAATCAGCAAAAGGCATGACAGAAAATGAAGTTGAAGACAAACTTACTAGCTTCATTACCGTTTTCAAGTACATCGATGATAAAGATGTTTTCCAAAAGGTAAATCACCATTAAAAACTATTTATGTTAGTTAATTTATGTGTTTCCTCCCTGTTCTTGGATATTCTGTGTATGAAATACAAAGAAACCTGAACTCTTGCTTTTCTTTAATACAGTTCTATGCCAGAATGTTGGCAAAACGGCTTATACATGGTTTGTCCATGTCCATGGACTCTGAAGAAGCTATGATTAACAAACTGAAGGTAATTACAAGTTTAACAGTTCAGAAAAATCAACTCTACACTAATGTAAACTGTCAATAAATTGATTCTCAAGGAACTTCCCTAGACATGCTTTCATTCCTACCTAAGTTGGCAGGGCAGCTGCTAATTGTTCAGACTATATGTATGATCCACATATCGATCGTGAATACATTCTCAGCTTTACTGTGCAGATGTAAAACTGTGGATAATAGCAAACCCTGCTGAAATTAATAATTTCCAACAGTGGCATACCATAGAATCATGCTGAAGGACCTAGAAAATGCCTAGAGAGGTCATATTTTTTTCAGAGGTGCATAAATGAAACCACAGATACTAGTCCCAAGAATATAGGGATCTTACTGTAATGACAATCTACTGAGACATTTTAGTGGATTGTCCCCTATTTACAACTGTGCTCAGAATTAGCTGGCTAAAAATTGTCATTGTAAAAAAGAGCCAGCAGATGGTGCCAAGATCATGTAAGCTAGGAAGTTCCAGCCCTTGCCATTCTAAGGCTGCATAGAGAGAGTTCCTCAGACAATACAAAGTGGAGCTTTCACTGCCTGCAATACACATATCTGTCTCATGTCAACTCATAATGTCTGGTTAAGTTGTTCTGCTGGTTTCAAGACATATCAGCTAGTATCTGGGAGAACTCTAAACTAGCTCACAACTGCATAGATTGTGTCACTGCAGTCATTGTATGTTTGGCTTTCATGGATACTTATTGAATACCTGTGGCACCACTGTAGTTGAATGACACCATTTCTTCTGCTCTGCCCACTCTTATCCCTCATGGCTGGAACAGTTCTGAAAATTTCCCATAGTACTATAAAGGGTGTGAGCATAGCCGCTATAAGAAAAGTAACACTTGTAAAGAAATATAATGGCAGCAATCATATCACTGCTCCTCAGCCCATGCTGGAGCAACATTGTAAAAGCCTTTAAAAACTAGGTGAAAAAATTGTTTCAATTTGTTACTATATTGACAAAAATGGGGAGCATGCGGCTCTCCAGACAACGGGAATTACAGTCCTGCAGCATCTGATGAGACACATACCTCCATACCAGTGTATTCCTGTAAGATGCGGGAGAGGCTGTTCACTTACTAATATTTACAGTTGTGTGCTTTGCCTACAAATCTAATATGTTTGGTTGTGTTTTCCAGCAAGCCTGTGGTTATGAGTTTACTAGCAAGTTGCATCGAATGTATACAGACATGAGTGTGAGTGCTGACCTTAACAACAAGTTCAACAACTTCATAAAAAATCAAGACACTGTCGTAGATTTGGGAATTAGTTTTCAGATATATGTTCTTCAGGTATGTCTAGGTTTATGTAGAGTTTATTCCATATGTGTAATGGTGATAGTGCAAGTGGGATCTGCAACAATACATCCCAGTTTGTTTTTCTCCTTTAGTTCCCTCCCACATAAGATTTTTACATTTCCAAAAACTTAAGATTTCCCTTAAATAGGCTGGTCCTTCCCATTTCGATAGTACCTTGGTCTACTTGATGATGTCACAAATTTTAGTAATTCCTCTTTATTATTATTATTAATAATAATAATAATAATAATAATAATAATAATAATAATAATAATTCCTCTTTCCAAGCAAGCATATCTGTATGTATATTCTGAGATGACCCCTGCTTTCTTCAGGCACTGAATGCTAAATCATACTAACAGAGTTCCACAAAAGAGATACACAATGCAGAGGTACAACTCATCATGTGGAGAGACTGGTTTGGACACTTAGTTGGTGTTCTGTATTGTTGCCTGCAACCTGTAATTCTTCAGGAACATATTAAGGCACACTAGAATTGAACCTATATACAGTGGTGCCTCGGGTTACGAAATTAATTCGTTCCGCGGCCGCTTTCGTAACCCGAAAAGCCTTCGTAAGCCGAATTGCCATAGGCGCTAATGGGGAAAAGCCGCGATTCCGTGCGAAAAAGCCGAAAAAAGCACCAAAAGTTTTTTCGTAACCCGAAAAAACATTCGTAACCCGGAACAATGATTCCCTATGGGATTTTTTCGTATCCCGAAAATTTCGTAACCTGGGTATTTCGTATCCCGAGGTACCACTGTATTGCCATTCATAGGGGCTGTACATATTCAGGGCTTAAAGCAGCTTCTATAACTCAATGCTTTTCCCAGTGGTTGCTGTACACTTCCCTCAAACTGAGGAACCTCAGCAGAAAAGCAGGTAGAATAGATGAAGGAAAAGATATTGTAAAATAGTGCATCTCCATAATACCAGTCTGCCCAGCAGAGCAACCCATATTAATATATATGTGTGTGTGTGTGAATTCTTTCTCAAACCAAGAACTCAAGATTTCAGTCAACTCCAGGAAAGACAGCAGAGTGATTAGGATTTTTAACTCTCAAAAATCCACAGACAGAAGTTAACAGTAATGGGTGAGATGTGGGATGATGTAGAAGATACATGTGTCAACTTGCACTGTTTCCCTTGTTAAGCAGAGTAAGGTAGCTAGTGTTTGGCTGCATCAGGAGCACATGGTGAGCAATAGAGAGAAGCAAGTTGTCATGAGAAAGAATTGTACATGCATCACATGACTTTCGTGGTACCCCATTTGTTAGCATGGTGTCAGGTGTAGTGAAGGATGTTGTACCAAAGTAAGATTCCGGGATCAATTTGACCAGCTTCTTTGGGGGTTGGGGTGCTGCCATTTTGTCTTCTTTCTCAGGCAGCAAAATATCTTGTTCTGATTGGTTCTGGGTATTATTTCTGGTTCATCCCAGTCTTCATTCTTATATTAGATGTGGATAAATTGTCATTCTGCAGCAGAGTAAGATACATTTTTTTAACAGCTGGCTTGGACAACAGGAAAGCAGGAGTTTCCTTCTTTCACCACCACATATGCTGCTATGTGGGTAAAAAAGACTTAGGGTTTTTCAAATAGGTTTTCTGGAACTTCCTGGCTTTCCATTTTTGTTCCCTTATTTCAAGTGAAACTGATATTAATAGTATTCATTCTGATTCATCTTACCTATCATAGCTTTGGATATTTTTTTTTAGAAATGACAGATGCTTTATATTTCTTTGTAAATCTAGTTTGTATATTTAAAAAAATATTTATTGTGCTATATTTTCAGGCTGGTGCATGGCCTTTGACTCAGGCTCCTTCATCTACATTTGCAATTCCTCAGGAACTGGAAAAAAGTGTACAGATGGTAGGTTAGTAGGAGATTTCTTGCAGATTAATAACAAGTGGTATTAAGTCTGGGCTTGAAAAACTAAATCAGTCTTACAACAGAGGCCATCTTCATTATGTATAAATCATGGCAACCTTGTTGAGTTTGTGTGCCTTCACACAATGCACTCTACTAGTTCTATGCATGTTAAGGAATATATGGTATGAGTATGGTATTCTTCTAAAACTTTCCTGGGGTATGGAAAACAGTGGACTCATATGTAATTGAGGGGTGAAACAAATGGCCCCAGTGGGGCAGTTTGGAGCCACTGCAGTTAAGGCTGGATTGGGGCTGCAGCAAACAGACACGCAGCCCCAGTCCAGCCAGCTTCCACCACAAATAGGAACAGGAAAAGTCAGCTCCTATTTGGAGTGGAGAAAAGATCTAGATTGGAGAAGGCAGCTTTTACCAGTTCTTCAATCTTGCATTTTTCTCCTAGACAGTAGCATCTTTCTATTCTTTACTTAAAAAATAAATAAATAAACATCTCTTGCTCCAGTTGTCAAAATAGGTTTTTTAGTAATTGCTACCTTGACTATTTAACTGAATCTCAGTTACTGGAATGGAGATAGGGAAAGTAAACTGGATGCTTTTCCAGTTTCCTGGTATATAATGACAGTAAAATACAGAAGAGATGAGGGAGGCAGGGAGGAGAGCAAGCTGTATAGAAGCTGTACATAAAGAAACCATGACATGACTCACACCAGGGATGATTGTGATTTAAAGCTGTGAATGAAATCTTGATGTAGAATGTGTTCTTCACTCTCATGGAAGGAGGTCTGGGTTGTAGGAGGATACATTAGTTGTATAAGTTTCACTGAATTATATTGCACAGTCTTTGGATATGCTTTAGAAAGTTATTTGAGGAACAGCTGTTTGCCTATATATGTGTGTGTGTAATAGCTCTATCCTATTTCTTGTTGTTGTGTGCCTTCAAGTCATTATGGAGATCCTAGGACACACCTATCATGGGGTTTTCTTGGCAAGCGTCGTTGGGGGGGGGGTTCCCATTTTGCCATCCTCTGAGGATGAGGGAGTGTGACTTGCCCAAGGTTCCCCAGTGGGCTTCCATGGCTGAGCCAAGATTCGAATCCTGAAGCCCACACTGTCCTATATCTTGGGTTATATTCAGTTTTGTACTAGTGGAAAAATGACAAGAGTTGGTGATGCTTGATTAGCAGTCACACATGATTGCTACCAGAATAAATTGGTACAAGCAACAGCTATCTTCCTGCAGTGTTAATAATGAGGTGTTCAATACCTTGCTCAAGCTGAATCAAAATATTGAATTTGACACCTGCACATGGATGCAAGCTGTCAAAACATCTGTGCTCATAGAGTAATACCATGGGATATAAGGCAGAGTGCAATGTGGCTTACTCATAGATTGCAGCCTAAATGTGCAAGTAATGATATAAATTAACAACTTTAGCTGTAAAAAATCTGAATGAATCTTGCTCCAGATGTTGATTGTCTTTGTTAAATCTTCCTGTGAAGCAGTGTGCAATCCACATGTGCCCAGCATTATACAACTGGACACTCTAGAGCATTCTTTGATAATTTAAAGGAATGTGTCTTAAGTTTTTGTGTACTCCCCTGGGGGTAAGTGAAGACACATAATGAAGGGTAATGAGGGACTGATGAGCAAATTGTTAGTTGACATCAGCCTTTCCTGCAGAATTTGTAAAATTGAAATGTTAGCAAAAGCCTTAATAAGGGCTTAACATGGTGCAATTTAAAATGTCATTTTAATCAGTGATTTGCTTTCTAAATCCTGCTTTCTAATTTATTTGATCAGTGAAAATTAACTAATGTACTTAGAATTTAGATAGAATTTGCCCTTTTTTCTGAGCTCATTTCTGACAGGCTTCAAAGGAAAAAAGGAGACTCTGAAACTGAAAGTCTGCTAAGCTTTTTTTCCTTTCAAATCTTGTGGTAGCATTGGGAGATGGCCCCAATAAATTCCAACCCTGAGGATTGAGAATTAAATTAGACCTAGTTTTTTTATGATGTTTCAGTAATTTCGACTGTAGGTATCAATTTTATTTAATGAGTCATTAACCTAATTAATGAGTGATAAATATATCTTAATGTGAAACACATTTTTTATCTCTATGCACTTACTGGGATCAAACACTAGACATTCATACAGTAAATGTATTTAAATATTGCATAATTAGTGAACCGCTATATAATACAGGTAATAAGATCTATCCAATTGACCCAGTTATAACCCATGTTCTGTTAAAAATTAGAAAATCATAAATAATAGAATGGTATGTGACTCTTCAGTTATAGATAATAGTGGTTTCCTAAGATCCTGATATATATTTAATTGGTATTAGATAAGCGGAAAAAGAATGAACTGGGATGGCATATCTTTCTATCAACTCTGTAATGACTCTTCCTTATAATAATGCAATATTGTAAAGGCCATTCACCTATAATCTCTTGTGACTGAAAAGCTAGCAACTTTTGAAGTTATGTCTTAGTGCTATGGGACCACTAAATAGCAACAACACAATTTATTTGCTAGCTCCTCTAGTGACCTTTTTGGTAAGTTCAAGAGGAGACACCAGGAAACAATCAGGGTTACCAGTGTGCATATAATTGAGAACCATAGTCACTTGTCAGTCACTTTAACATTTAAGAACAGGTTCTTTGAACTTTGATTTCAGAGTTTGAATATAAGGTTGTTGTTGTTTTGTCCATTTATATTCTGCCTTTCTCCCAGTAATAGGAGTCAAGATGGCTTACAACATATTTTAAAAGCAGATTTTAAAAACATTTATACAAACTTCAGTAAAAATATACATTTAAAAGGTATTTAAAGACAGACAATTTATGATGTTAAAAACATTGAAATTTGTTAAAAGACTACCTGAAAGAAAGAAGTTGGCTACAAAATCTTTCTACATACTGATTCTACAGACTAACATGGCTATATCTTTGGATTAAAATATTACGCTGTTGTTCTGTGCCTTCCAAGATGTTTCCAACTTATAGCAACACTAAAGGAAACCTATCAGTGTTTTATTGGCAGGATTTGTTCAGAGGGGGTTTGCCTTTGCCTTCTTCTGGGGCTAAGAGAGAGTAACGTGTCCAAGGGCACCCAATGAGTTTCCATATCCAAGCAGGGATTCAGACCCTGGTTTCCAGAGTCATGGTCAAATGCTCAAACCACTCTGTAAAAGACTGTTTGTTGTTAACTGCTGTCAAACTGAATTCAATGTGTGGTGTGGTGACCCTATGAATGAGAGAGCTCCAAGCCACTCAGGGTCATGGCTTCCTTGATTGGGTCTGCCCATCTGTCTACTTCAAAATTATGTAAATCATCTGTAGTCATTTTTGTTTGCTTGCTTTCTTGATATTGAACTGTAGACCTGCATTTGCACTTGCTTCCTTGTCTTTCTTCAGTAATTGTTCCAAGTCTTTGCTATTTTCGGCTAGTAGTTTCATGTCATCTGCATATCTTAGATTGTTAATGTTCCTTTCTCCAGTTTTCACACCTCCTTCCTCCAAATTGAATCCTCTTTTACATATTATACATTCAGCATACAAGTTAAACAGATAGCATGATGAAACATAACCTTGCATGGCCCCCTTGGCAATTGGAAACCATTCCATTCTTCCATATTCTGTTCTGATGATAACTTCTTGTAATTAGTACAGGTTACACATCAGGACAATCAGATATTGTAGCACGCCCATTTCTTTAAGAGTGGCCTATAGCTTTTTATGATCTACAAAATCAAAGATTTTGCTATAACCTATAGGGCACAGGATGATTTTCTTTTTAAATTCTTTGATGCGTGCCATTATCCAACATATGTTTGCAATATGGTTGGTTCCTGATTTCTGAACACGGACATCTGGCATCTCTTGCTCCAGTATTTCTCCAGTGTTGATCTTTTTTAGGGTGGGATCTGAATCTTTGGAACAATAGCACCCTGGGAGGTTTCGCTTGCAAATTTCCAAACCCACGGCACACACCATTTTGAAAAAACAGTCTTAGCAGAATGCTTTTAGCGCTAAAGAAACTGGAATGTACCTAAAAGCAGAAGATAGGGTGCACCCGAGGCCACATCGTCCAATTTGAGAGACTAGCCCTGTTCACCTCTTGAGTGCCAGGGAACAAACTGAAAAATCCTATGGCCTCAGAACACCTTCTTCTGTCCTTAATAAATATTGCACTTTACTTGTATTTGGATCTTGTCTAGCCTGTGAATAATGAATTTCCACACATATGTTACATTTCTAATGCAAGCTGAGCCTCTCTTATGCAGAATTCCAAAATCTAAAATATTCTTAAATCCAAAATTTTCCACATGGGATGCTGCGATAGTGACCCCTCTGCTTTCTGATGGTTTGGTGTACGCAAACTTTGTTTCATGCACAAAATTATTAAAAATATTGTGTATAAAATTACACTCAGGATATGTATATAAAGTGTATATGAAACATAAATGAATTTCATGTTCAGGCACCTCTCTAAGATATCTCATTAAGAATATATAAATATTCCAAAAAACAAAAATACAAAAACCTCAGAAATCCAAACCACTTCTGATCCCTAACATTTTGGACAAGGGAGACTCAATTTGTATATAGAAATTAATGTTCATTATATTTTTGCATGTTGTTCTGGGTTAGCCAGAATTCCTTGCTTTGAGATATTTGGCTGAAGACTTGATCTCTTAAAATCTTTGACCTAAAGAATTATTTTTGTTTTACAGTTTGAATTGTTTTACAGTCAACATTTCAGTGGGAGGAAGCTTACCTGGTTACATTACCTCTGCACAGGTAAACTGAATGTGCCTTTTCCACCTTCTGAAACTTTTTATACAATACTCATTTTAAATCATGCTAACAAGTTTTGCTTATTGAAACCTATTATGGCCTTTCAAATTTTGTTATGTAGAGAAGAAACCTTTATGTTTTAAATTCATGTCATCTGCATATCTTAGATTGTTAATGTAAGTAAAATGTGATAATAACATCTTGAGGGGAGAGAAGCAGGCAAGAAACAACAGGCCTCTGCCTGCCAAGAAGAAGAGCCCTCCCCCGACCTCCATCTTGAGGGGAGAGAAGCAGAGTTTTTTTTTTGTTTGTTTTTGTTTTTTTGTTACTTGCTTTGTTGTATATGCATATGTATGCTGTAAACCGCTTTGATCATAGGAAAAGCGGTATACAAATAAAACATATTATTATTATTATTATTATTATTATTATTATTATTATTATTATTATTATTATCCTAAAAGGCCAGAAATGAAAGCCAGTATTTGGGCTGCTTCATGTCTGCCCTCAAATGAAACAGAAGAAGCAATGTCATGTTTTATTTGTACTATTGTAAGCTGCTTGTTAAAATAATGTGTAAAATGTGTTACTAATTTGCAGGTGAGGTCAAAATGAATTATCTGTGCAAACCGTATGTAGCCATGGTGACTACCTACCAAATGGCAGTGCTGCTTGCCTTTAACAATAGCGAAACTGTCAGTTACAAAGATCTTCAAGACAGTACTCAGATGAATGAGAAGGAACTGACAAAAACAATCAAGTCATTACTTGATGTCAAAATGATCAACCATGACTCAGACAAGGTATGTCACAGAAGGGAACACTGAATCTCTTCTTGCTGGAGTATCTTTGCTTGTCTCGTTTGCATTTGTAATCTTTTTATGGGTTTTTATCAGAACAGAATATTTTGGCAGAGCCTTTTTTCAAAGCCATCTGATAATTATTTTTCAGAGCCTGCATAGAATATTGGCCACATCTTGTAGGTTTGGGATGCTCTTGATGAAAAATGCAGTGGGTTGTTTTTTCCCCAAAAACAGTTCCTCAATAAAACATGGAGATCCGCTGTTAAAAATGGGGAAGAAAGTCAGGAACCCCTGTGAGCACCTTTCAGTGCTTTGGCTACTAGCCACAGTTTGGAACTGGGATTGGGGCGGGGGAGGTGATTGTTTGTTTGCTTTCCTGTTTTTAACATTAACTTTGTCTAGCTTCCTTGCAAGAGAGATCTGAGCTTCCCTAGTCAGCAGGGAGGCTTTCCCAAAGCACAAATCGGCTAGTGCACTCCTAGCCTTGGAAGTTCAGTAACCAGATGCTTAAGCAGTTCTTAACTGTATCTTTTCATTTTGCAATGTAAGCAAGTCCTTAAAACTACATCTGTCCCATAGGCTGACATGCAAAGATGCATTTCTTCCATGGGCAATTTTATTTTAACTTTAAAAATATACTTTTCCTGGAAATATTCATGTGAAATTCAAATAGGACATGATTGATACAAGAATGTTTGCCCTAAATATTTTCCAGTAACATTAGAGTTACTATTTCTAACAGTTTGGAGGAGAGTTTGTGTTCATGGTAAGACAACAGTACACTAGACTCATTTTAAAACCAATGATGTATATTAAATATATGCCTTGGGCTCCATGTTGCTGCTCCATAGGAAAGGTAAATATTTCAAATCTACCAACTTGAACAAGTGGTAATATGTTTGCATTTTAACAGAGGAGATGTGAGCCATATGTTACTTTTTTCCAGGCAAGCCATTCTTGGGAAATAGATGAACTGTTAATATGTTTGCCACCCATGTGCATATGAATATATGTGTCCGAATGAGTCTAAATAACACATGCCTTTTTCATTGCAGGAAGACATTGAGGCAGAATCTACTTTTTCATTAAATATGAACTTCAGCAGTAAACGAACAAAATTTAAAATCACAACATCAATGCAAAAAGATACACCACAGGCAAGTATTGTTAACATCTTTCATATGACCTCGCTTGAAGTGCCATAAAGGGTATAAAACTAAAATAGATTCTAAAAACCAATGAAAAGGTTTTGGTGTTGGGAAGACAGGGACTTTGTTAGAGGAATAAACCAGAAGTACTATATCCAGAAAAATTACCCTTTCGTTTTTTTTAAAAAAAAAGTTATACCATTTTCTGACACATTTCTGCTTGATACTTTTTCAGTTTATTGAGTCTTATCAAATTATTTAGTTTCACTACTCTGACAGAAATTCTCTGACAGAACCTGAATTTTTTTTCTTCATTCATCTATAAGACCCTAGGCATATGGACTCAGAAAGAAGGCCCCTTGGGTTCACTGAGGCTTACCTTCCAATGAATGTGTTTAACTTTGCAGATCCTAGCCCCAAATCCTGTTAATGTGAGCTGGAGTAGACCTATTAAATCAGGGTGATTTATTTCTATGTTTACTGAATGGGTTTATTGTAGTTGGGGAGTAGCAACAGGATTCAGGCCATTGTTTTTGATGTGTAATCTCATTTATCTTCTTAATTTCCTTTTTCATTTTTGCTCAGTGTATGCTACTTTCACACACCATAAATTCTGTTTAGCACTGTTTTTCCTTACAAAGAAATGTGTGTTGTTTTTCTGTAGAGATTTCATTTTTATAATCCTACAGTTCATGGTACTTGTTCAGTTCTATTCTGGATGCTCTGAATTATTAATGTTTCAAAATCTGAGTGAAACTTCCCACGTTATTACTGTCATGAACAAATTTATCACTGTGTCCCAAGAAATACTGCACTACTAGACACTTACAACATGGCATACTATCTAGTGCTATCACAGTAGCCAGTATCTGGAGTAAAAAATAGTAAAAATGATGGCATTGCTCAACATACTGTTTTACAAAAGATCTAATTAATCTTCAGGCAATTCATTTTCCATTTGAAATAAGTCATTTTAATTTGAGTATTCGATGGTAGCAAGCAATGAATTGCTTGGTATATGATGTTACCTGTTAAATGAACACAGACATAATAATTTATAATATGGCTTCTAGAAACCTGCAATAACCTGGTAGCAGAAAAGGCTTCCCACTTTCCAGTATGGGTCTAAGTCTTATCAGTCCGGTATTAGCTAGCAGTTAGTGGTTTCAACATGTTAATAATTACAGCTTCAAAAGTACAACGTTTGCCCTTGGAATGTAATTCCTTTCAATCATATGTCATAACAAATATCTAGATAAGCTAAAAAAAACTAATGCCTCCTAAATCTCCATTTCATAATGAGCTAAACTTTATCACATTGTTCTTGTTACTCCACTGATCCCAAAACCATTTCTGGCAGTGCAGTGCTAAGTATGCTTACTATAATAGGAAGTAAACCTCATGAAGTTCATGGAGAGTCACCTTTAAAATTATATCGCAGTATCATTTCAAGCATTTTTACTCAGAAATAGCATAATTTTCTATTGCCTCTTAATGTACATAGAAAGCCTATTTTTAGATAGTTCTAAAATACTGAGGATTGTGTCACTTCAGTGCTGTACATTGCAATTCAGGAAAGCATCTAGTTCATGTGAAAAACGTTTCATTCCCATTGGTTAAAAAAAAAATCACCTCAGTAAGCCAGTCCTCTACACACCAGCCTGAGACCACTGCATTGCCCTCTTAGCTGTTGTTGCTTGTTCATATGTTGCAGGAGATGGAGCAGACCAGAAGTGCTGTAGATGAAGATAGGAAAATGTACCTTCAAGCTGCTATAGTCCGTATCATGAAAGCACGGAAACTGCTGCGACACAATGCTCTTATTCAGGAGGTAAGAATGTATGTGCTTTGGCATGGCAGGCTTGCTCATGGGTAATATTCAGATTGTAAAATATATTGCTTAAACCTATAGATAATTTGCCTGGATTAGTATCCCTTCATTTTTTGCATACGTTGGAGTTCTGAATATAGAATTGAGTTTTAAATGCCTAACATCTTATTCAAAATGCCATAGTAGGCACTCTGGTAGCTGCAAACCAGACAACATAAAGATGTTGTAGTGCATCTACAGTAAAGGAGATGTAGGCTTTGGATCATGAAGAAACACATGGGAAGGGTTTCACCAAAGTAATGGGTAACCATTTTCATGAACCTAAAGTACATTTCCCTGGAAGTAATTAGCATCCCTTCATGTCAGCTTTGAAGGTCTTAGGAGAGCTCAGGCCTGTTCATGCACAGTTTAAAAAATACTGTGTGAACTGGCCCCCAGGTCAGAGAAAATGAAGTATGCTTTCTTTTAATGGTGATATACATATTGTACTGTTTGACTAAGTTGAGATTGTTGCAGGTCATTTTAACTATATGATGGTTACATAAAGTGTGTGTCTTCCTCTCTTGCACAGGTAATTAGCCAATCAAGAGCTAGGTTTAACCCAAGTATCAGCATGATTAAGAAATGTATTGAAGTTCTGATTGACAAACAGTATATTGAACGGAGCCAGGCCTCAGCGGATGAGTACAGCTATGTAGCGTGAGGTTAATACCCTGCAGATCTGGTTGTACGGAGATCATTGCTGTCACTGCTTGGTGTGTCCTGTGGGGGAAAAAAGCAGGCCTGTTGTGCCTCCATAATTGGTCACTTGGCAGCCCCTGTTTTTTCTGCTGTTTACAACATCACCAGTGCCACGTCATGAGCGTCAATGAAAAAAAAGCCTATAGATATTCCAAGCCCATGTCATGACATTTCTTGAAACTTTACTAAGAGAGAGTGAATGAAGTCTTGCTGACATGTGGAAATTTTGGTTGGATACCATGCTTCCCCCTTCACCCCCTCCATCCCCCCCACGTTTGCAGTTGATGTTTTTTAATGTATCTTAAAAGACAAATGTTAAAACAGACTAAATATTGTAATATGCCAGATAACATAATAATTGTATCTACATTAAAATGTAAAAAGATGATGATACCGCTGCTTGTCAAATAAATAAAAGAAATGGAATATATTGTGTGGCTTGACTTTGATTCAAAAGTAAAGATTCTGTGAAGGAGTACTTCTAAAAAATTTTACTGTCCCCTTAGCACATCCACAGCCAAGGCCTTTGAATTTTAATTCAGAAGCAAGGTGCATTTTGCCCAACTGCATTTAGGTGAACATGGAAGTAGATTCTGTAGTTCTGTTCAAACAGCTGATCCTGCTTGGTTACATTGTTCAAGACAGGCGAGTCTTTAACAAGAGAGTTCTGATTTTCTGGGAAAATAATTTAGGCTCTTTTTCCATAATTTTGCCTGGCGTTAAAATAATTGGTTACCTGAATGTGATACAGATAATCGAACTATGATCTGAATTCTGTCATAAGGTAGGAATGGCCAAAAGAAGATGCCCATCAGTTCCTGGTGCTTGTTTGTTTTCTGAAGGATGCCTCAATTGCAATTTAAGAAGGAAAATCAAAGAATTGTCTCTGTGAGTCCACAGCTATATGCAAAAATGTTACTGTGAGCTTGGCTGTGCATGTGAGAACTAGTAGCCATTTACTGTAGCGATTAGTGTAATGGGACATGAAACCCACTGGGTGACCTTGGACAGGTCACATACTCTCAGCCTCAGAGGAAGGCAGTGACAAACCTCCTCTGTACAAATCTTGCCAAGAAAACCCCATGATAAGTTTACCTTAGAGTCATAAGTCACAAGCCATAAGTCACAAGCAACTTGAAGGCACACAACACACATATCACCTTGAACAAAGGTTTTATGTTTACTGACTGAAAGAGCCTTGGAGATGTTTTAGCCAAGATTGTCTTTAATATCTCCTACTCAGTCCTATTAAAATAATGTGATATCAATTTTTCTGTCTCCAAAATAAAATGGAGACCAGCTGTAAACATTGAACACGCAAACCCTTTCTTTAGGACAAAATCAATCAATCTGATTCATGGCCCGATATAGACGGGCAAAATGGTGATACTAGGGTTAGGTAGCGCGCACCATCTGCACGCTCCCTAACCTTACTCTGTGGAGGCAATGGCATCATGGTGGTCTCCCATCCACACGGGTTGCCATGACACTGGTGCCACCACTGAGCACCCAAACATGACACAGGAAGTGGCGTCATGATGGCACCACTTCCTGATTGCGGCGCCGCAAGAAAGGAGCTGCTCTTTTTGTTGCGGCACCACAAGCTTCATTCCCGCGCAGCAACCAGACAGCCGCGGGAACGAAGCCATGGGACTTTCTCCCATGGCTGCACCTGTCGGGGTGTCCTGGGACATGAAGCCTCAACGACATTCCTTTTTGGGACCATGGAGAAGCAGCTTTTTCCTGAAAAGTGCTGGATTGGGGCCTCTAGGCTGCCGGTGAGGTTGCCCTGCTCCCAACCCAGTGAGAAAAGGGGCAGGTGCAGGCCGCACCTGAAGGGGCGGTCTATACCACGCCTCAGTTTCAGTATATCCATTTACAATTTATCTGTGTGCTGTCCTTATATCCTGCCAATCTTGTTAAGGAAAGGTGTATTAGTCTCAGAAAAGTGATTCTGCCCTGGCAGGATACTAATACAGTCTCATGCTTATGTATGAACAGAAGCTGAAATCCTATTTGGAACTGATAGTAACACCCCATCAGTGGTTTTTCCCCCCCAGATTGGCGCCATGGAGGTCAGGGAGGATGAAGGTGGCCAGCCAGGTGATGGCACAAGGGAGTTTCCCTTGCATACCCCTGCAACTCATTAGTGTCTGTTTAAGGTTGGCGAGACAGAGCTGTGTCTGGGATGGTGTGGTTGAGCATAAAATGTTGCACAAGGTGATACTGGATTTCTCTGTACAATTGAGAAAATATCCCCTTTTTACTAGTGCAAGTCACCAAGAGGATTTTGACTATAAATATCGGGGGTGGATGGACACTGCAATTTTATACAAAGCTACCTAAGAATATGCATTGTTGAACTCAAATGGTTTTACTTCCAAAAAAAGTATGGACAGTTATATTTCATGAAAATAAATTTTGAATAAGGCCATGTTTCTTGCTAACAGTCTCAATTTTAAAAAAAACAGTTTCTAATGTCAGACAAGTCAAAATTTAACATACAGTAGTTGTACAAGGGTTTGAGTATCAAAGTATTCTTTCCCTTCAGATACTTTGCAGGGAATCCAAAGGACTGGGCTACTAGAGTAACTTTTAGCAACTGCAAATATGCATCATTGTTTCCCTGCCAATTCTACAGTAGTACTTTTAAGTACCAGTTTTAATGGACTGGTGGTGTAAATGTCCAGGTTTAAGCTATGAAGGAAACCTGATACAAAGTCGCCATGAACTTGTCATCCAGAACCTGGCCATAAACTCTGGTGGGAAAAAAATAAAGCAGTTTAAATAGTATGAATTTCCTTGAAGAACGGTTTCACAAGGCAAGCTGCAAGTATGCAACAGTTTTTGGGAAAGGGTTATGAAGATAAAGAACTGCTTTTTTGCTAAAGGGAAGAGAATATTTGGGATGTATCCATACTGCAGAATTAAAGCTGTTTGACACCATTTACTGCCACAACTCTATCCTACAGAATCCTGGGATTTTTAGTTGGGTAAGGCACCATTGTTCTCTTAACAAACCAGATGGAATACCTCACTATACAGCCACTGTCTCTAGGCACTCTTTTTTCAAAGACAAAAAAGATTGGCGGGATACAGACCGCCCTCGTTTGTTGTGCGAGGGAGCTGCAGCAGACAAACCGCACAGCTCCCTCGCACAACAAAAAGAAGCCGCAAAAAGCAGCTTCTTTCTGCGACGCCAATGGCGCACTTGCGGCGTCATGAAGGTGCCGAGATGTGCGGACGCTAGGTGTCCATCATGTCAAAATGGCGGCGCCCATGTGTATAGGGCACCGCCATTTTTATGCCCTCGTTACGTGCAAGGGGCAAGGCACATCAGGAAGCGCCACCCCTCGCACATAACAATGACGCCCAATAGGGCCCGTCTATACAGCACCATTGTTAGTATTCTTTACATACTCATCACTGAGTCATTAAACTCTATGGGTGACTTTAGACTGGTAACTCTTTTGTAACCCATCCTATTAGAGGTGTTATGAAGATAAAGTGGGAAAGATTCACCTTGACTCTTTGAAGGATTATATGGCACTTGGACTCATAAAAAGAATATAAACATAATATGCCATTTTCCTTTGGGCCGCATCTGCTGCTCAACTGACTGGATTTCTTTGTCCCTGCTGACCAAAATTGCTGGCAGTAAGGAATGTACTGTCTTTCATTCCTGTCATCTTAAATAAGATACTGATGAGCCCTGACAGTATTTTTTAAAAAGCATTTAAATAATCTGAGAACATTATTGGGCACTCTTGTCGTCTTTCTCTGTGCTACAAAGAAGTGTAAAGTAATACATTCTCGAGAGGCACCCAGAAATGAAGTAGCTTAGAGAAAAATCTTGCATTGCCTCGATTTGCTTAAAAATGTGTTCTGTATTTTGCACAGCTGCTGCTGGAATACTAACTCATTGCCATGTTTTAAAACAGAATTGGTCAAAGTGTGTCCCTCAGGAGTCAAAAATGATTTTGAAAACCAAACAGCAAATGCCTCAAACATGTCTGGAGGGCATGGAAGCATATTGGCCATGTTTTTGTGCCTCTGTGGGCCCTTTAAGGCTCAGGAGAGAGGTCATTTTTTAAAACAGGAGATGAACAAGAACATAGACTCCAATTGTCCTGATTTGGCAAGGACAGTCCCAGTTAATCCCCTGTTGGTGCACATTTGCAGCTGATGTTAAAATGTCCTGGTTTCACTTTCCTTCTCCCGCTTTGCCCCTTTGTCCTCAGGTTTCTTGAATTGCTGCTAAGCGATTGTAAAGTGCAAAACCAGATTGTATTCAACTCAGCCAGTGGAGCTGAGAAGAGGGCAGGAGAGGGCAGAATTTTGTCCTTCCCAGAATTGTAAATTGCTCCAGCTTCTTCCTCATAGCTTTTTAGATCTTGACCACGCTCTGATGTTGTTTGGCCCCTTGAATCCTGATTATAATTTGTGAAATGTTGGAGGGTATAGAAGAAATGTTTTCCAGCCACTATCTCTAGTTTTTTTAAAGGTCTCTCCTGGATCTAAAAGGGCCCAAAGGGACTCAAACACCCACAAGAGACCAGGAGGGGGAGGGGTTTAAACAATTATTTTTAATAATAATAATAATAATAATAATAATAATTTTTATTTATATTTCATCTGTAGTAATTTGTATTGTTGTAATTTTATGATTGCAATAGAAACAACATTACAAGATAAAAATACAATTTCATATAAAATACACTCAATAAAGCAATAAAACCGCTATCAATACAATACATAGACTAAATCACCATTTAAAATACATATCTTTACAAACAGAGGTGGGGTATTTCTAATTCTCTTATAGCAGACTGGGTGGATAGGCCTGCTGGAAGAAATCTGTCTTAAATGACTTCTTAAAGGCATCTAATGTGGTAATGAGACGGATCTCCTCCGGCAAGCCATTCCATAATTTAGGAGCTATGGCAGTGAATGCTCTGTGGGAAGTTGTTGTTAACCTGGTGTTTACATACTCTAATAAGTTCTTCCTGGTTGTTCTGAGAGTGCGGCGCGGATTGTGTAGGGAGAGGCGTTCCTTCCAGTAATTCAGTCCCAAGCCATGTAGGGCTTTAAAGGTAATAACCAACATTTTGTACTGCGCCCGGAAGCTAATCAGTAGCCAGTGAAGAGATTTTAATACTGGTGTTATGTGGTCTGATCTAGATGTTCCAGTGCCCAATTGGCTGCTGCGTTGTACACCATTTGAAGCTTCCAAACATGGTACATAGGTAGCCCCATGTAGAGTGCATTACAGAAATCTAAACAAGAGATTACCAGTGTGTGTACCACTGCTTCAAGGTCCTTTTGGTCCAGGTAGAGACGCAGCTGGCGTATCAACTGAAGTTGGAACCATGCATTCCTGGCCATCATATCCATATGGGATGATAACTGTAAAGATGGGTCCAGGAGTACTCCCCAACTGCGAACTTTGTCCTTTAAGGGAAGTGTGACCCTGTCCAGGACTGGTTGACAAAATTCCGTCCCAGGACTTGGGGTACCTATTGCAAGTACCTCTGTTTTCTCTGGATTCAACTTGAGTTTGTTTCCCCTCATCCAGTCCATTACCGACCCAAGGCAGGCATCCAGAGGAGAGATGCCATCCTTAGTCACTGCAACAGTTGGAGACATAGATTTGGGTGTCATCAGCATACTGCTAACACTGCACTGGATAGTGGCTTCATGTAATGTTAAACAACATGGGGGATAGAATGGCACCTTGAGGGATGCCAGATGTCAGCTCTCTCCTAGAAGAGCAACTGTCCCCCAGCCTCACCATCTGGAATCTGCTCAAGAGGTAGAAGTGGAGCCACTGGAGCGCAGTGCCCCCAATACCTAACTCCCTCAGGCGTTCCAGAAGGATATCATGGTCTATGGTACTGAAGGCCGCTGAGATGTCCAAGAGCACCAATAGGGTCACACTTCCCCTGTCGATGCCCAGATAGAGATCATCAACTAAGGCGACTATGGCCGTCTCAACTCCATATCCCACCCTGAAGCCAGGATATGGGGGATGCTCCAGGGATTTGTAGCCTTCCAAGAACTCCTAGGGAAGTAACATCACTCACTAACCTCTGACAGCTGCCCACCTGTTTTAAGAGGTTGGCATAACAGCAAAGCAAATCCCATCTTTCACATAACATTGGCTTCATTAACTCTCTAAGACATGGATTCATTTAGGCTAGGCCCATGGGAGTCCACCTCATGTTTTTTAATTAAAGTTCCCATTATTTCCTAGCAGTGACTATGCTGTGTAAGTGTAATTCCTAAGACAAGCCCTCTCTTCATCCACCATCTTGAGGGAGAGGGAGGCAGGCTAGCTCCAACAGGCCTGCCTGGAAGAAGAAGAGCCCTCCCTCCGGTCCATCTGCCTTGGTCCAGGCCTCAGAGGGAGAGAAGAATGCTGGACCTGATCCCCTCTCCCCTCACCATTCCCTTCTCCTTTTGTGTCCTGTCTTTTAGATTGTAAGCCTGAGGGCAGGGAACCATCTATTATCCCCTGTTGTAAACCACTCGGATTCCCAGTGATTGGGCAGTATATAAATAAATCCTATTATTATTATTATTATTATTATTATTATTATTATTATTATTATTATTATTATTATTATTAATTACAGTTGTAAAAACAACTGGAGTACCATACTTGCCCACCACGGATTTATGTGGGAAGACTGTAGCATAGTAGCAGAGCACGTACTAAGCACACAGACAGTACCATTTGTAGTCCTTGGCTTTTCCAGGAAGGGATGGAAAAGTTCATATTTTGAAAACCACTACAGGTCAGTGTCAACAAAACCTAGACTAGATGGACCAATGGTCCAGAACAGTAAAAGGCAAATTCTTATGGGTGAAACTATAGACTACACATAAGAAACCAAAGACCATTGAGTGAAGTATAAAATAATGTTGAGAGGGGTGTGTGTGTGTGTGTGTGTGTGTGAATTTTCAAGTGTGGGAAGGCCCAGAGTATATTGTACAGCATGCACCTACTTTAATATATAATAATAATAATAATAATAATAATAATAATAATAATAATAATTTATTTATAGCCCGCCCAATCACGAAGAATCCAGGCGGGTTACAACAATAAAATACATCAATTACAATAGAGTTAAAAATCAAACCCTAGACCTACCGCCCCCCAGAAGAAAAACATCTATGATGACAGCGTGCCACTTTCTGGATTCTAGGGGACTAATTATGAACAAACACTGCAAATCCACTACAATGGTTTGAAAAGTTTGCAAATTTAAATCAAATTTTACATTTAAGAGTAACAGTACAACCTATTCTGTACCAAAACAGCACACAGATGGTCCCCCAAAGTAGCTTGCTCACCACAAAACACTAGTGCAGGATTTGCTTGCAGAAATCTTGCATCTCAGCAGTTACTGATGAAACCTAAAAAACTCCCTAAATGACAATACAAAATAGATTCAAACAGATAATAACTCCCTATAGAGAATTTACTCATCCATTCCTCCTGACTCCAAACACTAAAATCATATTACCTAATTCAAGGGGACAAGAATTGGCAAGCAGAGCTCCTCTTCTCCAGCTTTAACAGCCCTTTTCAAAGGTTTCTCCACCCAGTAGGCCAAAGCAATAACTCATACGGTTACAACAGCATACCTCTAGTTAGACATCCTGAGAACTTTTATGGGTTTTCAACAAAACGTGTATTAAACGGTATGCTTTCTGGAAAGGTAATGCCCAGGGAGCTAGCTTCTATATCCTATGATTAAAGAAAACAACAATATCAATTCATCTCATTTGTATTGTTGTGTGCCTTCAAGTCATTTCTGACTTATGGTGACCCTAAGGTGAACCTATTATGAGGTTTTCTTGGCCAGGTTTGTTCAGAGGGGGTTTGCCAGTACCTTCCTCTGAGGCTGAGAGAGTGTGACTTGCCCAAGGCCACCCGGTGGATTTCCATGGCTGAGCAGCGATTCAAACTCTGTTCACCAGAGTCATAGTCCAATGTTCAAATCACTACACAACACAGGCCCTCATTTATTTATATTTGTGCTACACCAGAACCTCTGCCACATTTTTATAATCCAGGCATGTAGCAGTTGGAGAGTGGGGCAAAATGAGGACATTATCCCATAATAAGAATTCTGCCTTCCCATGAAATGTTCCTTCAGTCCCCAAATTTCTAGCATTGCAAAGCGTGAGTCATTCAGAATTGTTCCTAGAACTCTGATATCTGCTGTGTTTACATTCCCTTGGTCACTTTGCCTGCCCCTTTTCTTAGAATGTCTACAGTGCAGTTCCAAACATTCAGATGAAGTTCTAAGTTTCTGCAATGCTGGAAATAGAGGGATGGAAGGAAAATTTAATTGCGGGTGGAATAACTCTTAACCTCATAATGAAACCCCAGTTATAACCCACATTTCCTAGGGTTCCCCCCCTTTTCTTTTTACTATTTTTTTTTCCAATTGAGGCCGGTTAGAAAATTTAAATGCAGTGCTCGCTACTTGTCCTTTATTGCTCTTTTATTTACCATTCTCCCAGTTTGATATTCATCTCTGCAGTGCCACCTTTCCCCCTGCGAATGCACTGAAACAGTATGAGTATTGGCTTCCTGTTAGATGAGCAGGCAACGAGATTAAACTTGTTCTTTTCGAGGAGAATCAATGTCAAGTTTTCATTTCAGGAGATTGCCACACTTTGCTGTTTATGTAATGTGGAGTGCAACCACTCTCCCTTCCCCATAAAAAGTTTTATTGTAAACACATGGATGAAGATGCAAGGTCAGAGCATGCATTTTTACTCAAACCAAACCAAAGGTACAGAATGGGGCATGGAAATTGCTGCCAACAAAATGCAGCAAAGAAATTCAGCATAGCCTGAAATGAGCAAGAGTTTTCTTACCTGTCTCACAGAGGGTAAGGGGGAAAGATTTATTAACTATTTCCCGCACCAGCTATGCTGTATCCTGGAATGGTTACTTTCCTGGAATGACATTTCTGTTTACTGGAATAACTACTTGATTCCCTTTTACAGATTAAAACTGGGAAATACGTTCCCAAGTAACATCAGAATCTGGTCAAGATGGCAAAAGTTATTAATAAGGAAGAGCACCCAAGTTAGGGAAATGTGCAGCAGTTTGCTTTAGCCTGACTCTACTGGGAAAGGCAATATTCCATCCATTCCTCTCTCCTCTGCTGAATTAATTGAGTCCAAACTATTTTTGCAATTTGAACTCAGTTTGCAGCAAGTGAAGCAAACTGAGGATAAAGGAGGAAAGTGAGAGGAGAGTGAAACTGCCATTTTCTGCTCTCTTGAATAATTTGTCTCTTTTCTCTCTCTCTTTGCTAGTTTTGTTTTAGTTTGTGAAGTCGAAGGCTTTCATGGCTGGCATCCATAGTTATTTGTGGGTTTTTCGGGCTATATGGCCATGTTCTAGAAGAGTTTATTCCTGATGTTTCACCTGCATCTGTGGCTGGCATCTTCAGAGAATGCTGGCATGAAAGAGAGTGGGTATATATATATATATACTGTGTGACTCTGGGTGAGGAGGAGTGATTCCCATGTTAATCTATGTATTGTTCTGTTGTTGATGGCACGGCCTCAGGGTAGGAGGATATGCAAAAGAGGATTCATGTCTGCTAATTGGTGATCATTGTTTGCTGGGAAAGCCTCTGACCCTGAGTGGTTTCTCATTTGCATTTGCTGAGTCCTGGTTTTGGTGGCCTTCAGGACTAGTAGCCAAACTTTATTTACTTTGAGTTTCTTATTTCCTGTTGAAGTTGTCCGAGTGTTTGTGGATTTCAGTGGCTTCCCTGTGCATTCTGACCTGATAGTTGTTGGCATGGTCCAGAATTTCAGTGTTTTCAAACATCATTTTGTGCCCAGGATGGTTTATAATGTGTTCTGATACTTCTGATTTTTCTGGCTGACCCTATCTGCACTGTCTCTCATGTTCCTTGATTTGTGTTTGCACACTGCGCTTGGTGGTCCCTATGCAGACTTGTCCACAGCTGCATGGTATGCAGTAAACTCCTGCAGCTGGGAGAAGGTCTCTCTTGTACTTTGCTGAGCGTAGGGTTTGATGGATTTTCTTGGTCGGTTTATAAACCATTTGGAGGTTGTGCTTCTTCACCACTTTGCCTATTCTGTCTGTGGCTCCTTTGATGTATGGTAAAAATACCTTCCCTTTGGGTGGTTGCTTGTCTTCACTCCTCTGGGTTTTTCTCAGTCTGGCAGCCCTTCTGTTGTCTGAGCTGGAATTATTGCAAGGGAATTCTTATCTGGAGAGCAATGCTCACATTTTGCCCCTTCCTACTACACCCTTGACTCAATTTGCTATTTATTATTTGTAAAGCCACAGAGTTTAGAACTATTATATTCAATTGGATGTGTTCTGCATTTACTGTCTATTTACTTCATTGTTAATTTGAGGCCTTCTTCAACATATTGTAGCAATCCAGAATTTATTTGGCTGGGACATAAGATCTTTTTCCTATCCTATTTTCTTTTTTTGTTTCCCCATAAGTTAGGAAAGGCCCTCTGAAGGATCATTTTTACTATGTGTTAAATGTGAAGTGCCATGCCATATGTGTGCAGAATCTGATTTCGTAGTTATTTATGAATTCAACTCATGAATCAAAGAGAGGTGATTTGATGAGGAAAGACAGATGGAAAATATCAAGAAGAAAAATAATGCACTTAACTTTTCTGTACCACTAAAGAAGGGGGTGGAGGGAGTAACTGGACAAAGAAATGGTCAATTAACTAATTTAAAAGGTTTCTTCTATGAAAAGTATTTCCTAAATTTTTGCTTGACAAGAAACTAAAAAACGAAATTGTCAAACAGTTTCAAAGAATCATAGAATCATAACATCATAGTGTTGCAAGAGAACCCAAGGGACATCCAGTCCAACCCCCCTGCTATGCAGGAACTCACAATCAATGCACCCCCAACAGATGGCCATCTAGCCTCTGATTAAAAACCTCCAAAGAAGGAGAATCCATCACACTCCAAGGGAGTGTATTCCACTGTCAAACAGCTCTTACTGTCAGGAAATTCTTCCTAATGGTGAGGTGAAATCCTTTTTTCTGTAGTTTGAATCCATTGCTGTGGGTAGTACTTTCTGGAGCCATAAAAAACAAGCATTCTCCATCTTCAATATGACACCCCTGGAAGGGAAGGAGGAAGGTAAAGTAAATGCACAGACACCTACCCACCTTGCCAAGAGAGTCTTTGCCAATTGCAGCAACAAACCATGCAAGTTTTCCTAATTGTACCTTGTGGCAGTCTGTGCTTGAGATCTGCACACAGATATTTTCTCTGACCTGGATCTGAGACCACTAAAACTTGAGCACCATCATCTCCTACTTGGAAATGATAAAAACTGGATATCTGGTAGCCCTATCTGGTTGCCAGGTATAAAGCAAACATGTCATACACACACACACACCTGCCTCCAGTGTACATCATGGTTCTCCGCCACACAACAATACGAAATGTACATTAGTTGGAGACCCAGGGAAAGGGAAAGCAGAAGTGGAGGGAGGGGGGAGAGAAATTACCTCTTTGGCAATTGCTACTTTCAAGAGGGTTGGATACATCAAAACACAAGGTTAAGAGGATTGGGGCTGAAATGAGCCTGTTTTCAGCATATTTAGTGAATGGGAAATACTGTAATTATTGGCCTCTTGAGTGCCTGTTATTTTCTGCAATATGCATAAAACTGCCTTCTGCCACAGCTGCAAAGCAGACCCCAAATTCGCCTTGCAATTAGCTCTGACAGCAGCTACCAGACCTTGTTCTCAGATCTGCAAAACCCAAGGTAATCCTAAATGAACATTGTTAATCCATTAGGCCTTAAACAAAACTACTGTGCTGCAGTGGTTTCCAACAGATCATGATCGCAGTATAATTCATTTTGAGTTGGTACACCCCTGTCTGAATGACTATGGATTATCTTTTTCTTTTTCACTGCTGCAGCTGTTTCCCTGAGTTTACTTGAGATAAATCAGTTGACAGGGGTGTAGTTACAGGAGAGGAGCAAAATTGAGGGCATTGCTTCCCAACAAGTATTCTGCCCCATACAAAATGACATTTTAATTGAGTATCCAGATTTTTTAGCATTGCACAGAGTGAGACGCTGAAAAATATTTGCTCTGTTTGCAGTCCCTTGGTAAAGGTGCTTTCCTCTTTTCTTTGGAGGCCATGCAAACCTGCTGAGTGACCTTGAGCAAGTCACACTCTTTCAGCCTACAGCCTCATCACAGAATCAATGCAGCTTGACACTGCTTTAACTATCAGAGCTCCATCCTATGGAATCCTGGGATTTGTAATTTTCTGTAGCACCAGCGCTCTATTGCAGAGAAAGTTAAATATTTCACAAATACAAATCCCAGTATTCCATAGCAGTGAACCTTGGCAGTTAAAGTGGTGTCAAACTGCATTAATTCTGCAGTATAGATGCAGCCCCGGTCTCAGTGGAAGCAAAGGACAGACCCCCTTTCAACAGATTCTGCCATGAAACCCCCATGATTTAGGGCCACCATAACTTGAAAACAACTTGAAAGCACACCAGATAGATAGATAGATAGATAGATAGATAGTGTGTATTCTTGTGTGCCTTCAAGTTGTTTCCGACTTATGGTGACTCTAAGGAAAATATATCATGGGATTTTCTAGACAAGATTTGTTTGGAGGCAGTTTTGCTTTGCCTTCCTCTAAGGCTGAGAGAATGTAACTTGCACAAGGCTGAACATTGTTCTCCAGAATCATAGTCCCATACTCAAACCAATACACCACTCTCTCTCTCTCTCTCTCTCTCTCACACACACACACACACACACACTCACACACTACACAAAGAGTTCAGGATCAACACAGCCATCTAATTTTGGGTCTCTCATTGGCTATGGGGTCTGTCAAAAATGAGTGCTTACATGTTACAATCTTCCACTATCACAATGGCTGAATGGACAAATGCATCTGCAGAAAAAAGAGAAAGGTGCACTCTTTGGAGAAGAGGGGGACCTGGCTGACACAGAAAATATTTAGTGTACATTAGAGCATGAATAGTCACTTTTTACAAATAGTTCCCATAGCCTGAAGGAGCACACTGGAGTATGGGCTTGTCCAGACCAGCGAGCCCATTCCTTCCTTGTTTGTGCTGTTCTTGCAAGGCTGGGGATGGGTTAATGTGTCTCAACATGCCTTATTTTGTTGACAGCTCTATGATGAGAATTCATGTGGGAACCTTTTTAATGTATTCTATGGTTCGGCATCTTGCAACACAGCATTATGTTCCTGTTTGGTTTTTTTTTTTTTTTAAAGAAAAGAACCAGAGCTGGCAAGACTGGGAGTGCCTGTGAAATAAAATAGGCACAGACAGAAAATGAAAATGTTCTGAGATGTCCCCCTAGGCAGAGACTGTCTCTGAAGGGATCAAAGTTCTGTCAGTTCGACATGCTCTGTGTCTGTTTTCATTTTAAATTCTTTGGAAACAGAATTGACTATTCTAAGTTGAGAGTGCCCCCCCCCCCCCAAGTTTGGAAAAGTGGCTATGCTGACTGGGGAATTCTGGGGGTTTTATTTATTTTTATTTTTCACATGGCAAGTTGAGGTGATGTGGGGTTTTTTTTAAATGCAGTAATACAAACACGTGTGAAAGAGTTAAGGTTTTAATTCTCCAAAGAGCAAAAAAGGGGAAATGAACAGGAAACAAGATTTATCTACATTGTATGTGGGTAATTTGGGCTCATATATTTGCAATTGTTCATTTCGAGGACAGAGTAGGATAAAATACTGCTCCATTAATTCTTGTTGTGCTCTCTTTCACACACACACACACATACACACACACAGAGAGAGAGAGAGAGAGAGAGATAAACCAGTGGTTCTCAAATGATGGGACAAAATGGCACAAGGTTGCTCAATGCGGGAGCATGACCCTGGAGGCCCTGATCTCTCTTTTTCCTCTTCTCAAACTTCTTTATGTGTAAAATCTACACATGCATTGAATTAAATATGAAATTTACTTACATAAAACTGTTCTAATTTGAACAGTTATTTCCTTATAAAATGTTAAAATATGAATATACACTAATGTGCGAATAAAAACATGCACACTAAATAAAATATTTTTTATTATACCATGCCAAGTTGCAGGGCAACATCCATATGTAGATTGTAAAAGGGAGGAATCCCCAAAAAGTTTGAGTACCACTGAAATAAAACAACAACAACCATAGGTCACTTGTTAATCACAAAACCTGTTCATTTCAGTAGATCTGCTCTAAAATGTCCAGAGTCCATCCATCTAGTATGTGGTCTTCCTCTCTTTCTGCATTCCTCCACCTTTCCTAGCAATATTGTCTTTCCTGGTGAGTTGTGCCTTCTCATGATGTGGCCAAAGCACAACAGCCTCAACCTAATAATGTCGAGGGTCAGACCACCTGAAAAGGGTGGCCTGCCAGTGGCCTAATTTCCTCCGGAGGGAAGCTGCAGCCGCTAAAATGTGCGGCTTCCCTATGGAGGAAAAAGAACCAGGAAAAAACAGGTTCTTTTTGAGCCGCAGGGGTGGCGTAACAAGTGTGCCACTGGTGCACTCATTATGTAAGCACCACAGGGCAATGTGTGGACGCCGCACAGTGTTTATGTAACAATGGTGGCGCCTGTGTACACAAGGCGCCGCCATTGTTATGCCATCCGCACATACTAGGGTTAGAAACCATGCAGTTGCCGCACGGTCCCTAACTCTACAATCGGTGCCGGTACACTGCTTTTTGGCGGTATGTACCGAGCCAATGTTGGTTTCCAGGGAGATTTTTGGCTTGATTTATTCTAGGACCCATTTCTTTGTTTTTGTTTTTGTTTTTTGGCTGTCCACAGTATCCTCAGCCCTCTTCCCCAGAACCACATCTCTCAAATAATTTGATTTTCTTCATATCTGCCTTCTTCACCATCCAGCTCTCAGCTCCGTACATGGTGAGGGAAATACAATGGCTTGGACTACTCTGACTTTAGTGCTCAGTTGTATATCTTTACTCTTTAGGATCTTTTCTAGTTCTTTCATAGTTGCCTTCCCCAATCCTAGTCTTCTTCCAATTTCTTGACTGCATAAACCTTATAAAAAGTCTCTGGTATAAAGTCTTTGTACTGAGATAGAAGTTATAAAAGAGATATTAAAAAACATGTGCAGTTGGCCCTTTGTATCCATGGATTCTTTATGCACAGATTCAAGCATCCATGAAAATACTGAAGATATTTTTTAAAAGTATAAATTCCAAATAGCAAACCTTGATTTTGCCAGTTTATATAAGGGACACTATTTTACTATGCCACTATATTTAATGGGACTTCAGTGTCTCGGGGGGAGGGGGTCCTGGAACAAAACCCCAGCAGATAACAATGGCCCACTGTACGGCTCTCTAAAGTAAATAAAATCTGGGACTTTCTGGTCTTTTTAATCTGTCTGGATGCACCTTCCAGGATGTTATAGCAGACTCTTGCAGAATCCCTGTGCCTAGCTACATAGATGGTAAGATTTGGGAAATATTTAAAATCAATGCAAATGAGTTTCCTGTCAGCTGTCACCCTTGTTGCTGCCTTTGTCTCCTGGGCTTAGCCTGCTGTCATTGCCTGCCAGCTAATAATTGCCATGCTGTGTTGGGCACAGCCCACATGCTGACCTCCTTCTCTGATACTACTATCTTCTCTAAATAGCCCTTGGGAAGAGTGTTTCTCATCTTAAGCAACTCTGCCACATTTAAGAAATCAAGCACATGGGGTTTACTCACTAATGTACATACCTGCACATGCACGCACACACATTTATCCATTTTCATAGTTCATTTTTTCAAAAGGAAAACACAGTTAATTTGGTAGCAAAATGGCTATTTTTCTTTTTTTTCTTTTTATCCAGAGAGTCAAACAGACTCAACTGTGACTTCAGAGCCCTCATAAAGGTCACAACCAATTAAAGCATGGCTTTTTATTTATTATTCATTTAGGAGATTTAACTCCTGCCTTTTGATCGAAAGAGGCCAGGCTTTTCTCATTAGCAGGATAGTGAGGTCATCTGCCGCCTGTAAGCCTCAGGTTTCCTTGTTCCTTCTGAGCTTAGCAGCACTCCTCACAGCAAAGGAAGGACTTTTCTAGCAACTATAGATTTTTTACTGACATCATCATATTTTCTCCCTCCTATATGATTTTTAACATCTTTGCTTATGAAGAAGCTAGGTGTTTTAATCACGTAATGTTATTGTTTAGACTGTATGCCACTTGGCAGGTTTTTATTCTTTTTTCTTATTTTATTTGACCCTTACTATGTAAAGCACTGTGCAAACATTACAGCACTCTATAAATAAATGTTAACAATAATAATAATAAGCCAGTGGAGCTTCAAAAGCTTGCAACATGTATTTCGTATATTTTGGTTGATCCCATAAAGGTGTCACTTTTTTGTGCATTTTGGATGTTACTATAGTTTGCTATATGGTCAATGCCTGAATATGTCTCCTGAAACAGTACTATTGTTATAAAGAGTCATATTGTGATGGCTTGGTCTTGAACTGAAATTAAGGCTGCATCTGCATGGCAAAAGTAATCCAGTTTAACTGTTGTGGCTCAGTAGTATGGAATTCTGGGATTTGTAGTTTGCTGTAGCACCAGAGCTCTCTGATAGACAAGCCTAAGTGTCTCACAAAACTACAGTTCCCAGAAATCCATAGCACTGGGCCATGGCAGTTAAAGGGGCAGTTGAGTTAAATCTGAAGCCCATGTTCTACTTTTCTCCTCCACTCTATTTTGATTTGTTCAGATCTCACCTGGAATAACATGCCCAGTTCTGAGCACCACAATTCAAGAGGGATGTTGACAAGCTGGAGTGTGTCCAGAAATGGTGAAAGGTCTGGAAACTATGTCCTATGAGTAGGGATGCCATATCCCGGTGGCCCCCGGGACAAATTAGCTTTTGGGGGCCCCCTCCCGGTCCCGGTCCGGTTTGGCCCCCAGCCCCCGGTTCTGGGCCTGCGCAGCGCCAACCCACCTTCCCCTGCCTCCCCACGCGGCCATGCCACCCACTTCCTCCTCATCCTCCTATGTTCCAGGCCGCGTGGCCGCGTGGAAGAAGTGAAGGAGGAGGCAAAGGAGGAAGCGGTGTGCCTCCTGCGCGCGGCCGTGTGGCCTGGAACGGAGGAGGAGGTGGGGAGGGGGGCTCGGGGGCACACAGGAGGCGCACCTCCTTCTCCTCCTCCTCCGTTCCAGGCCGTGCCAAGCGGAGGAGGAGGCAGAGGTGCCTGCCTAGCTTGGCACTCCCTGCCCCCGCGCGCGCCAAGGCAACAGGCAGGCAGCCACCCACCGCCACTTCCGCCTCGCGCGCCTCCGCGCTGGGCACTTCCTTGGGCCCGGGAGGCGGAGGCAGAGGAGGAGGCTGAGGCGGAGGTGGGTGGCTGCCTGCTTGCTGTCTTGGCGCGCGCGGGGAACACCAAGCCAGGCAGGCACCTCTGCCTCTGCCTCCGCCTGCCGGGCCCAAGGCAAGCGCCTAGCGCGGTCGCGCTGAGGCGCACGAGGCCGAGGTGGGTTGCTGCCTGCCTGCTGCCTTGGTGCGTGGGCCCGGGAGGCAGAGGAGGAGGAGGAGGGAGGAAGGAGGGAAGGAAGGAGGGAGGGAGGAAGGAGGGAAGAAGGAAGGAAGGAGGAGGAAGGAGGGAGGGAGGGAGGAAGGAAGGAAGGAAGGAAGGAGGAAGGAAGGAAGGAGGGAGGAAGGAGGAGGAAAGACAAGGAGGAAGAAGAAGAGGAGGAGGAGGAGGAGGAGGAAATGAGCCAGCTTCTGAGGCACGACCAATGTAAGTTGCTCTGATTTTTACAAACTCATGCGCAGTGGAAAAAAAACCAAAGTCCCTTGACCAAATACACACTTCTGAGAAGTACAGTTGAATCCGAGGGCAAATCCACTTCTTGTTAAACCACCTTGACATATTCAGTATGCATAGCATGTTCAGTGTGAAACCCAAAGAGTTTGGTTATCAAATAAGCCTCTGAAATATGCAAGAGGCCATGTTAAGTAAAGCCATGTTCAATGCCCAAATGTGCTGTTTGTAATGGGGGGAGGGGAGGTTGGCCAAAAAGGAAAGTACATTTCTGTCATCTGTCTAGGAATAATGCTCAAATGTCCTCCATTTTGATCATGCCTAAGAAACATGAATTTATATTAACATTTTTTTAAAACCATCATTTTTTTCCGTGTGTCCTCCATTTTAAAAAAATGTGCCCTACATTTGAAAATTTTATCCTACATTTGTCCTGGTTTGGAGGTCCAGACTTATGGCAACCCTACCTATGAGGAGTGGATTATGGAGCTGGACATGTTTAGCTTGGGAAATAGAAGGTTAAGAGGTGACATGATAACTGCATTTAAATATGTGGAGGGATGTCAGATTGAGGATGGAACAAGCTTGTTTTCTGATGCTCTACACTAGTGGTTCCTAAACTTTGGTCTTCCAGATATTTTGGACTTCAGCTCCCAGAATTCCTGACTGTTGGCCAAGGTGGCTAGTTCTTCTGGAAGCTGAAGTACAAAACACCTGGAGGACCAAAGTCTGGGGATCACTACTCTAGACACTAGGACATGGAGCAATGGATTCAAACAACAGGAAAGAGATTCCACCTCAAAATTAGGAAGATTTTCCTGATGGTAAAACCTATTTGACAGTGGAGCATGTTGCCTCCAATGTAGTGGAGTGTCCTTCTTTTAAGGTTTTTAAGAGACTGGATGGCCATCTGTTGGTAGTGGCTTGGTTGTGACTTCCTACATGGCGGGAGGTTGGACCAGCTGGCCCTTGAGGTCTCTTCCAACACTATGATTCTCCAAACTTTTTAAAAAATATTTTCTATATTTATTTCTATGCTGTTAGCTTTAAAAAAATACTGCTTGAAGGCCATCCAATACATTTTACTGCTTCAGACAAAGGACATATTGACACTGACTCTGTTGAGTCTTACTTAAACAATGGCAATGTGATTAGAGTCTTCCGTTATGAAGAGAGCAAGGGTTGCAGACAGCCTGTACAATACACACATTTTGTCCTCCAAGAGGGAAGTAGCTCAAAGGCTGAAAAGGAATAGCTGGACAGGGGGACTGCAACTGCTTCTCCCAGAAGGCAACTATTCTGCCTAATGATAGGGCTGTCCCTGTGATTACCTTGTGCTCAGCCCTCAACACATATTTTCTTCTGGTGTATGTCTATCCAGACAATGAATGTACATGACATCCAACCACTTAGAGGTAAATTCAGCCTCAACTTTAGTGCAGAACTCAGTAACATCAACTAAAAATATCAACAGAAGTGTGGTGAGATGAGGAGTGATAGGATGAACAGAAGTATGAGGTTAAAATAGAAATGAGAACACCGGGGGTGCTATATTCTACTTTAGCAGTAATGACTGCATCCTATGGAATCTTGGGACTCCATAGGATGGAACTATCAGTGGGGATGTGTGTGTGCAGATGATGTGAACCGCACCGGGTAACACCCCAGAAAAGGGGTGACACCTGGCTGATGGCACACTCCTACCGCACACCATTTTACTCATGAGCAGACTGGCATGTAGCAAGGAGGCTGCATGCCCTTCCTGCCACACTACATTTTACTCATAAGGACAGTGGTGCATAGCAGGGAGGGATGGTGCCCAGAGCACCCCTCCTAGTTGTTGCGCTACATTTTAGTCATGAGTAGACCAGCACATGGCAGCGAGGTGAGGGAGGGTGCCCTTTTGGCCCTGCCCCCAGAAGTGCCCCCCCCACACACACACACTGGTTGATACCCCAGGCAATAATGCCATAGTAGTTAAAGTGAGGTATACTTGCAGTGGCATACCTAGTGTATTTGTCACTCAATGTGGATCATTTTTTAAATATGCCCCTCCTCTCTTCTACAGTCTTTTACAGGTCTGATGGAGTTGCTGACCAGATAGGAAAGGGAGACCACTTGCTTTCCCACCCAGCCAGCAGTCCTAGCAGACCCAGAAGGCAGACCTTTCCCATCAGCAGTCACTGGTGAGAGTGGGATACTGCTGCCACCCTCAACCTTTTGAGGCCTATTGGAGCTGCTGTCTGAGCACCAAAGAGAGGAGACTCGATTTTCTACCCAGGCATCAGACCAACTGGACCTGGAAGTCACCCCTTCGCACCAGTGCACTGGGTAACAACACCCTCTGAGGTGTCACCTGGTGCGGTCTGCACCCACTTCACTCTCTTGTGACACCCATTACTTGGGTAATGCAAACGAGCCTTAGGCCCTTCAGAGTGCAGAAAGAAAGAAAAAAAGTGATGAGAACCAAGTCAGAAAGGGGAGATCTGTGAGGAACAACTAATCAAACACAACAAAAATAGTTAGGCCTGCTCAGTTGCTATGAGGCCTGTATACTATCATTATAATTATAAATTATAGAATTATAAATATAAGCTGCATCTGTATTTCAGAAATAAACCAGACTGACACCACTTTTAACTGCCATGGCTCAATACTATGAAATTCTGGGAATTTTAGTTTGTTGTGGCACCAGAGCACTCTGACAAGAGAAGGCTAAATGTCTCTCAAAACTACAATTCCTGGAATTCCATAGCAATGAGCCATGGCAGTTAAAGTGATGTCAAACTGGATCATTTCTGCAGTGTGGATGCAGCCCTAAAACAATAGAAAACATTGCTTAAATTAAATATAATTCTGGAAAAAAACCTCTCCAGTTGATTGGGGTAACCCTCACCTTGATAGAGGTAGCAATCTTAGCATGCCTCTACTCACTTTGAGCACAGCACGTATCCCTGTCATTTCCTGTTTGTTGATCATAGCCACACACTCT
This sequence comes from Sceloporus undulatus, assembly GCF_019175285.1. Lineage (NCBI taxonomy): Eukaryota > Metazoa > Chordata > Lepidosauria > Squamata > Phrynosomatidae > Sceloporus > Sceloporus undulatus. The sequence continues at coordinate 17,965,752 of NC_056527.1, forward strand.
CCTTGCATCAGTTAGTATGAGATTATTCATCTTCTCTTTTGTAGTCTGCCGTTTTCTCTGTTGTCCTAAATGTATGAA
>NC_056527.1:17974298-17979196 GCF_019175285.1 Sceloporus undulatus
TGGTAAACAGCTTCCTCCAACCCCGCCCAAGCCTGAGGACGCCACTATCGCGCGGAGCCCCCGGCATGGCTGGGCTTGGAAAACAGCTTGTCCTCCAATCCCCAGCCAAGAATCCTGGAGGACTCCGCGATCATGGGAGCCCCAGGCACTGCTTTTGGCTTGGAAAACAGCCTTCCTCCAACCCCACCAAGCCTTGTACTCCCCACTCTCTTGTTCCCCGCGTGTCTGCTGGGGCTGGCCCTCCTCCCAGCCCCCCACCTTCAGACTCCTTTTGTCCCACCACTGCTGCCGTTCGGACCCGCCCCAATCGGAAATTCCCCCCGCCCCAGCGGAGGCAAGACCTATTTATTGTACTAATGCCCCTAACAACTGTTACCATTTTAGCAACCTCAGAAGAACGCCAGGCTGACGACTCGAACCCCCTGACGGGTCAAACTCCACAACCCTTAAACTGTTGACTGAGTGTCTGCAGTTCTGCGTAACCCTGTGCCCCAAGTTTTTGTAGCCTTGAGTCTACTTCCCTCAGATGCATGATGGGTGAGGCCAGAGAACGACCTAAATAAATCCACGCCCTATTAGTCTGTCTCCTGACCCTTCACTCTATTTCATGCAATCTGAGCATTAAACCAATCTACAAAGCTTACCTATGTTTCGCTTTCCTTCATTAAGTCTAGGCTTGCAATATCCCCGGTTTTACTCTGACAACCCGGTTTTGGGGCCCTGGAAGTCCATGCCCAGGTTGGCCTTTGTCCCGGGCTCGCTGCCATCCAGCCCAGCTCCCCTCCTCTTGCTTGGCCCAGAGGACTCCCTGCGTGCCTCCACTGCCCAGGGCAGTGCTGACGAACAGAGCATGCAGTAGGAGGAGCTGTGGTGGGGCTCAGGGGCACCACCACCATTCCTGCGCTTTGGTGCCCAAAGGTGGGGGGTACAGAGAGGAGAGAGAGACGAGCCCGGTGTAGGCCCTCTCTCTTTGGGGAGGGGATTTGGCCCCCTGTCCCACTTTCTTGTGCGTTTGGACGTGGCCCGCACGGGGAGGGGCCTCCGTTTCTGCCAGCCGCCTTTGGCGCCTGAAGGTCTTCCGTTGGCCTGTGGCTGTGTGGGGGGTGAGAGGTGGCCCCGGGAACGCCCCAGAAGGACGCGAGGGTGGGGTTTAGAAGGAGAAGGCCTTTAGCCCTCTCCTTGGCCTGGGGGGTTCCTCTTCCCCTCTTCTTCTTCTCCTCTCTTCTCCTCTTTTCTTCTCTTCTTCCCCTCTTTTCCTCCTCTTCTTCTCTCCTCTTCTCCTTTCCTCTCTTTTCCTCCTCTTCTATTCCTCTCTTCTCCTCTTCTTTCTTCTACTCCACTCTTTCTTCTTCCCTCTTCTTCTCCTCCTCTCCTCTCCTTCTCCCTTCCCTGTTTCTTCTCTCCTTCCTCTTCTTCCCTTCCTCCTCCTCCTTCCCCCTCCTCCCCCCTTCTTCTTCCTCCTCTCTTCTTCCTCCTCTTTTTCTCCCCTTTCGCCTCTTATTTTTATCTTCTTTTTTCCTATTCTTCCTTTTCTTCTTTCTCCTTCTCCTTCATTTTTCTTCTCCCCCTTCTTCCTCCTCTGTTGTTGTTGTTGTTGTTGTGTGTGCCTTCAACTCCTTTCCAACTTATGGCAACCTTGGCAAGTTTCTTCGGGGGGTTGCCTTTAGCTTCCCTTGAGAGGCTGAGAGAGTGTGACTTGCTGCCCAAAGTCACCCAGTGGATTTCCATAGCCGAGCTGGGATTTGAATCCTGGTCTCCCATTGTCCTAGGCCACTACACCATGCTGCTGGACCCTATGCACTTAAAAGTACAGTACTCAGTTGTTATTTATTGTTGTGTACCTTCAAGTTGTTTTCCACGTTATGGATACCTTAAAGCAAACCTCTCCTGAGGTTTGCTTGGCAAGGTTTGTTGAGAGGAGTTTTGCCAGGGTTTTCTGCTGAGGAGGCTGAGAGAGTGTGATTTGCTTGAGCTTGAGGTCACTCAATAGGGAGGGAAGCGAACCCTGGTCTCCAGAGTCCTAGTCCACCACACAAAGCTGCATCCCAAACTTCTATCCAGGAAGAATGTCAAAATGTCCTCCATTTTGAGCATGCCTAAGAAGCATGCGTTTATATTAATGCTTTTTTTTTAAAAAAAAAATTTTTTGTTTTTTAGTTGTTCATGTCCTCCATTTACAAAACATGTCCTACATTGGGGGGGAGAAATTTTGTCCTACATTTGCCCTACAGGATCGATGCTTAATACCTATTCTGCCTTCCATCCACCCTGCTAACCCAAGAGAACCGAGGGTCAATCCAACCATACCATAGACCCTGTCTCTGCTCCTGTGCAATGCCAGGTCAATTAAGAACAAGACCCATATCATTCAAGATCTTTTAGAAGAGAAGAATTGTGACCTGGCTTGCATTACAGAGACCTGGCTGGGGGCCAAGAGTAATGCAGTGTGGGCACAGGCTCTCCCAGCTGGGTACACAGTTAAGGAGCAGACCAGGACTCGTGGGCCGGGGGGAGGTGTTGCCATAGTCCATAAAAACACCTTTACCTTAACCAGGAAGCCTATCCGGAAAACAGACAATATCGAATGTATTTAGCTGACCCTGAAGGCTAGGGACAGTCTGGGGATCCTGTTGGTCTACCATCTACTCCGTGGTCTAACAGACTCCCTGGCTGAGCTGACACAGCTAGGTCTCAGAACTGGTGTTGGAGTCCCCTAGACCAGTGATGGTGAACCTTTTTAAGGTCGCGTGCCAGGGGCGGGGCTTCTACCCCCAGGCTGGGTGCTGGGTGCTGGGGCGGGGCTTCCGCCCTCCAGGGGCAGGGCTTCCTCCCCCTTTTCAGAGGGAGGGAGCCTCTGGCTCCTTCCCCAGCATTTGCCGGCTCCTGGGGCCGTCAGAGGCCGGCAAAAGGGCCATGGAGGACGGCCACTATCCAAATCCCCCTCGGGGGTGGAGGACCTATTAGGATGGTCCACCCTCGAAGGTTGATGGAACCCAAAAGGTTCCAAGAAGCCTTAGAGGGGTTTATGGTTGGATCTGACAGCGATTCTGTTGATGCCCTGACCAACATCTCGGATAATGATCTCTCCAGGGCTGTACACAGTATCTCTCCTAAGCGTCCTTTCCGGCCCGCTTCTAATAAGAAACCTTGATATACAGAAGATCTTCGAGAAATGAAGCGGGCCGCGCAACGACTAGAGCGCAGCTGGCGGAGACACCAGCGCTTATCTGACAAGACACTCCATGAGGCTCTTTTGAAGTCTTATGGAATGGCAATAGGTGCAGCAAAGAACTCCTTTTATGCTGCACGTATTGCGTCTGCAGAGTCGCGTCCAGCAGAGTTGTTCAGGGTGGTGAGGGAGCTAACTCAGCTTTCCCCTGCCCTGAACCCTATTTTAGAACCAACTAAGGCCTGTTGTGATGATTTTAACAACTTTTTCACAAATCTCTCGGATAAGGGTTGATCTCGACACTGGCACTTCAACAGAGACAATAAAAGAGGTGTCCAGAGCTTCCGTGGACTCCATTAAACTGGATCACTTTGAGTTTGTTGATACTGATGAAGTGGACAAGCTTCTTGGAAGTGTTAGGAAGACGACGTGCTCTCTCGATCCCTGTCCCTCCTAGCTGATCGCCCAGGGTGGTGATGCTGTAACATCATTATTGTGACACATAATTAATGCATCATTCAGGGAGGGTAAATTTCCATCTAGTTTAAAATTAGCAACAGTTAAACCGTTGCTCAAAAAAAACCCTCCTTGGACCCCCTGGTGAGAAATAACTATAGACCGGTCTCATTATTGCCATTTTTAGGTAAGGTGATCGAGAGAGCAGTTGCCTTCTAACTCCAAGCAGTCTTGGATGAAACCAATTATCTGGACCCATTTCAAACTGGCTTCAGAGTGGGTTATGGAGTTGAGACTGCCATGGTCGCTTTAGTCGATGATCTCCGTCTAGGTATCGACAGGGGAAGTGTGACCTTGTTGGTGCTGTTGGACATCTCAGTGGCTTTCGATACCATTGACCTTCTGGAACGCCTGAGGGAGTTGGGTATCGGGGGCACTGTGCTCCAGTGGTTCTGTTCCTACCTCTCGGGAAGATTCCAGATGGTGCAGTTGGGGGACACTTGCTCCTCTAAGAGGGAACTAACATCTGGCGTCCCTCAGGGAGCTATTTTGTCCCCCACTTTGTTTAACATTTACATGAAACCGCTGGGAGAGATCATCCGGAGGTATGGGGCGCGGTGTTATCAGTATGCTGATGACACCCAAATATGCTTCTCTGTGCCTCCGACTGCTGCAGTGTCTAAGGATGGCGTCTTTCCTCTGAATGCCTGCCTGAAGTCGGTAATGGGCTGGATGAGGGAAAACAAACTCAGCCTGAATCCAGAGAAAACGGAAGTACTGGTGATAGGTTCCCAAGGCCCGGGGAAGGACATTTATCCACCTGTCCTGAATGGGGTCACACTTCCCCTGAAGGACGAAGTTCGCAGCTTAGGAGTACTTCTGGACTCATCCCTGCAGTTGACATCTCAAGTAAATGAGACGGTCAGAAGTGCTTGCTATCAGCTTCGGTTGATACGCCCGCTGCGACCCTACCTGGGCCAAAGGGACCTTGAAACTGTGGTACATGCTCTGATAACCTCTCGCTTAGATTTCTGTAATGCGCTTTACATGGGGCTACCCTTGTACCAAGCCCGGAAGCTTCAGTTAGTACAAAACATGGCAGCCAGACTGGTCACCGGTGCTTCCAGGTTTGACCACATAGCACCTATTCTGAAAAAGCTTCACTGGCTGCCCATTCGCTTCCGAGCGCAATACAAGGTGTTGGTTATTACCTATAAAGCCCTACATGGCTTGGGCCCGAGTTACTTGAGGGACCACATCTCCCTACACAATC
>NC_056527.1:17979221-18102004 GCF_019175285.1 Sceloporus undulatus
CCAGAGGAATGAAGTTACGCCTTATCCTTGAATATTTGTTATATAATTGTATACTTGTTTTTATATATTTTATGAGATGTTTTTAATAGTTTTATGTCTGTAAACCGTTTTGATCTAGGAAAAATGGTAATACAAATAATTATTATTATTATTATTATTATTATTATTAGTTATATTATTATTATTATTATTATTATTACATTTGTCCTGGTTTGGAGGTAGATAGTTATGGCAACCCTAATTAAGTCTCAAAGCTGCTATAAGATCTCTTTGCATTCTGGCAAATACACCATCAATACCATTAAGCACAATTAAGTTTCCAAGATCAAACAGAATCTGGTGCCTTTAGGGTATTTACAGCAGACTCATTGAAATAAACAAGACCTAGGTCATTTTGTGGACCATATGTCCTGTTCATTTCAGTAGATCTGCTTTAAGCAGTTTTTCACCAGAGCTTGGAAACTTTATTTGCCTGGGCTACAACTCCCCAAATCCCCTCAACCATCATGGTCAAGGGATTCTGGGAATTGCAGTCAAAGTAAGTAATGTTTCCAAGCTCTGACCCTAATGATGAGCCCCAAAAGTCCATTGTGACATTCATCTGCCTAGGAACTGGATGCACGCACAGACCAATAACTTTCATTTACTGGACTGGGATGGCTGTGTTGGGAGTCAAACTTTTTTTCAGAGTGATTTGTCCCAAACAGAAAGCTAAAGCTATGTCACGCTCCATAATTTTGCTTGGCTCTGCACAGTATTTATGGTTGGTGAGCTGTTCTTAACATTATGGATGCATTGCTTTACAGAGTAATAAAAAAACTCAGAGGTCCCTGCCTTTATGAGCTTGCAATCTGAAATGCAACAGAGAAGCAGGAGAGACTGAAAATGTCAGTGACTCATTGGCAACAAAACATATGATCTCAAGACCAGACCTCTTCAATAATTTGAATTTATATGAAGCTAGAAATGTGCGGGTGGCAAATGGAAATGCCATGGGTATAAAGGGCCAAGGAGATTATGTCTTAAACTGTAATTTAGAGCAGTGTTTCTTAACCTGTTTTGTGGGGACTCTCAAGGGACTGCAATGTTCTCATGGGAAAGGCATGAAAAAATGGTATGAACTTTTATCATTAAAACAGGAAGGAAGGAAGGAAGGAAGGAAGGAAGGGTATTTACTCAATATATTTTTATGGCAATTTCAGCTTGATCTGTCTGTTGTACTAATTGTACTAACCTACCTCAGTTATTAAAAACAAAGTAAAAATTGGTTATGAAAATAACTGTTGGATAGCAAAAAATGGATCTCAAAGGCAGTAGCTTTTTGCCTTGCTAATGGACTTTACGAATCTCCCATCCCCACATGGCCAGAAAGAGGAGGGGCCTGTCTGCATAAATACCTTTCCATACCATCTGAACTGAGGACAACATCCACAACATTTTGACAAAATGCAGGCCTATGATTAACATCATCAACTTTTGTTTTTCTCCTGTATGACTTGTAACACCTTTTGCCTGATGAATAAGCCAGTGGAACTTGAAAGCTTGCAACAATACAGTCGGCCCTTCTTATACACTGATTTTTTATACACGGATTTAAGCATCAACAGTTTGAAAATGTTAAAAGTATAAATTTCAAATATCAAACCTCGATTTTCCAATTTTTATAAGGGACACCATTTTGCTATGTCTTTATATTTAATGGGATTTGAACTTCCACAGATTTTGTTATCCACGAGGGAACCAAACCCCAGCGTATAACAAGGGTCCACTGTACTGTGCATTTTGGTTGGTCCAATAAGGATATCACTGTTGGTGGGTTTTGGATGTTACTGTACTTTGCTACATATAACACCTATCTTAAAATCTCTGCATTGGCTGCCAATTCATTTCCAGTCCCAGTACAAAGTGTTGGTTATTACCTTTAAAGCTGTAAATGGCTTGGGCCCGGGTTACTTGAGGGAACGCCTCTCCCTACATAATCCTCCCCACACACTCAGATCTACAGGAAAATCCTTACTCAGTTACCCTAAGGTGAGACTGGCGATCACACAACAAAGGGCATTCACAGCAGTGGCGCCTTCTCTATGGAATGCCCTACCGGAAGAGATTCGCCTCAGTGGAATGGTGGAAGCCTTTAAGAAGGCTCTAAAGACTCATCTCTTCCTACAAGCCTACCCTCCCAATTCCGTCTGAGACCATCTCCCCCCTATTGTCTTTGATATACAGTAATTCATGGTTTTAATAGTTTATTATATGTTTTTAATCTTGTTTGAATTTACTTTTTTAATATGTATTTTTAGATGTGAATTTTTAATTGTTCTTATTGTCTGTTTTTAATGATATTGTACACTGCTTTGATCGTAGGAAAAGCGGTTAACAAATAAACAATTTATTATTATTATTATTATTACATGTTCAACATGGCTACCCCTGGATATGTTTTCAGCTTACTACTTCTGCATGTTGTGGGAACATGCAAGTGAATGATGCTGAGAGGCCTAGAGAAAGCACATAACATTTCTTGCTACCATGTATGCAGCCAGAAGCCTCCTTCACAGCTTCACCAAACTCTAGTGTGGTCCACAATGTGCCACCACATTCTTGGAATGTCTATCGCTTCCCAAAAGTCTATAGCTGTGTCAAGAATATTCTTGAAGAAATGAATGTATAAAAGGAAGACAGTGTTCATGGAGTAAGAATCAGAGTCAGTCAGTGCGAGTGAATGTTCGTATGGATTTCAGAATGATTGACATGGATTATTGAAATGTTTCCTCTTTAATTTCTGTGAATAAAAGTGCTTGGTTACTGTTCCATAAGGTGACTTTTCAATGATTTTGTTGTGATATTCCTTTAAACATAAAGTTTTGTTTCTTTTTGTCTTCTTTTGAGAAGCAAGATAAGATTATTCCCCATGAAGCAGCAATTTCACCACAGCAATCAATTGACAATTTTTTCCTGGTTAGTAAAATTAGCATATCTTTTGGATCTCTTCACACATTTAAATATGGATAAAAAGTTACAATTATTTAAGTTGAAGGCAAGACTGAGGCAATGATAAAAAAGTTGGAATTGTGACATAATCGCCTGTTGAACTGAAACTATTAGACATTTTCAAACCTCATTCCACCAATGAAGAGTTGTCTAAGGAGGACATATCACTTACTGCAAAACATTTTAAAGATTTGCAGCATAATTTCTGTTAATATTTCCATGCATTTGCCTGATGCAAGCAAAAACTGGATTAGATATCCATTTTCAGATAATGTATATGCACTGGAGGGCTTACAGCAGGAGAGGAAGACAAGCGCATAGAAATATTCGCAGATGGTGCTCTGAAATTTCAGTTCAAGGAACAGTCCCTTCCAAATTTTTGGGCTCACTTACAAGCAGATTTTCTGGAACTATACTCCTTTGTCAGGAAAGGGAACAACCATGAAGTTCCACCTCATGATGAATGTTGGTCAACTTCCACACTTGAAAGCTAGCCTTATGTGCTCTTCTATTGAAATGTAAATAATCTTTAATTTGTCTCTTTTCCTATCCCAAGATGGATTTCCAGAAACAGTAAATGTAAGTTTTTCTTTTTCTTTTTTTATCTTACAACAGCATCCTAAGTAGTTTTTCCCATTTCTACTACAAGTGCACAGAGTGCACTGGCTTCACTGCCCTCTGTTTGATACAGATACTAAATATTTCTACAGATAATGTGAGGAAACTTTGGTTCATATGGAAGAATGCAAAGTTAGTTTCAAAGGGAGGAGAATCTAAGGACTAAGCTACACGTAAGTGTAGATGTGAATTGCAGCAGATTTTAGCATATTCATATTGACAGTTAACGTCTTCACTTTCCTGTGCAAATTTGCATCTTTTCATTCTCCCTCTGCCAAAATGTGCATAATCTGAATCCATGCGAAACACACACAAACTACAAGCAATAGGAAGTACATTTCTATACCGCTTATCAGTGCACTTAAGCACTCCCTAAGCGGTGTACAATGTGTAAGCTCATTGCCCCCAAACAAGTTGGGTACTCCTTTTAGTGAGCTCAGAAGATGCCAGGCTGAGTTGACCTGGAGCCCTTGGCTGGTACGGAATTCACAACCTTGTGGTTTGTGAGTGAGTGGCTGCGCTTCCAGGGCTCCTACACCATGTTGGCTCTTAGAAGAAATGAAATATATTCTAAAATATATTGCTTCATTTTGGAAAAGGTGATTTTACAGAAGAGTGGAAACTCAATATTTTTTAAGCATAAACTTTCTAGCAACTGATTACATATTTTAAAAATGTATTAAGCCAAAATGTTGAGATAGGAGCCTCTTAATGTACTTGAGAGAAGTATAAAATAGCTTATCATAATATCTTCCACTGAATGGTAAGGCTGTTTGCTTTTTTGCTCTATATTACAATAACACTCCAGGTTCAAAATGTCTAGAATAACCATGTACTTTTGATTTACAGCACTTGCTCACTTTAAAATTTACATTCGCCAGTAATAACGAACCTTCAGCACTCATGTCTCTTTTCATGGAAATAAGATCTATGGAAGTATGTTAAGATTTAAATCTGGACTGACAAGTATAGAATTGTGCTTCTGAAGCATCTATTAGTTAAATGTCTTAATTAATTTTATTATTTTTCTATCAGATTTATATCCCATTTATCTGTCAAAATGTAGCATTGAAAGTAGCTAACAATAGTAAATTAAAAAGCAAATTAAAATAAATTAAAATGTGGTGTAATGGATTGAGTGTTGGACTATGACTCTGGAGGTCAGGGTTCAATTTCCTGCTTCAGTATAAAAAAAACCCACTGGGTGAACTTGGATAAGTCACACTCTCTCAGCTCCAGAGGATGGCAATGGCAAACCACTTAAGAAGAAATATGCCAAGAAAACACTATGATAGGACCACCTTAGGATCACCATAAGTAAAAAATGTTTTGGAGGCACACAACAAACAAAGTTTAAAACATAGTCAAAAACAGATCCATAACAAGTGGCAAGAGACCCATTCAGTTTAAACCCAGCTATATGCCCAAAGTTTGCCTGAATAAAAATACTCTTTGCCTGTCAACAGAAAGACAACAAAGAAGGGAACAGTGCCTTGCCTTTGTCTGTTTAGCCTCCAAAAGGAGAGAGAGAGAGATGCCAACCAAAATTATCCCCTCTCTAAATGTCATGACACCAAGATAAGGGCAAGCTCCAAAAAACCTTTTAAAACCTGGATAGGCTTGCAGTGCTGAATAAAGTTGTTCAAATGGCCCAATCCTGACTTGAATAGGTATTTATAGGATTTCACTAGCACTTTGGACTGTGCACAGAATCCAAACAAATAGCAAGTGAAGCTGTAATGAAAGTGTCATGGGCTACTTATAACATGCCCCATCAACAGACTGACTGCAGTATTCTGGACTCCATGAATATTCTGTAGAGCATGTGTTGTTGTTGTTGTTGTTGTTGTGTGCCTTTAAGTCATTTCCAATTTATGGTGACCCTAAGGTGACCCTATGATGAGGTTTTCTGAGACTGAGAGAACATGACTTGCTCAAGGTCACCCAATGGCTTTCCGTGACCAGGTGGGGATTTGGACCCTGGTCTCCAGAGTCATAGTCCAATGCTCAAATCATGAAACCATGCTGGAGTGTGTTTGGGTAACCAAATGGGTAGCATCTACTGCATGTATCAGTCAAGGGTTTAACTAACAGGGGACAACATGCGGCCATGCCCCCCTCAAACACAAATTCTGCCCCTTCAATGAAATTTTCCTTCACTGGCCAAATTCTAGCATTGCAGAGACTGAGACTGTGAAAACCGTTCACACATAAAACTCTTAGGTGTTTAACACATGGTGCTTTTTGGAGCTGTTTGAAGCTCATATCTGGGGTGACTGCAGGTCCAACGATGCAAATTCACGTTATAACGTGAATGTGTTATCAGACGAGATTCCTTTCTATGGGCACTCCTTCCGTGGGGCTTCCGCAGTGATTCCAAAGTGACCCCTCATTTTGGTGAAATTGGAATTCGCTTTCAAGCTAACTTCGATTTCACTTTGGTATAGAAGATCACTCTGATGTCGCCCCCCTTGGCCCCATGTGTCCTGCTCCTTCATCCCCCCCCCTCCATGCCATCTCGTCCTCTCTGCCACCCTGCGACCTATCCCATCATCCCCTGACTTCTCATTCAGCCTGATCCTGGCCCCAGTGACCCCCTGCCCTAGTGACTGCTCCTTCAGCCCGATGAAGGATGACAGCTAAGGAGGGGGCAGGGAAGGAGGACAGCATCCAGAGCTCCACTGAGCATGTGCAAGGTCCCAATTTGAATCGTTGAATCTGCATGGTATGCACCAGTGTGGTAATACAATTTGCACTCACTCCGCTTTGCATGAATCTGCATCACGTGACTTGCCTGGGATTCGATTGCCCCTCAATTCGGAAGGACAACCAGGTATGATAAAACATCCACGCTATGACATGAATTCGCATAGCTGAAGCAGGAGTCACCCCGGATCTGAGCTGCAAAAACCTCCATGTGATAAGCACCTTAGATTTACTGTGTTCTCATTTCCTTTCTCACTTTTGGTGTCCCTTTTCTTTGGATGCCTAAACTTTGGCTAAAATCCTACATAAGAGCTACTATCCAAACTTTACATAGCTCCATCCCTGACAGCCCTTCCAGGGAATTGCAATGATGTTTAGCAAAGTGTCCCACTGAGCAATGGAAATTTCTCATTGTGCAATGAGTCCCATAGCATTCTGATGCTCATTGCACGAGACCCATGATGTCATGCCATTGGCTTTCTTTATGCAATGGTCCCAGAGAGATAGCTATGTTTTGGCTACCTCTGCAAGCACTGCACAATGTTGCAATTCATTTTAGGTCATCATAAATTTTGGGTGATGTTAAGTTCTTGCTGAGCCATGGAAACCCACTGGGTGACCTTGATCAAGTCACACACTCTCAGCCTCAGAAGAAGGCAATGGCAAATCACCTCTGAACAAATTATGCCAAGAAAACCCCATGATAGGTTCATCTTATCATTACCGTAAGTCAGATGATTTGAAGGTGCACAACAACAACACAACAAGTATCTAACGGAATGTCATCCTGTATTTCTACATTCTCAACTACAACTTTAAGCTACTACAATACTGGAAATTTGGGGAATGAAGGAAAATGTTGAGGGCGAGGGCTGCATTCTTATTAGTCTGGCTATGTCTTCTTTCCTCCCATCATCACAGCTTTGCTTTTGTGTTGTTGTTTTGTGCCTTCAGGTTCCTGGTATCATTATGGCTGCACGCCACTGTGTCCCTACAGGCTTATTGTAAATGTAAGTGGTAATGTAATGAATCCTTCACATTCACTGTTAAAACTTGATGAGATGCCTCTGCCATTTCTTCCTACAATCGATACCAACCACAGCACTAAGAATTGTGGTTTCTCAAAATTTAACAGCAACATGAAGGAACATTGGAGCAAGGTGTCTGCCTTTTATTCCACCTCAAATATTTTGATCTGTGAGACTGCTATGTGTTTAAAACATATTGCAAAAAGATTTCTGTTGCTTTCAGTAACTTGATAATGCTCTGGTCCACCCTGCCTCTTTCTTTCTCATCAGAACACTTCTGACTTGTCATGAGCGAGGACCAAAAATAACAAAAAATGTGTAAGAGATGAGCTGTGTTAGACAAAGAGATTAATCTTCAAAGAATGGAAGGACTGTAGGAAGCAGAAGTGCAAATTCCAAATAATCTCTATGAGGCAGTTTTGGAATGTGGGACTGGACTAGCTAAAAGTACCAAGAGGAGGCTCATGCTGGAAACGAGAACTTGCTCCCCAGCACACAGTGGCCTTATAATCCAATCTCCTCATTTTAAGAGATTCAAATGGAACAAGAAAGGGTGGGGTGTTTCCATTTACTTCATCCCTATTTCATACCCTCCAACTATCTGAATTTAGTCTGGCTACTGATTACTCCTCTTCCATCACACTTTTTCGGTTGCTTTTAAAATGCCCCAGTTTCTCTCCTCCTTTTTTCACCATTGTCCTCAGCTTACTTCAATTGCTGCAAACGGAGTTCAAAGTGCAAAAATAGTCTGAACCCATTGAATTCAGCAAGGGGAGAGGCAGTGGCATCACTAAGAAGGTGTGGGGGTTCAGACCACACTGGGTGACACCCCAAAAGAGGAGTAACACCTGGCTGAGTCCCCCCCCCCACTCTTCCCTGCCACAGGCCATGGCATGCATCAGGGAGGGAGAGGTCCAAGGTAAAGCCATGGTGGGCATGAAAAGAGAGGCCCAGGGCACCCCTTCCTCCTTGCCTGGTGAGGGTTTATTCACATGTAAAGCCATGCTGGGAAGAGAGGTGGGGATGTGCCCCTTTGGCCCCACCCAAAGCCCCCATGTACTAGGTGACACCCCAGTGTGGGATGCCACTGGGGAGAGGAGCGGGTAGAATTTTGCCCTTCCCATTAGTCTCAGGCAAAAGTAAACTGCATCAGCCTCTCCTAGCTTGTGTGTTCTTCTTTTGACATTTTGACCACATTCTGATGTCACTTGGTTTCATGTGTCCCAGTTTTCATCTATAAAATGTTGGAGGATAAGGTATTTGTGAATTTTGCAGGTATCAAAAACTCTTCCTTCTAGAGCAGCATTCCTTGACCTGATGCCTTCCAGGCATTTTAATCTATAGCTTCCATAATTGTTAGCCAAAAACTCCCATTATTAAATGTAATCATACTACAAAATCAATATTACAAATTGCACTGCTCTGTATAATTTCTGTACAGTATATTAGTACTACTCAGGCTATCTCATACGGGAGACCTTGTTTTTCCCCCAAGATTGTTGGCCCACGTTCCTAGTATTATTTACTGGGGAAACAACAATAGAAGAAGGTTAGTGCCTTCATATCCTGCTTATGGGCTTCCGAAATGGATCTGTTTGGCCACTGGTCTGAACTAGCAAGGCTCTTCTTAGAAACCCCTTAGATCACCTTTAGCTAGGCCTCATAACTCAGGGATGTAGTGGCTTAGCAGTTAAGATGCTGACTCTGACGATTGCAAGATCGGCAGGTCAGCAGTTAGAGGCTCAAGTGCTGAGTGACGGAGTCTAAATTTGAATTGGGCCTTTAGCCCTATGTTGAGAAATATAGGGTGATGGGGAGGGCAAGGGTAGGGTTGCCATCCCTGAGGGCCTCCAAACCGGGGAAAATGTAGGACATGGTTATAAAATGTAGGACCTTTTTTTTTTTAATTCCCTTGCCTCCCTGGGGCCTGGGAGACAGCGTCAAGACAGTAAGCAGGCAGCCACCCACCTCCGCCTCAGCCTCCTCCTCTGCCTCCACCTCCTGGGCCCAAGAAAGTGCCCAGCACGGAGGCGCGCCAGGCAGAGGAGGCGGTGGGTGGTTGCCTGCCAGTGCCTGCTGCCCTGGCGCGTGCACGCGCACAGGGAGCACCAAGCCAGGCAGGCACTTCTGCCTCCTCCTCCTCTTGGCGCGGCCTGCCACGGAGGAGAAGGAGGTGCGCATCCTGCCCACGCCCGCAACCCCTCCCCACCTCCCTGCCACCCTCCCCCGCCTCCCCCCCCCGCATGCCGCCTCCTCCTTTGCTTCCTCCACAAGGCCTGGAACGGAGGAGGAGGTGGGTGGCATGGCCACGCAGGGAGGCAGGGGAAGGTGGGTTGGCGCCATGCAGGCCCTGAACCGGGGGCCAAACCAGACCGGGAGCGGGAGGGGGCCTCCAAAAGTGGGTTTGTCACGGGGGCCGCCGGGTTATGGCATCCCTAGGCAAGGGGAACCCAGTTTACATGGCCTGTGTAGACATGCCCCAAGTCTAAGCTTTGGTATAGACACCATTGTGTATTTCAGCATAAGATTTCCGGCAGGCTTACCCACCCAACCTTGTATAGGAGCCATATTAAATAAAATGTTCCACTCCTTCGATTATGACTGCCATGTTTGCTATGATTGTCATGCAGTTTTATGAATAATGTCAGTATTTTATTGATTGTATCTTTTTATTTGCATTCTGTATTTATTTTATCGGATTTAATCCCACCTCGATCTGCAGGAAGAAGCGGGAAATATAAACAAACAAACTATTATTATATTATTATTATTATTATTATTATTTCAAGGACTTGGATGTTATATACAGAATTTGGAAATATTGCTTTTGGACTGCAGCTTCAAGAATCCCCCAGAAACATGGCCATCAGATGGCTGGGAGATTTTGTAACCCCTCAAATTTACTTTTCTAAGCTCTGCATGGTCTAAGGCCACAGTGCTAAACACATTGATTTGGGAGTAATCTCTGTTGTGCTACAGACTTGATTCAAAACCAGAATGTGAGAATTCAGTTAGTCACTTTGCCAGTGGAGCTGGACATTTCAGGTTCTAATCTGCATCTCTCTTTAGTCAACACAATAGCTCTGTATAAACATTTGCCGTTTGGTCCTACGGGAATCGTGTTAAATGCTGGCAAGAAGTGCAGCTCTAGAATCTTGGATGAAAGAGGAAATAAAAATTAAGCTTTTCTTCTGTGTCAAATGATTAAAGGCTGTAATAAACAAGCCATTAAAGCTTTCCCTAGATAGAAGCCACATACTAATCTTTGCAAAGGCACAAAATATAAGTCCTTGTGATTTGTACAAACAAGCAGCTACCATTTACAGACTTAGTGCCACTCAACACTTATCCTTCTGTATGGCTGCTGTTTGCATTAACTTAGCCTATATCATGTAAAAAAAATGCATTAGATGGGCATTGACAAGACAAACATGACTGAGTCCACAGCTTTCATTAACCCAGCACCATTATCACCCACAATTAGGTACCTGTATAGGTGTATCAACCATGTGACTGTACAGATAGGAGCAAGCCCAAGTTTGTTGCTGTATAATGTGTGAAACAACCCAAGTTATTTTTGCATGGTTGTTGCTGTTGTTAACTGCCCTTGAGCTGTCCCCAACTCATGGAGAGCCTGTAGATGAGACATCTCTAAGACCCCCCCTGTCCTCTACTGCTCTGCTTGAGTCTTATATATTCATGCCCATGGTCTCCCTAATTGTGTCTAGCATCTGGTGTGTGGTCTTCCTCTCTTTCACTGACCTCCATTTTTCCTAGCATTATTTTCTTTTCTAATGAGCCATGCCTTCTCGTGATGTGGCCAAAGTATGACAGCCTCAGTTTGATCATCTTGGCTTCCAAGAAGATTTCTGATTTTATCTGATCTAGGACCTGCTTGTTTGTCTGTTTGGCAGATCATGCAATCTTGTCCAGCACCACATCTCAAGTGAATTGATTTTCTTTTTCTCTGCTTTCTTCATTGCCCAGCTCTTGCATCCGTACATGGTAATAGGGAATTCAATGGTTTGGACAATTCTAACTTTAGTGTTCAGTTGTATATCTTTATTCTTCACATGGTAGCCAACTGTTATTTTCAGTAAATGACTCCCAGTAGACATGGGAACCCTATGTACTAATAGCTGGATGAATCAGAATGACATTTAGAATTAATTACTCTAGTTTCCTACATTTGTCCCAATAAGCTCTAAGTAATACAATCAGCCCTCCATACCCATAGAGTTTTTTTATCCATGGATTCAAGCATCCACAGTTTGAGAATATTTTAAAAATACATATAATCCAGAAAATTTTGCTATTTTCTATAAGGTACACCATTTTACTATGCCATTTCTATTTAATGGGACTTGAGCATCCACAGATTTTGGTATCCATGGGGGGGGGGGCTTGACCCAAATCCTAATGGATACCAAAGACCCAATGTATATGTGACTCTCCATTTTATCTTCTCAGAAGCCCTGTGTAGTGGCATCATTAGGCTTGGTTTCACCAAGTGTAGTAACTGATGGTGTCACTCCTTTAGGCCTTATGAACTGGGTGTGCAGGTGGCGGGTGTGTGTGTGTTTCACTCTATGGAACCCAGTGTCCTGTCACTGCCACAATCCTCCCCAGCCAAGACAGCAAAGACAAGACAGCCTCCTGAGTAAAAACAGATTTTAAATTACAAAATAAAATAAAATTAAAATTAAAAAAAAATCTCCACTCTCAAGGAAAGAGGAAGACACAGCAAACAGCCCTTCCAGAGGACAATGGCTGAAAGGAGACAAACAGATTTTGTTTGGGAGGTGTGGGCAGGGCTGGCATGGCAGGTTGCATGATGGAAGCCTGGGTCCTCCCCAACACGTGTGCAACAAACTTTCCCAGGCAAGGTTTGCGATAACTGTGGCTTCTTTAATTGTAACAAGTAACTCAACAGTGTGTAACCAACCAAAACAACTGTCCTCAGTCCCAGACAAACACAAAACCAACTTACCCCTTTTTAGCCCTAATTCAGCTCCTCAGTGTCTTCGGGACCAGTACCACTTCAGGCCAGCCACCCACCCAAGTGCTTCTCCAGGGGCTCTCTTTCAGACTTCTCCCAATCCTGGGGTTCCAGTCCTTATGCCCACCGACTCCCCTTACTATCCCACCACTCACTCACTAGTCCTCCCAAATCTCTCCTTCTCCAGTTCCCCTTATTACATGGTACAATGTTCAGCACACATTCCCAGACTGACAGCAGTCAGCCTTTACTGTGGATACCTGTTTGTCTCAGCCACTAAGAAAATAGCAGCTGTTGATTTTAACATGATCTCCTCCCATTCTGCCATCACATTTAGTATGATAACACAAAGAAGACATCATCCACAGCTCTTTTGCAAAAAGTGCCTTGCACAGCATGATAATGACACCCTAGCAATGGAATACCCTTACCAGAAAGGTACACCTAGTATTACAGTGGATCCAAGGATCTCAGGTCTGAAGCTCCGGGACTTTTTATTAAATGGGGACAACACTATCATCTACCACCCTCACTTCACCTTCAGCTTCCCTCACAGAAGCTGGGGGCAGGGGAGGGGTGTCAAAATGACTTCTATTAGCAATGGTATATTGTAACACTATTATGCAAAGTATTCTGAGGTGACCTGGTTTTGAACAGAGCTAGGGGTTGACCATCTTATCTGCTAATATCTCCAAGCTCTTTTCTTTAATGGGTGATTATGACACATTGGTTTTGCAAAAGACCCACTACTGGTGAAGATTGAAAATGCTATACCTGCTTTGTTAATATGGCTCAATGCAACAATCTGAATTGTTTTTGGATTTACTTTGATAGTATGGCTCTGGGTTCTGTTGTGTTTCACACTTGCTGAATTTAGAACTGCACAACTAGGTAAACCTGGCACTTTCCTTGTTGTCCTTCAGATACCAGGCATAACATTTACATTTATTCACACTGTTAAAAACACATTTTTGTTGTTGTTGTGTGCCTTCTAATATTCCAATTTATGATGACATACTATCTCAGATATTTTAAACTCTCTTTTAATTGCACCTTAAAGGCTGCTTGATCATTCATGTGGCTCTTTTTGTTTGTTTCGAATTGTGCAAATCACTTTGAAATTATTGATAAAAGTGGGCACAGAACTACTTTAAATAAAATAGAGGGTGAACCCTATCCTCCCTAGGCCACAGTTCTGATCAGATTCCACACACACACTGCTTCTGCCATTAAAGTTTCAAAAGCCTTTTAAAAACAGATCTAATTGCAGATTTCCTGCTATCACACATAGTAATGCTTTCAGTAACACCTGCTCAGCACCATCTGGCTGAAAATACTGGAGACTCCAGACTGGGGGTACTACAGTGATTAAAACTTGTCTCTAAGTCACAAAGTTTATTATATTAAAGAGGCTATTGTAAAATCCTTGTGGCTTTCTAAATAGTATTCTGGACCAGCCCAAATTTTTCCAGAAGTCTACAAAGGCACCCGGAACAATGGATGCAAGCTACAGGAAAAGAGATTCCACCTCAACATTAGGAAGAACTTCCTGACAGTAAGGGCTGTTCGACAGTGGAACAAACTCCCTTGGAGTGTAGTGGAGTCTCCTTCCTTGGAGGTCTTTAAGCAGAGGCTAGATGGCCATCTGTCGGGAATGCTTTGATTTGGATTTCCTGCATGGCAGGGGGTTGGACTGGATGGCCCGTGCAGTCTCTTCCAACTCTATGATTCTCTGTAAAATGTTGCAGTAATCAAACATGAAATTCCCATCCCAACCACTTTTATTTTTCAATGAATGTCAACAGTTGATATTCTCATATATAGCCCAAATTTTAAAGTATCTAAAGTTGATAGAGTTTGCAGCACAGATTTGTGACACATACTTATTAAAATGGCAGTAGGCAAAACAGTTGTAGAATATTTGATCTGTAATTACTTTACAGAATCAAAAGGGAACTTGTGTTTCAGGGCTGTTTCTGAGTCAGCTGAAAATCAGTCATGAGCACAGTCCCAGAACTTGGGATAGGATGGAGCTATACCACTTAAAGTGGTGTCCAACTTCACTATTTCTACAGTGTAGATGCACCCTAGTAATAATAATAATAATAATAATAATAATAATAATAGTAATAATAATTTGTATCCCACCTCTGCGTGTATTGGATCTACATGCATGGAGAGCCAGGGGAGCACAGCAATTCCCTGACGCTTTTAGCAAGTGCCCTGAGACCTGGCAGTCCACTAACTGAAACACTTGTTACCATTTCAGCCAGTATATTTTCTAGATTCATGCCCATATCCAGAATTAAAGCCCATATTGTCAAGGCAGAAAGATTATTGGCAGGGCTGAATAAAGACATTCTGTGACCTTAAGCTAAGGTATGTCAAATTATGAGTCATCCCCCTAAAAAGTGTATTATTCTGATGTGTGTGTGTGTGTGTGTGTGTGGAGAGAGAGAGAGAGAGAGACCTTGCATAATTGTGACATTAAACTTTCTAAGCCAACATGATGTAGTGGTTTGAGTGTTGAACTGCAACTCCAAGACACCAGGGTTCAAATCCCTACCCAGGCATAGAAAACCATCAGCTGATCCTGGGAAATTCATAGACCCTGTCTCCATGTGCCAAATAAAATGGTCTCCCTCCATCCTCTCAGTGGGGAGACTGGATGATGCATGTCCCAAACCCTGGTTCTGTTGTGAACAGATCAGACAAAGTCCAGCCTGTTTAGCACCAGAACTGGGGTATACCTCTCTTAAAATGGATTTCAAAAACTTAACATTTGCTCTGGATCTTCCCAGAAGATCTGGAGCTTCCATTCTGAGACACATTCCCTGCTGCTAATCACTTACTCAGAGGTAAAAATGAGGCACCCATGTGATTGTTGCTGGGTCCCTCATTCTGACCTCAGAACTAACAACCTGTGATGGCTGTGGATGGCTCAGCAGAACCCACATGTGATCAGCCACTTAATGTCAGAATGCAGACTCTTTGTTATAGGGGAGGATCAGGGTAGTTTTGGGGCCAGGATACAGGCTGCCCCTGGCCAGTGCAAACAGGACCATAGCAGGAGGTAACTTGAAAGCACATACATTGAGCCCTTGGTATCTGCTGGGGTTGGTTCCAGGACCCCTTGTGGATACCAAAATCCATGGAATCTCAAGTCCCATTAAACACAATGGCACAGAGAAATGGCATCCATTGTGTAAATAATAATAATAATAATAATAATAATAATAATAATAATAATAATAATAATAATAATAAATTTTATTTCTTTCCCACCTCTCCTCAAGGCTCCTCAATAGCAAAATCAAGGTTTTCTTTCTGGAATTTATATCTTTTAAAATATTTTCAAGCTGTGGATGGCTGAATACATGGATATGAAGGGCTGACTATAACAAGAAAACTATGGCTTACTAAGGGGTAAAGCAGACAGGCCAAATGGTGTGATCTGCAGCTGCTCTAGCCATGATTGCTCTGAACACCACAGTCCCAAAGCTGGCTGCTGCTGTGTTGCCAAATGGGCTGCTGCAGGAGCATCTTTTTGCCACTCCTTTTCAGGCCAATTTTGGACCACATTATCCAGTCCCAGAGAGGCTTCTGGCCTAGGGTTGCCATAACTGTCAACCTCCAAACCGGGACAAATGGGGGGGGGAAATGTAGGACAATGTAGGACAAAATTTAGCCCCAAATGTAGGACATATTTTTAAAATGGAGGACACGCAAAACATGTAATGATTTAAAAAAGTATTGATATAAACTCATGTTTCTTAGGCATGCTCAAAATGGAGGACATTTTGGCATTATTCCTTGACAGATGGCAGAAATGTACTTCCCTTTCTGGCCACCCCCCCCCCCAAATTCCAAAACACACACAACAGCACAAGTCCAGGCATCCTTAGCATTTGAGCCGAGGTAGACAGGCAGCCCCTTGAGCCAGCAAACTACATGTTCCAAGCCTTCTTAGCAATTCCCCCCCTTCCTCCTTCTCCTTGCGCCCTGCAACCTCCCCAACCCTCACCCCTCTTTCCCCCCAGGTACAGTATATCTCAACTGGCTGTAAGGGGGATTTGTGGGTCAGTCTTTTTCTTTTTGCATGGGGGCAATAGCAGCAGCAGCAGCAGCAGCAGCCGAGGAGGAAGGGGGGAGGAGGAGAAAAAGGAAAGGGAAGGAGAAAGAAGAAAAGGAGGAGAAAGAAGAATAGGGAACAATATAAAAAGAAGAAGAGGAGGAGGAGGAAGAGGGGAAGAAAAGAAAAAAGGGGAAGAAAAAGAAGAAGAGGAGGGGGAACAGAAAGAAGAGAAGGAGGGGAAGAAAACAAAGAGGAGGCGGAAGAGGAGGAGGAGGAGGAGGAGGAGGAGGAGGAGGAGGAGGGGAAAGAGGAAGAAGAAGAAGAAGAAGAAGAAGAAGAAGAAGAAAAATAGGGGAAGAAAAAGGAAAGGAAGAGAAATAGCTTGCCAGCAAAGCTCTTTCCTGCCCTCTGCCCGCACGAGGGTCCAAAGAGGAGACACTCCTCCTCTTGAGGCTAGCTGGCCAATGGAGAGTGGAGCTGGAACAGCCTCACCTCCTGCTAGCAGTCACAGGCTCCTGCAGCAGGGGAGGGCTGTCCAGCCATTGGCCAGGCACCCTGAAGGGCAGGAGCTCCTGCTCAGCCCTGCGCGTGGCCACGCAAGAGCACGCAGGGCCAGGGAAGAGCGCACAGGGCTAGGGCAAAGCGAGGCAGGCGGCGGAAAGGCTGCAGCAGCAATGGCAGTGGCGGCTGCAGAACGGCCACGGTTGTTGCAGCGGCGGCGGAGGCAACCAGCTCAACCCGGGGCAAAGAGCCAAACCGGGCCGTGACCGTGCCAACTGCCCAAAAATTGAGTTTGTCACGCCCCCAGGGGGTTTATGGCAACCCTATTCTGGCCACTTGGGGGATATGCATCATTTGAACGCCACACCCTCCAAATGCCCAGAAGGTGCTTTATTTGGCCCATCTGCTTTGGGCCTTAATTTTTGTGTAAATCTATCACAGATTGTTGTGGGTAATGGAAGAGCAACCAGCACCATCCAGATCAGCACTATCCAATGCCACAGCTGAGTAGCAGCACTATCTGCTGCCTCTTCCTGGTTGAGTTTAAAAGGTGCCTGCCAGAAGCCATCCCATAATTGTTATGGAGGGGGAGGTTATGAACCAAAAGCAGAGGCCATCAAGGGGCAAGGAAGTGAGTAGCTGCCTATATGCCAAGGGTCAGGAATGTGGGAGCAAAGGCTGACAGGTGGCAGCTGCTTGCAGTGACACCAGCAAACAATAAACTTCAACTCTCAAATAATTCTTCTTTCCCATCCCACCTCCCTTGGTGTTGAATTCCCAATTTCAGCTGCTTCGGTAAAACCGAACATTTGGCATTCCATCTGGTGTCTATGATTCGGTTACTATTTTGTACACATTGATCTTGCCTTCCACATTTTCTGATGCAGCCATGGTTTTTCAAGCAGGGAATAATTTGCAGGGAGGGGGAAGCCAAACAAAATAAGATCCTACATGTCAAGAAATGTTTACAGAAGGCTTTTCTCCAGCAGGCTAATCTCGTCTACAATGGCATAATAGCAAAGAACACATTGATACATTTTTGTGCATTAATTTTCTGAATTAATATTATTACTTTCTCGGCAGAGTAAATGACAGTGTTAGGATTAATGTGGGTCACAGAATCTTTCAAAAGCCCAAACCTGCTTTGAATATCAAAGTTCAATCCTGCATTGTGTATAATACTAATGAAAAAGAGTGCCTCTGAGCATATGCAGAAAATACCTGCCTCCCCATTGAGTAAACACCCAGTAAAGTGTGTGTGTGTGTTCATATCTGGGATTAATCCAATTGGCTGTTTGGCTCTCAGGTGAGATTTTAAATGTTCATGTGTTAACTGACTTATTACAGGGACTGCCAATTGGCAAGGCAGATCAAATCTCCATATCTATTTTATCAGGTCCTTGGTGATTCTATCATATTTTAGTAAAGCATGTTGAAAAACGTTTCTCTATAGATTCTCTATAGTATGAGAAGTACAGCTCCATCATGCCTAGGTCCAGTAAGTGGTGAAAGGCTCTCCCTCCATCCCAAATGTCACTGCTGTGACCTGGGACAGAGAGAAGAACCAGAATTATTTGCTGGTTTTAATCCCCCTTCCTATTGCCATTTTCTTTTCCTTGTGTGTGTGTGTCTTGTCTCATTTGGATTGTAAACCTGAGTGCAGGGAACTGTAAAATTGGCAATTTTTAAGCTGCTTTGGGAGCCTTGTCGTCTAAAGGGCAAGCTATAAACACTCTAAATAAATAAATATTTTCACTTGCAACAGAGTGAGAAAATAGTCTGCACTTTTATATTAACAGTTCTAATTGGGAATTATGTATCTGATTGTTCTTGTGCACCCTCAAAACCAACTTATGGCAATGGTAAGATGAAACTGTCTTGGCAAGATTTGTTCAGAGCAGAGGGGGGTTGCTTTTGCCTTTTTTGAGGATGAGAGAGTATGACTTACCCAAAGCAACCAAGTGGGTTTCCATGTCCAAGCAGCAATTCAAACCCTGGTCTCCAGAGTTGTAATACAACACTCCAACTACTGGCTCTTTTGTTGTTGTTGTTGTTAACCACCCTCGAGTCTATCTTGATTCATGGCAACCCTGTGGATGAGCCATTTCCAAGACTAGCCTCCACTACTCTGCTTAGTTCCTGTAAACTCACACCTGTTCTAGGACCCATTTGTTTGTCTTTTTGGCTGCTCATGGAACCCTCAGCACTCTTTTCTAACACCACATTTCAAATGAATTTATTTTCTTCCTATCCTCTTTCTTAAATGTCCAGCTCTCATATCCGTACAGGGAATACAGTGGCTTGTACGATTCTAACTTTTGTGCTCAGTTGTGTATCTTTGCTCTTTAGGATCTTCTCTAGTTCTTTCATAGCTGTCCTCCCCATTCTTAGTCTTCTTCTGATTTATTATATGCAGTCCCTGTTCTGATCAATGTTTGATCCCAGGTATAAAAACTCCTTTACTATTTCTATTTCCTCATTGTCAAGTTAAATTTTTTCTTTATGTTCAGCAGTAAGCCTGCCTTTGAAATTTCTTCCGTGATCTTCCTTAGTAGTTGTTCTAAGCCTGTGATGTTTTCTGTTAGAAGTGTGGTGTCATCTGCATACTGGCTCTTATAAAGACACTCAGATAGCTATGTATCTACTACTTTAGCTATATCTGTGTATACCTGAGCTTTCGATACCATCGACCATGGTATCCTTCTGGAACGCCTGAGAGAGTTGGGTATTGGGGGCACTGCATTCCAGTGGCTCTGTTCCTACCTCTCTGGAAGATTCCAGATGGTGAGGCTGGGGAACAGCAGCTCTCGTAAAAGAGAGCTAACATCGGGCGTCCCTCAAGGCACCATTCTGTCCCCCATGCTATTTAACATTTACATGAAACCGCTGGGAGAGATCATCCGGAAGCATGGAGCTCGGTGTTATCAGTATGCTGATGACACCCAGATCTATCTCTCCATGTCTCCGACTGACACAGTGACTAAGGATGGCACCTCTCCCCTGGATGCCTGCCTGGGGTCAGTAATGGGTTGGATGAGGGAAAACAAACTCAAGCTGAATCCAGAGAAAACAGAGGTACTCGTGATAGGTATCCCAAGCCTAGACAGGGAAATTTGTCATCCAGTCCTGGATGGGGTCACGCTTCCCCTAAAGGACAAAGTTCGCAGTTTGGGAGTACTCTTGGACTCATCTCTACAGTTATCATCTCAAGTAGATGCAATGGCCAAGAGTGCTTGGTACCAGCTTCGGCTGATACGCCAATTGCGACCCTGCCTCGACCGAAAGGACCTTGAAACAGTAGTACATGCACTGGTAACCTCTTGCTTGGATTTCTGTAATGCGCTCTACATGGGGCTACCTTTGTATCAAGTTCGGAAGCTTCAGTTAGTTCAAAATGCTGCAGCCAGATTGGTCACCGGAACTTCTAGATCAGATCATATAACACCGGTATTAAGATCTCTCCCCTGGCTGCCTATTAGCTTCCGGGCTCAATACAAAGTGTTGGTTATCACCTATAAAGCCCTACATGGCTTGGGCCCATGTTACTTGAGGGAACGCCTCTCCCCACACAATCCGCCCCGCACTCTCAGAACTACTGGGAAATGCTTACTTGAATATCCTAAGACGAGATTGGCATCAACTCGCCAAAAAGCATTTTCATCTGCAGCTCCCACATACTGGAACAAGCTCCCGGGGGAGATAAGGCTTAGTTCCTCTTTAGATGCCTTTAAGAAAGCCTTAAAGACTCATCTTTTCCGGTCAGCATATCCTTCTGACTCCCTGTAGAAATTATTCCTTGTTGAAAGATGCTCTTTATGACTGACAGATGTTATTAATGTTCTTATTTGTGATTTTAAGGATGCTTGTTTAATTATATATGTACTCGCGGTTTTACTTATTTTGTATTTGATGTATTGTGCAATTGTATTTGATGGTCTTGTGAACTGCTTTGATCACTGTGGAAAGGCGGTATATAAATAAAGTTTTTATTTATTATTTATTATATCTGAGTAGCTGGTCTGCCAAGTTGTGAAACTCTTGCTGGTAAGAAAAAGGAACAACATTCCATAGCAGTGCAAGTGAAGAAGAAAGTAAACAATTGAATAAAGAAGTTACAGTTGCCAATTATAATCTTTGGTTTATTTTGGGTGGGCCTGAGGGACAACAGCCCGAGAAGAGGATCACTAGTTGAGAGATGTGTAAATTATGTAAACTGAATCATAGTCAGAAAATAGCATCTGTATTTTATTAGAATGTGGTCATGAGCTTGAAATGCTTCCACATAGGACATCAATAGAAAGCATGGTGTATCTTTTTTTAAAAGTCAGGATACCTAGCTTGCTATACTTGTGTAGTGAATATGAATATATATATATATATAGTCATAGTTTCTCAAATGCTATATTTAGAAGGCTGCCTCAGGGTTTTCAAGTCAGAGGACTGAGCCACCATAAAGAATGGCTTATTAAGATCTTTATGCAAGAAAGTAATAATAATAATAATAATAATAATAATAATAATAATAATATAATGTTTATTTATATTTCCCTACTTTCTGAAGAGCGAGGCGGGATTACAACAATAAAATAATACAAGATAATACAAATAATACAGATACTAATACAATCAATAAAACACTAATATTGAACTTACCAATTCCTACTAGTTCTCTAAAATCAATTTATCAGTAGTCAGTGATCATAGTCGAGAGTGGAATATTGTCATAGATTTTTATATAGAGTCTGATGGGTAAGCCTGCCGGAAGAGATCCATTTTGAGTGCCATCTTAAAGGCCTCTAAGGCTATTCCATAATTTTGGAATCGCTGCTGTAAACACCCTCTGGGAAGTTGTCATTAACCTGACATTATGGTGTTCCAGTAAATACCTCCCTGATGTTCTGAGAGTACGGGGTGGAGAGATGCGTTCCCGCAAGTAACTCGGGCCTGAGCCATGTAGAGCTTTAAAGGTGATAACCAACACCTTGTCTCGCCTGGAAGTAGGGTTGCTTGATTCCAAATGAGGGGAAAGAGGAGCTTGAAAGAGTTACCAGAATACCCCAATCACTTTGAGTACTGACTTCCTTGTCTAGGGCTGCATCTGCACTGTAGAAATAATTCGGGTTGATACCACTTTAACTGCCATGGCTCAATGCTACTAAATTCCTGGATTTGTGGTTTTGTGAGATATTTTGCCTTCTCTGTCAGAGAGTCTGGTGCCACAACAAACTACAAACCCCAGGATTCCATGGCATTGAGCCATGGCAGTTAAAGCAGTGTCAAACTGCATTGTTTCTGCAGTTCAGATACAGCCTAAGTGAACTACATTGCTAGGATTAAGGTAGATGACTGAAGCTAACAAAAGGTCATGTGAAATTATAATGAAAAGCAATGCCTCTGAACATATGCAGAGCTCCCTCCCCATTTAGTAACCACAGTTCCAGTGATCAACTATTTTCTTCATATGTGGGATTCTGTGGGGGTTGCAGGCCAAAACAGTAATACTCTGTGAGAAGTATGGCTTAAGGAGTGTTCAAGTTGCTTCTGACTTATGGTGACCCTAAAGTCAACCTATTACAGGGTTTTCTGGTGCTGAAAGTGTGTGACTCACAGAAGGCCACCCAGTGGGTTTCCATGGCCTTTCAGGGAATCAAACCAAGAGTCTGTAGTCCAGTACTCAAATTACTACATCACACTGACTAAATGAGTTACCCATAGGTTAAAGTGGATACATTCCTCTAAAGAATCAGCAGCCATCTTCCACTAGGCTATTCCCACTTTCAGATATCCCACCAAATGCAGAAATATGAACTAACCTGCCTTGATGTGTCATAATAGAGCTTGTAATTGAGTGACATGTCCTTAGAACTGAGAAGCTAGTCATCTGAAAGCCTCCCCTAAGGACAGTTGCTTGGACCTTATAACATGGCCAGAGGGGGAAATGGTAGGCTCATTTGTAAGCAAGAGTTAAAAATGAGTTCTCTTCACCTTATTACATCCCTAGCAGACTTGCAAGTCTGGATCCAAATCAATATGTTGAAATTGGCCATGAACCACTGGCACACTCATGACATAAGTGATGTGCAGCAATGTGCAGACGCTGCACGGCGGCAGCATCATTATGGCAGTGCCTGTGTGAACGGGACGCCGCCATGAAGCTGTCGCCGTGATGTACTAGGGCTAGGGACCGTGCGTTGTCATTACCAAATCAGGACAGTGGAAGGGTATGATCTTTAGATTAGAGGCAAGAATCATGCAGCCTTCCAAAAGTTGTTGGACTGCCATTTCCAGTATTTATCACCCAGCTAGGGCTTCTGGGATCTCCAGTGCAACAATATCTGGAGGCATGAACAGTTTCCATTCCTACTTTACACTGTAACTATCCATAGATGCCTTCCTTCCTCTCTTGAATGGCTGGCACAGTGATGCACAACTGGGTAACGGTTTAGTATGTCTATATAAATATAATTACTGGTGTTTGCACATCTACTTGGCAGCTAAAGACTAGTGCATGTCAAGGTGCAGGGGGGGGAGCAGTTTCCCATTCTAGCCGGGCCAGAATGATGCGAGGTTGGATTCAAGCCATCTCTGTGCTCTGCCTCCTTGACTTATGTTTTACCTTGTGCCAAAACCGGAGGCCCTGGCCCATTCATTTCTTTCTCAAGAGCAGAGCAAGACAGGTTGAGGCAGATCGAGAGAAGGCAACTTTCCCTTTGTTGAAGTCATTGCTTTTAGTCTTCCCATGCACACACCTACTTCTGTTTTCATCCTATGTTACACGTTTCATGCGGTGTCTTCAGATCCTGCCTGTCACACCTGAGGTAATTTGTTTCTGTGGCAATACCTGTCCTTTGAGGTCCCTTCTTGTTTAGCTCAGGATGTGATGTGTTAATTTCATGACTACACTTCCTCCGACAGCCCACTCTTCTGACTTGTTCACCTGTTTTGACATGTCACATCCCTGCAAGGGGCAAAGACTGTTTATATTTTATAGGGTTACACAGTTCTGAATATAAGGAATCTTTTGAGAGCCCATTGGCATACCAGATTTTGGTCTAAGCTTTGGGTCTTTAGTGAACTTCTTCTTAATGGCCAGAGAAACATTTCCACTCATGGCTTCTCTTTTTGCAGTTTGTGGCAAATAAAATCACTGGGCCAACCCTGGAAATACAAACAAGAGACCAAGCCAGCCTTCCCCAACCTGATGCCCTCAAGCTGCATTGGATGGGGATGGTGGGACTTGTAATCCAGCACAGCACAAAGGTCGCCAGTTGGTAGATGGCTGAAATAATATAAAGCTATAATAACACACCCAGAATGTCATAATGGTCATTCCTTCCTCCGTGAAAGGCAGATTCTAAGCACTGGTGCACACTACCATGACAATTTACTGGCTGGTGAGGGACAGATGGAAAAGACACTCAGCACTTTGCTGACATTGTCCTCCCAGATGTCAGTAACACACTGATGATCCAAGAGGGCAACATCAACTGGCTGCAGGCACTGAACAGCCCCTTCATAACATTTGGGAAAGTATATACGCATACAGGTTATGCACATATATATCACAATGGCATTCTGGCCTATGTCAGCACTCAGTTTTCATGCTGCAAAACCTTTCACCTGTAAATTTGTAGCTATCATGCACCTGCTAATGCATAGACCCCCAACTTGGGTTTTCCCCCCACCCATTTCAATCCTAATAATCATAACATATGATATAGTGACAGAGTTCCTTTGTTGCTTGTTCGATTCATACCCCAAAGGAAGTGTTTATTCCACCCCTTAAACTCTATACATGATCTTGGGGCTTGGAGCCAGGCACTCCTAAAGACCAAGCCTGGTTATGAGGTGATTCATTCCTTAGCCCTGAGCAAGTCTGCTTTGTATTTCATGTTCCTGTTTTCAGATTTCCAACATGGTAGTATTTTGCAGTTGTCTAGGAAACAGGAAACTTTTCTAACAGGAAATGTTAGTGAAGCAACTGCCTCAGGCAGCTGATGGTGGGGTAGGGTGAGGGTAGCAGTGGCAGTCTCCTGTCTGATCTTCTTGGGTCTCACAGTTGTCACCACCTGTTAGAGGACAGAAATTTGTGTGCCATATGGCAAGCTCCAAAGTTTGGAAAAGTAGCCTGTGGCTTGGAAATTCTGGGATATTTTTTATTAAAAAAAATAAGTAGCCTCTTTAAACTCTGAGACCCTTTCACATTATACAATTATACCACTATGTTTCCACTTTACTGCCATATTCCATCCTATGGAATCATAGAGCTTGTAGCTTAGTGAAGCAGTTAAACTCTCTGACTCACTTGCCTTACTTCTCTCTAAATTGCAGATCCCAGAATTCCATAAGATGAAACCCTGACAGTTAAGGTAGCATCACCGTGCTATAATTGTGTAGAGTCAAAGGGGTTACATAATTGGCAGTATTAATTTACTATTAGCTTTTGGATGTAGGCAGCAAAATATCATGTGCGTAGGGTTGGCAGTAGGGACCTAAATATCTTAAAGCCACCAGATGCCATCTGATATTGGAAGCTAAACAGGATCAGTTATGGTTAGTACTTGCATGAGCCTGCCAACTATTGTCAGGCGCTGTAGGCTATATTTCAGAGGAAGGAACTGGTAAAACCACTTCTGAGTATTCCTTGCCCAAGAAAACCCAATGATATTCATGGAGTTGGCATAAGTCAGCAGGTGACTTGAAGGCATATACAGGGCTGGTAGTTCAAGATTGTGTCAGGCCCCGAGGTTTCTACCTGACATAGAGACAGCCCTTGATGGTGTCATTAAGCATTATGCATTAAGTAGCAACCATAGCTGCTCACAGCTTGTCATATTTTCCATTTGGAAATTAAGAAAGAAAAGCTAATGAACTCGTTCTAAGAGCAAGGTGAAAATAAGCAGTTATTCCTTCTCAGGGAGGCCGGACAAGGAACACTTAATGTAGCTTACTTGCTTCTAGCCAGAAGGTGGATATAGAGCAGAGCAGAGGGCGAGCTCTGGCACTACAAGTGAGAGGAAAGGAGGAAGGTAACTAATTAAATACATAGACCTTCTGGAGGGTTTTTGCATGTTGTAGCAACCAAATAATTAAACTTTGCAAGTCATAGCAAGCTGTTGCTTTAACAGATGAGCTAGAGATTTACACACAGCCCTTTCCTCCTTTTTGGAGATGACCCACAAAAACTAGAGATTTAAGGCCAGGCCTTGCTGATAGCAACTCTTCTTCTGCCAGCCCTCACTGATAAAATTGTGGACACACAATTCTGGAGGGTCCCAGCTGAACCTGTTTATGTTTATTCAGAGTAAAAGGAGTCCCTTTGGTGTTGATCCATTTGTCCTATGCACCAGTCAGCAAGTAGTCCCAAGAAGCAAGAGATGTCAGTTAGTTAATCCAGTCATTGTTTATCCAAACAAGATGAAGGGAGAAGCAAGAGAGTGGTCATCAGCTGGTCCAGAAGTCATTACAGCAAATCAGTAATCCCAGTACATGAAGCCAACAAGGAGTAAACAGAGTCATCAGATCATAGCCAGTCCAAGGTTAAGAAAACATGATGAAAAGTACTGCCAGTCATGCTAGATAAAACAGTTGCAAGCAACAGAGCTATCAGGGAGATGATTGAAGATTTATAGATAGCTGTCTTAAAACACCAGGTGCCTAATTTCTCAGTCTCTTCTATTTAACAGCCAGTGTAATCTCTCCTTGTCTTTTCAACCATCTACAAAGGATGGTACCATGTCTTCAGTGCCCACCACTTCCTGATGAGGCGTAGGGTCTCCCTCTTCCTTAGTCTTAGACTTGGAGAGACCACCATCATCAGGAGCTATACATTTCTGGATATCTGTTTCTTTGGCTGACTTTTCTGATCCCAGAAGGAGTCACCAATAGAGCTTACTCCACGGTACACCTGGACAGAACTAAAGAGTTTCAATATGGAAGTTTATCGCACCAGGATGGATTGGGAACAGAACAAAAGGGGCCGGGAATGAGTGCGGAATGAGTGGGAGATGCATTTTACCGCACACAAAAGTCCCCATTCCGTTCTGTTCCCTTCCATTCTGTTTCCCATCCATCCCACAGGAGGCAATTTTTGAGAACGGTTACTGAACAGTTCTCAAAAATTGCCTCCTGTGGGACAGATGGGGAATGGAACGGAACGGGGACTTTTGTCTATTGTCCCCTATGTTGTAAGCCGCCCGGATTCCCAGTGATTGGGTGGCATATAAATAAATCCTATTATTATTATTATTATTATTATTATTATTATTATTATTTTGTGTGCGGTAAAATGCGTCCCCCACTCGTTGCAGCCCCATCCCGGCCCCTTTTGTAACACACAAGGCCCGTTCCAGGGGCCTGTGCGATAAACTCCATGATGTTAATCAGATATATTAGGGATTCTTGGATTTGCTTTTAGACTGAGATCATTATTATGAACTAGCACAGCCCATTCCCAACCCAGTTTCCTTGAGATGTGTTGGGTTATAATGGCCATGTTGGTTGTAGAGGGTGAGAACTACAGTATAATACAAGGAGAGGGCCTCAGGTAGCAGAGTTGCTTTAGAGAACAACCATCGCATCCAGCAGGTAAAAGTTTGCAAGCATACACATAGGTAAACATGCATAAAATACAGCCTTCAGCAGAAATGTTATCCTTTTAGTTATTTCTGAGTTCTTTGCTACAACTGGTGGAATGGCTTTATGTAATTGGTTTGTCATACACCCATTACAAAATGCACTTTAGTGTAAACTGTGGGTGTTGCACTAGCAAGCAGAGAGAACCCTCAAATTAAAATGGCCCCCATTCCTGCAAATGAGAGGCCTGTAACCTTCAATTAATCTCCCAGGAGCTGAACTCTTATAACCTTATGTGGTTAGTGAATTATAGGATAGAAAAACATGAGAGAAATGTCGGAAGATGAAGTACAATTTTGGCCTGGAGAGATTTTGGAGCAAAAAAGCTAAGCTAGCTATATGTTAAACCATAGGTTAAGGAATGTTAAAACTTTCTGCATATTGTAGCTTTTTCTGGCACGGTTAAAAATATACACACGTTAATAGCTGCTTTGATGGGTTTCATATAAAAGACAATAACAAGCTCTCCACTTTCATAGTTACCCTTCATTTTGCAAGCACCAGTGTGTCCAAACTGTTATATTACTGCATCTGTTAACAATTTGGTTCGGTTTGTGTGCATCTCTGTGAGTGGCCAGCTCTCTTACAGGTCTCCCAAACCCCACATGAGCTACGAGAAACCATGAAATAATGTTAAGTGTAGCAAAAGAATGTCTTTAGATAACTAAGTATGATCCTGAAATTAAATCACAAAAGCAAAAGCCTAGATTCTGTAACGGAGTGGGCCCCCTGACTTTCTAGGTGGTCTTGGGCCAGAAGTTGGGTAACTGTAATCTATAGATTACCTCAACATGCCGATCCTCAAAACAGATGTAAGAATCACTTCCTATGAAAATGCCTGATGGTTCAGAACTCAAGAAACAGACTGAAACTGTTGGGTGTTTGAATAGCACAATCACGGAATCCTTTGTCTTTGCCTGTCTCCACCCTTGAATGTTATCAGAGCTTGGAAGAATTACATATTTGGACTAGAGTTCCCAGAATCTTCTCCAAGTACTGTGCCCAGGAATACTTTCAAAGTGGTGGTCTCCTCTGAATGGAGGATGTCTGGGGTGCATCCACACTGTAGAAATAATGCAGTAACACCACTTTAACTGCCATGGCTCCATCCTACAAAATCTTGGGATTTGTAGTTTTCTAGGGCACTGGAACTATTTGGTAGGGAAACCTAAAGTTAAACTATAGATCCCAGAATTCCTTAGGAAAGCACTATGACATCTTAAGTGGTGTCAAACTGCATTATTTCTATAGTGTAGATGCACCCTGGGTGAGATATAAGTGGCCTTTGCCCATATCCTGCCCTTAGCAAGATGCCTGTCACAAAAAAGACCTGAAAGAACACATTAATTCACAGCTACTATTTTCTATCAGATATTAATTCAAATATGAGCTCAAAAACATGACAGGAGGGTTTCACAGAAAACACAGAGGAAGTAGCTAAGGAGAATTTAACACTGGTAATATACTGTATTACAACAAGATCCCAAAGGAATGAAAACAAGACTTGGTAATACTAGACAAAATTAACTATAATATAATGTAAATAACAGCATTGTAGTGATAATAGCAAACACATAATCTTAATCCTGGGTTTTCAGTGTTGCTGATACATTATATGTCTATAGTTTGCTTTATTCTAGCCATATAACAGTTTGGAATACAGTATACAGCTTTCCATGGCATTTTGCATGATGTGTTTGCTAGTATCACTAAAATGTGGTTATTTACATTATTTTATGGTTAATTTTGTCTATTATGGAGTCTTGTTTTCATTCCTTTGGGATATTGTTGTAATATTACCAATGTTAAATTCTCCCTAGCTATTTCCTCAAAATAATAACTCACACATCACATTATGATCTACAACAACAAAATACAGCCTTGCAGACAGTCAACTAATTCTTTCAATCATAGCAAAGTATGGAAGGACTCTTAAGGAAAACAATTTCTAAGCATACTGTCTAGCACAGGAATGAGGCTGTGGCCTTCCAGATACTGTGGTCCTATAATTCCTACAATCCCTGACTGTAGTGTAGTGACTGGGCTGATGGGAATTGTAGTGTAATAATACCAGGAAGCATCGGTTGTACCCCTCTACATGACAGTAACCCAGTTCCACTATAGACAATGGGAGTTACATAGGCACTGAAGAGTGAAACCAGATGATATATTTAGCGCATTTTGCCCAGGTGATTCTGCAAGTGGTTAATGTGCTTTGTTTGCTATTTTCTTCAACTACATATATTGCATTTAGCAGGCTTTGTTTTGTGATTGATCGTTAGAAGATAAACCCAGGCTTAATTTGCAAGTCTGAGTGCTGAGTCATGTATCTGAGAAAATCCTGTTGTGGAAGGAAAAATGGCTTAATTGCAAGGAATATATTATTATTATTATTATTATTATTATTATTATTAACCTTTATTTATAAAGCACTGTAAATTTACACAGCGCTGTACATACAATCTTTTTAATTAGACAGTTCCCTGCCCTCAGGCTTACAATCTAAAAAGACATGACATAAAAGGAGAAGGGAAAGGTGGTGGGGCTAGTAGGCTAATACATATAAAATACATAGCAATACAGGAAATGGTTCGATAAAACAGGCATCAAAAGAACATCAAATAGCAAGCGACAATTATGCAATGCCTGGGAACGCTTCTCTGAACAAGATGGTCTTCAACTCCGTTTTGAAGCTGGTTAAAGAAGTGATGGCTCTTGTTCACGGGGGGAAAAGGTTCCAGGAGTGAGGGGCAGCAAGTGAAAAGGGGCGAATCTGAGATGGGGCAGAGGAAATCCTGGGCTGGGACAGCAGGCCTTGACTACCAGAACGGAGGGCCCTGGTGGGAAGGTGAGGAGAAAGAAGGTCTGATAAGTAAGGAGGGGCCAGCCCATGGATGTGATAATGTGTGCAGCTGAATGCTGGACAGAGATTAAAGGACGGAGGTGAGAAAGAGGAAGCCCAGCCAGGAGGACGTTACAGTAATCAAGTCGGGAGATCACTAGGGCATGGACCAGGATCTTGGCAGTAGAGGCAGAGAGATATGTTCGGATTTTGGCAATATTGTACAAGAAGAATCTACAAGCCTTGGCTGTGGTCTGGATCTGAGGGATACACGACAGAGAAGAATCAAAGATGAAACCAAGACTGCGGGCTTGCTGGACTGGTTGAATAGAAATGTTGTCCACAGAGACAGAAAAGGAGTGTTGAAGGGTGGGCTTAGGAGGAAAGACAAGAAGCTCCGTCTTGGACATATTGAGCTTCAAACGCCGATGGCGCATCCACTGCGAGACAGCTGTGAGACATGATGAAACTTGCTGTTCAAGCCTTGGAGAAAGGTCAGGGGTGGAAAGATACAACTGGGTGTCATCGGCATACAGATGGTAGGAAAAACCAAAAGAGCTAATGAGTTTACCTAAGGACGGTGTGTAGAGAGAAAACAGAAGGGGACCCAGAACAGAGCCCTGGGGAATTCCAACAGATAAGGGAACAGGAGAAGAAGTCTGACCGCCAGCAACCACTGCAAAAGATCTGCCAGACAAGTAAGATCGAAACCAGTCGAGAACAGAGTCTGAGAACCCAAGGTCAGAAAGTATATTAACTAGAAGAGAGTGATCAACAGTGTCAAAGGCTGCAGACAAATCAAGAAGGATGACAACAGAGTAAAGGCCATTTGCCTTGGCCAGTAAAAGATCGTTTGAAATCTTGGTGAGGGCTATCTCTGTAGAGTGCCGTGGGCGGAAGCCAGACTGAAAGGGATCGAGAATGGAGTTGGCTTCAAGAAACTCAAGAGGGCGAGAATAAACAACCCGTTCCAAAATTTAGAAAGAAAGGGAAGAAGAGAAATCAGACGATAGCTAGACAAAGAGGAGGGGTCAAGAGAAGGTTTTTTCAGAATAGGGGAAATGAGAGCATGTTTGAAGTCCAAAGGGAAGGAGCCTGTAGAGAGAGAGAGAGAGATTGAAGATATGGAGAAGCGAGAGCAGAAACGAAGGAGCTATAGAGATTAGAAGATGAGTAGGAATTAGGTCAATATAACAAGTTGCAGGTTTGCAAGAGTTCAAAAGTGTAGAGAGTTCATCCAAAGAAGCAGGAGGAAACGCAGAAAATTTGTTAGGTGAGGGCGATAGAAGATTATGAGCAGAAGAAGAATTGGGAGGGACTATCTCAGAGCGAATAGTGGTAATCTTAGAGATGAAATAGTTAGCAAAGTCATTAGGAGAGAATGATGAAGAGACAGGAGGAGAGGGAGGTTTAAGCAGAGTTGAAGGTGGAGAACAAGCGCTGCGGGCACCTCTCATTGACCGCTTAACATCTAATTTGACCCCAAGACTTTATCTTTATATGATCCATTCTGATAAAGTTGTATATACCCTAGGTACAAGCCAGTTCTTTACTGAATACATACTAAAATAATATCCATAATACACCCCTAGAAGCAAAAACAAAAACAAAAACAAAACAAAACAAAACAAAAATCTTGACTCAGGGGCTTACTGTGAATGGAGTGAAACTGGCCAATAAACAATTTGAGTTGGAGTTCAAATATATACAATGTGACCGTTGCACTTATGTAGTGCATTGAAATATGAACAGTGTAAGATCAATGTGATTCCAGCCCTTTCAGATGCAATGCATGGGTTTCTCATCCTATAGGAACTGAATTAGAGAGGATTTTACTGTGCAAGTTAAAAACTCATCAAGGGAAGAATGCAAGTGTTATATTCTGTTTGGAACTATAAAGAAATTGATTTTGTCCCCAGTTTGCCTGGCTTTTTGAGATAGCACTCTGTTACATTCTTCTTGCAGGAATTACTAATGCTCATAAATAAACACTGAAAATACTCTGACACATTTATCAGCAGGTCCATGTGCAGTCATGCTTTTTTTGCACATGGGCAGCCCACCCCCAGGAGTTGCATGAATGAGAAACAAATTCATGGATTGGCAGCTCAAAATAAATAAATAAATAAATAAATAAATATTCCTGAACCACCTGATTAACTGTTTTAATCAGAGAGATGCTGAACCTACAGTACTATTAAGAAAACTGGTGAGAGTTAAAAGCAAAGCAAAATAAAATAAAATGTAAAAACCACCACCCGAGACTGACAGCTTGAAAGCTTTCATCAGCATTCAATTTATTGCCACTGCAACATTAGTGTACAGGTAGTCAGCCTTCAGGGTCCAAATATCCTAAAGGCACCAAATCTGTCTGATCTTGGAAGCTGAGCAGGGTCAGCCCTAGTTAATACCTGTAAGGAAAACTGCCAGCAAATACAAGGTGCTATAGGCTATATTTCAGAGGAAGGAACTGGCAAAGCCACCTCTGAGTATTGCTTGCCTAAGAAAACCCTATAAAATTCATGGGGTTGCCATAAGTCAAGAAGTGGCTTGAAGTCACATATACACTCATCGGTCCAAAACACAATGCAAAAATAAACCAGTTCAAGACCGCTTTAACTGCCCTGTTTCAGTGCTAGGGAAACCTGAGAACTGTTGTTTGTTTTGGCAGCAGATCTCTCTGACAGAGAAGGATAAATGTCATAAAACTACCATTCTCAAAATTCCCTTGCACCAGGGCAGTTAAAGCAATCAAACTGGATTATTTCTGCAGTGTGTTTTGGACCATCATCATCCTTTCCATGACTGCAGGTTAGGAATGCTTCTGCTGAACACTAGTATCTATTTCTGCTACTTTTAATGGTGGGGAGATACAGAGCTGCTTTATGCTGGGCCTAGCCATTGATTCATCTGAAAACCAATACTAATCTCTAGCTGCAACTATTCTCAGGCGTCTACTCAGTCTTTGTACCTGCAATCTGCATTATAGGCAGCCTTCAACAAACTAGTGCCTTGGGGATGGGTTGGACTACAACTCCCAGTACTGTCTAGACAGATTGGATGGCTGAGGGATTCTGGGATAAGCAACCTTGGTGGTTTGGAGGCAAGGTTTTTGTGCCTGCACTTTCCAGAGACTGCAAAGACTACCAAAAAATCTGATGTGACTGCAAGGCTGTAGCTATTGGGATGGGGGCAAAGTAGGGCATTGCCTCTCCAGATTAGAATTCTTTCCCCTAACTGAATATTTTTCTAGTAAAAAAAAACCCTATGAAATTAATGGATTTATTCAATCAACCAGCAACTTGAAAGCACAAACACTGCTACTTTTGAGCATTGCAGAGAGTGAGACAGTTAAAATAATTCACACCTAAAACTTTTCTATTTGATGTCTTTGCTTTCTTTCCCCTGATAACTTTCCCTTTCTCTTTTTTCATTTGAAGCCTAAACTGGCTGCTGCAGAATTAATGCATGACTTTGCCATGGCTTCATCCTATGGAATCCTGGGATCTGTAGTTTGTCGTGATGCCAGAGCTCTCTCACAGAGAAAGCTAAATAGCTTAGACAACTGCAGATTCTAGTATTGCATAGAATTGAGACATGGCATTTAAAGTGGTGTCAAACTACCATGTAGATGCAGCCTTTTTCTAAAGCTTAACTGAAGCTTTTAGTTATTGCAGTGCTGGAAATTTGAAGGCCATTTAACTTTGGGGGCAGAATTCTTATTTCGGAGGACAATGCTCTTATCCTCCACCCCATTTAAAAAATTGATCCCAAAAAACTGAGTCGACTTATCTGAACTCTTATTTAAAGAAGGAACCATCCTCTGGTGAAAGGCAACAACAGAATCTGTCCTGGAAGCACCAACCCCCTACTCTCTCATCCATCCAGCCTTAAGTATAAGCACAAAGAGTTATGTCTGCTGGAATTTTGTAAGTTCTTTGACATTGTTTTGCTTTGCTTCATCCTTTAAATCCTTTGCTATATGTCCCTAAATTTTACCCTCGACCTATCCACGGGTCATATCAAAATCCATAATTTTGGTCCCAAAACTTGCCTTTGATTTATACATGCGGTTGACTTATAGGTGAGTATATACTTCTGTTTTTGAAGAAAGCAGTGCAAGGAAACCATACAACCTACTGTATATAAAAGGTGATTCATTGGAGGTTTCCTGGTGATGCAGTTGCTCACCCCCTTTTGACAGAAAAAAATTGTGTTCTGGGGGATTACAGAATAATTTTTTTTTTTTTTTTGCTTACCACTGGTTTTAAATGTGGATGAAAGATTAAACTATCTGTAGCTCCTTTACTAAGGCATGGTATGTGGGCAGTACTCAACTGCTAACTGAGCTATAATAAATCAATTCACTGTAAATACATTAAGCTACCTGTGTTTATGATTTTGCTTTTTTGTATTCATTCCAGACTCCCTTAGATTCCTAACCACCAGCATGTCTGGCTATAGACCTGAGACTGCCCACATCTTGTTATGATTAGACTTGGGAAATGGAAATGGAAGTTTTCAATCTGCTTGTGACTGTGGTGACTGGAGAGAGCAAGCAACATTAACAGGGAAGAAAAGTGTCACCCAAAGATGTAACTACAGGGGGGAAAATGAAGGATGTTGTTCTTCCCACATGAAAATTATGTGTGTATTTGTGTATGTGTCTTCATGTTGCCTGTCAACATATGGTGACCCCATAAATTCCATAGTTTTATAGCAACAGCAATAGCATTTACATTTCTATACCTCTTATCTCTAATTGTCCCCAACAAGCTGGGTACTCATTTTACTGACCTATGGAAGGATGGCAGCCTTGGAGCCCTGGGATCAGGCTCACAACCTTGTGGCTGCAGTACTGGCATTTATTTATTTATTTATTTCCCGCTCTTTTTGCAGGACTGGGACTCAGAGCGGCTTTACAGCAATTAAAAAACAAACAAACAAACAAACAAACAAACAGAAAGTACAATTAAAACATTTTAAAAATAAATAGATAAATGACATGCATTAAACAGAATGATTAAACTAGTCCAACATTCCTGTCTGTTCTTATAGTGATTACTTAAATGGCACCAGTAGGGCAAGGAATACTCAAGAGGTGGTTTTGTCAGTTCTTTCCTCTGAAATATAGCCTACAGCACCTGGTATTCATTGAGGGTCTCCCATCCAAGTACTAACCAGGGCTGATCCTGCTTAGCTTCCAATATCAGACAGAATCTGGTGCCTTTAGGCTATCCCCACCACCCCAATTTCCTTTATCACAAAATGTTGAGCATTGCAGTGACTTAAAAATTCAGTTGAGCATTTAGAAATATAGTTTAGGCACCCAAAGAAAAAGGGTGGACAACATTATCAAGGAACTGTGAACACAGCAAATGAAAGAGTTCTGAAAAAGGTCTAAAAGTTATCAATTTTTAATGATTCACTCTCTGCAGTACTAGAAATTTTGGGACCGGGAGGGGCAGAATTCTTATTTGGAGAGAATGTCCTCATTTTTCTCCCCCCCACCACACCCCTGTCGTCTTGCCCATCAGAATAAATCATGGTTTATCCAGATGCCAAATGTAGCCACAGCCCATAACAGTATCAAAATATTATTAACCATACTGTAAAACTCAGTTTTAGAATGGTTGGGCAAAAAGAAGTTATAAACTTGACTCAAGCACATTTTTAAACTGCAAACTGTTGGCAGTGCTTAAAAGCTGAATCATTCAACATAAATATTACATTTCAGAAATCTTATCTTGTTCTGTTTATTGTCAAATGCTTTCCTTCTGGTCTGCAAAATGCAGATGTATTTACAGGACATGACATACTGTCATATAGGGTTTAGTTCAGCAGAAAGGGATCTCCTATTTCATTGCATTTTCTCAGTGCATTTCTGGAGCTACAACTATACTCCAAAAAGAGAAGATGCATGGACGAAGAAAGCAGCTGAGAACAAGTGAAAAGGTTTGGTAAAGAAAACTAGGAAACAGAACCTATGATGCAAGAATCAAAGATTTTATAGCGAGTGAAGCATAAAACAGAGAATTCTACAACAAAAGTATATTCCTGTGTTTCTTTCTCTTACTTTATTATCATTACTAGTTATCATGTTCT
The DNA here is from genome assembly GCF_019175285.1 of Sceloporus undulatus. NCBI lineage: Eukaryota > Metazoa > Chordata > Lepidosauria > Squamata > Phrynosomatidae > Sceloporus > Sceloporus undulatus. Next base: position 18,015,722 of record NC_056527.1, read on the forward strand.
CCTGCTTTTCAGCTCAAAAGGCAGCTAACAAGCAACATTAAAAACAATAAGAAAGCATTAAGACTCTTATATCAAAACCACTTTTTAAAAAATTCACATTGAACAGAGGCTTCTGTGGATGTGTTTTCCTGTGTTCCTTGCTGTCTTTCTGATTTCTTTAACTGAATATTGTTTCTTGTTTGGCCTAGTCAAAGATTTGCCAATTGGAGGAAGGAAAAAGGTCTCCAAAAGTGTAAACACGGGGGGGGGGGGTGTTTGTTAAGTCTCCATAAAATTTCTCACTATTCGTGGCAAATGAAGACTGAACGTCTAAGTGTACCTTCCTGTGAGTATATCCTGTTTAATTTAGTGGGATGTTTCAATACACATTGGATTGTTCCATTAATTCTGTTGAGAATGGCAAAAATCATTACATAGATTAGACTAGACAAAGGGAATTAGGACTAGCTCAACATATGGCTATTAGCACATGGATCAAACAGAGACTTTATGGACAAAGATAATACATTTTTGCATATCAGATAGACCTTGCATAGATTACCAATCTAGAAAAAGTTTTTTTAAAAAACACCTTTCTGTCTATTTGTATTGTGGAGTGGGAGTCCCATTTTTCCCCCTTGGACTTCCCATTTCCAAGTCTGATCCAGTAGGAAATGTTTCTATTTGCCATACTGGCTAGGGATTCTTGGAACTGTACTAAAATTAATTAATTAATTAATTTAAAATATCTGTTCCTAGATCTATTCCTAACCCGGTATAGGCAGTACGAGTCCCAAGTCTACGACCAGAAACTTGGGTAGTGATGAATTTAAGGGAGTATAGCATCGTTGTGGAGGAAAGTTAGCTAGATCCTACACAGCAATAACTTAACAGCAGTTGCACAATCATCATGGTAAATTCTTAATCTGGGAAGACCCTAAGAAAATAACAACAATGCCTCTAGGGATAAATTTTATGCAGTTTTTTGCTAGTTTGCTGTGCCAACATTGGCACTTGTTACAATTGCAAACAATAAGTTAATTCTGTGGGCAGAACAGAATTTTGCTCTGAAGCCAATATTTACACAGGAAATGATGTGCGATTAGAATTTTGGTGACCGCAAGAAAGAATCTCAATGAATTTTAACCATGCATGCTTGAACATGACATTATGAAATCCCCCCTCCTTAAAAAAAAAGTTTTGTATGTAATGTACCAACTGCATAAGGCATGGAAATGTCAAAGAGGTCATCATACTTTGCCTGTATGTCTTCTTCCTAAACATTTATGATGCCTTCTAAGCAGAGCTTGGAATAGTTCATTTTTTAAAACTATAACTTCTAGAATCTCCCAGGCAGGGGCCATGCTGTAGCTTGAGAAACTGTACTAAAAAAATAAATTTTGCAAGCTCTGGATGAGAGGCTAAACAAGGTTGTGGCAAATGTAATTTCTCTCTGGAATCTCTCTGCCTTTTCTCCCTAGCTATTTCTGTGTTCTAAGAACTACTTTCCTGAACACCTGCATGGCACTCAAAAATACATTAAAGTCAATTTTGTGGAATGGGAACTGAGAATGGAGTACTCAACTGGCATGGCTCCAGCAATGCAAAAGAACTCAGAAGCATGGGGAAATCTTAATTAGAATGACCACCCCTGAGTCTATCCAACAAGCTGCAATGCAATTCAACTTCTTGGACTACTCATTTGCAACAGAAGGGAAAAGCCCACAATTCAGCTTAAACACTCCATGTTTGGCCATCCTCTACCACTGCATCTGCACTGCAGAATTAATGCAGTTTAACACCATTTTAACTTTCCTGGCTCAATGCTATGGAATTCTGGGATTCGAAGTGTCCTAGGCTGAAGTTTTGTGAGACATTTAGCCTTCTCTGTCAGAGTTCTGGTGCCACAAACTACAAATCCAAAGATTCCAGATGATGGAGTCATGACAATTACAGTGCTGTCAAACTGCATTAATTTTGCAGTGTGGCAGCAGTCTGTGACTATTTTTACTTGACCACTGGTAACCATTCGTCATTTAGTTTAAATATCTGTATTGGCATTAAGATAAATATTAATATCAGCTGGCATATATACTAGGGCCAGCCCAGATATTTTTGCTGCCTGAGGCAAAAGTCATTATTGCTCTCCTGTTTTCCATGTACAGACACTGACTGGACTGAGAGTTGAGCCTAACATCAATATTGGCAACAGAACAATGTCTTCCATTGCATGGAAGTGTCAGGAAGCATAGAATAAGAGCACCTCGAGGCAGCTCTGTCCTCTACCATCAGGCCTCTTTACTTATCACATATCAATGTTATATTATAATTGTGATTCATTATTCCCGCCTTTGCCTCAGCCTTACCATACAACATCACAGCTTTCCTGATGTTTTTTCTGCTGTAGAATAGTTAAAAATTCAATTTTTCCCAGGCTACAAATAATCCATTAATTATCACCTCTCCTGCTTTGGTTTAGTAACCATTTAAAAAAAAAAATTAGAATGTTTCTTTCTGTTTCATTGTGACAATGACTAAATACAGTACTGAAAATGGTGCAGATATGGTTTCATTGCTCCTCCCTAGGAGATTCCCAAAGAAATCTCCAGTAGGGAAGCCTCAGGCTACTTTCTATGCTTAGGCAGGGAAGACACCACTTCCCAGTGAGACAGGCAAGGGCCACAAAGGCCCCATTCCCACTGGGCAAAAAATGTGGCTTATTTCACTGCGATTCTGACTCAGATTTTTTTTCTGAGTTGTAATCGAATCTGACCCATCGTTCCCATTAAAAATGGGTGCAAACAGACCCAGGTTTTTAAACCCTGTTTCCGTTCCCATTGGTATTTTCCCTGTGGTAATTTGAAGTGGGTTATTTTGCTCCCCGTTCCCATTGCCCTTCCAGGACCTCTTTTTAAAAAAAATCAACTGTCAATCAAGCACCTAAGTGCTTGACATCACAACCAATAAGTCACTTAGGCACTTTTCCCCTCTGGGAAAGGAAGAAGGAGCCTCTATTTGCCCCAAATCCTTTTGCATCCAGGCTCTTCTGTGTCTCCCCAGACTCCCTCTGGGAAAGAGAGAAGAGGAGCCTCTATTCACCCCAAATCTAGGGTTGCCAAATCCCTTTGCATCCAAGGCTCTTCTGTCTTTCCATAGTTGCTCTGGGAAAGAGAGAAGGAGCCTCTATTCACCCCAAATCTAGGGTTGCCAAATCCCTCTGCATCCCAGGCTCTTCTGTGTCTTCCCAGACTCCCTCTGGGAAAGGGAAAACGGAGCCTCTATTCACCCCAAATCCCTTCGCCTCCCATTTGGGTGGTGGTGGACCTCTTTTCCAAGATGGCTCACTTTGTGCCCTGCGTTGGCCTTCCCACGGCGAAGGAGACAGCCCAGATGTTTGTGCAGCACATCATCCGGCTCCATGGCCTGCCTGAGGGTGTAATTTCGGATTGCGGCAGCCAGTTCACCACCTGGTTCTGGACCAGCTTGCTCCAGCTCCTGGACGTCATGCCTCACCTGTCCTCGGCACATCGCCCAGAGTCTGATGGTCAGATGGAGAGGACCAACAGGACCCTGGAGCAGTACCTCCGCTGCTATGCCAGCTACTGTCAGGACAATTGGGTCGAGTTGCTCCCACTGGCTGAGTTCACCTATAACAACTCGGTCCATGCCTCGACCCAGCAGACGCCTTTCTTCGCCACAGAGGGCTTCCGTCCACAAGGGTTTCTGGCGGTGGTTCCAGTTTTGGAGGTTCCTGCGGCGGATCAGTGGCTCCAGGAGCTCAAGGCGGCACAGTCCCTGCTGCAAGAGCAGCTCGAGGTGGCCAAGGAGGCTTATAGGAGGGGAGCAGATTGGCGCAGTCAGGAGGGTCCTCCTTTAAAGGTGGGGGATTTGGTCTGGCTGTTGACACGTCACCTGCCACTACAGTGGCCCTGTCGGAAGTTGGACGCCCAGTTTGTGGGGCCCTACAAGATCATGGCCCAGGTGAATCCAGTGGCATTTTGGCTCCAGCTTCCTCAGACCTGGCGGATCCATCCCGTCTTCCACTGCTCCTTGTTGCTTCTAGCCTCCGATGTTCGGCCGGATGCTGACTCAATGCCTCCGCCCAATCCGGTGTTGGTGGATGGGGAACAGGAGTTTGAGGTGGCCCAGATCTTGGACTCTCATCGCTGTCAGGGGCACCTCCAGTACCTCGTCGACTGGGTCGGCTATGGGCCGGAGGAGCGCTCCTGGGAGGACGCCTCAGATGTTCATGCTCCACGTTTGGTTCGGGCTTTTCATCGCCGCTTCTTGGACAGGCCGCGTCCTCCGCAGCCAGCGGGACAGCATTATGGGAGGGGGAATGATGTCATGGCCAGCCAAGAACAGGTCTCGGAGGATGAGGAGGAAGATGTGATTACTCCGGTGCAGGAGGAAATGGAGGCTCCACCAGGTCCTAATCCTGCCCTGCCAGATCCCAGCCCAGTTCTCCCAGCCCCAGAGGAGGAAGCTCAGCCAGGTCCTAGCACTGGAGGGATTCTTCTTGAGGCTCAGCAGCCTAGTGGTGACTCTGGGGAAGAGCCAAGCCTGGAGGTGCCTTCCTTTAAGCAACGCAGGGCCGAGAGTGCTTGCGTGCATCAGTCCAGGAGAATTGCTGAGAGACAATTGGCAAACAAGCCTCAGCTGGCACCGAGAAGAGAGTCTCCTACTTAACCACCTGGGAGACGCTGACTTGGTGCCAGAGTTTATTGTAGTATCCTTCTGTGCGATTACTGTTAGCACTGGCTCCTTGCTCTCTGGAACCCTTGTTTGCCTTGAACCCTTGACTTTGGAACGGACTGGACTCTTGTTACATTCTGGCTGCCCTGACCTTGGACCGAACTGACTTCTGTGGACTCTGGAATCCTGACCTTGGCTTTGTTACTGGTGTGCTTCTTGTGGACTAACCGAAAGGTCTGTAGCCTGCCTTTTAGCTCCTTTCTTGTTAAACAATCCTTATCAGCGTTCATTTGGACTTGTCCTGGCCGTAGTCCAGGACACTCAGGCAGAGGCAAAAAAAGAAATAATAATAGTTTAAAATGGTGTTCAATGGCTCTCCTCACACATCGGTCTATGAATGTGGAGCAGGGGGGAGGTTGCAGGGGGCGTAATGTGTTTACTGCATTTGGAGCTCAATGTAGCGCGATCGCATTACCCTGCTTCCCAATCCACCAGGGGAAAGGCTATGCGAATGGAAGAAAATGCAGGAAAGAGAACAAGCGGTTGACACCCCCAGGCCAGCCCCTTGAGCACTGCTCCTCCCATTCCCAAGTTACCAAATCAGATACCCTTGTCATTCCCATTCATTTTCCCTGAATCAGACTCGGGAGGTGCAGGAAAACCCACTGAAAAGCCACTGTTTATTTAAACCGGTTTATCAACCACTGATTTGGGTTTTTCAGGATAAATCGATTCAGATTCGAATTCCAATGGGAATGATATCGGAGCAATGCAGATCGAATGCACTCATGATTCACGTCCTGATCCGCGTTATAAGCCAGTGGGAATGGGGCCAAAGAACATCTAGTTTAACTCTCTGCCATGTAGTACTACACAACTAAAACACCCCTGAAACTTGGCCTTAACTTTTCAAAAAATGTTCATACCCCCAAATAGTGGAATTTTGTTTTTGGCATCCTATTCAGTCTATAGAAAAGGACAAACTTCCCAGCCCTCAAAAAAAGGGACACACCTCATAATAAAGGGCATCTGGCAATCCTAATTGGGAGCTTTGAGGCTCCCATCCAGAGGATTTTGTTAAGGAAACTTAATTTTCACACAGACACACACACGTACTTCACATTACGAAGTACACACATGGCATAAAAATAATTTCAAACAACTTCACTATGCCTGATTTTGGTTATGTAAAAATGCCCTTTGGTACGTTCGTTGTAATCTTCATTACGTCAGAGAGGAAATCACTCAGTCATCCAGTCCCTAGTTAATAGGGAATTTGTCATATCTTACAGCTTATTAGCCATGACTAAAAGAGAGAAAAAAAGGCTACTTAAAAAAACCTTATATATTTGCCACCCACACTGAGACAGGGTGTTGTTCTATTAAGACTTATGATTAAAAACATGGGAAGTATTTCTAATTTGTATAAATCAGTAATCCTTGCCAATGGTACTCCTGATTACTATAATCTGCTATGTTAAGAATGTTTTGTAGTTCATTTCTCTTGTGGCCACAATCAGAAATGTGCCTAATCTTTGCTAAGTCTTTTTTTTAAAAAAGTCAGCTGTGTGATGCCTGTTTGAAAATCAAAAGTGTATACACATAACATGCTGGAAAATATGTATTTGTTCTATCTTCAAAGATTGTTTTTGTGTGAAGATTTGGCAGTAATATCATTCTTCAAGTGTTTGACTGGACAAACTTTATTCACATGAGTTGGAGAGGGTGATTATAGTGTAAACTGTTCCTTGGAGTTTACCAGAAGAGGGGTTCAGTCATGTAAACAGGGAAATGTGGTTTATCTGTTCGAAATAAAATGATGACAGTTTAAAAGTTTGTTCCAAGTTATGTTTCTCTCATGTTTCCTGCAAAGATATATAAAATATTGGGAAAGTTGAAGTTAAAAAATGTAATCCACTGGAGTTCTGATTCATTGAACATTGTTCTACACCAACAACTTGAATGTTATGCTGTTTCTCTTAAAAATCAGTCCCCTGTATTGAGCAGGACTTTGAAAATAAACATTGGTTGGGCCACACTTTCTATCAAAATGATATTAATAGAACAAGCTAATTCCTCTGCTTTCAATGGGCAAAATCATTATGACTCTGGCTTCCAAAGGCCCCCATCTTGCCACAAGCATCTTCTTTTGTTATCTCTGATCACTGACTGGAAGTAAAAGAACCAGGGGCTATTTTGAACATGGAAGATGTTACATTAAACTGCGTTCTAGTCTGCAGCCCCAAAAAGTGTTGTTTGGCACTAGCTTTTGGTTTGTTGCCTGGGAGGTCTTTGCATTGAAATGATCTCTGGTTTGCAGCTGAGGCTCACTCCTGTAGCATATACATGCTTAGATTCATAGAGTTGGAAGAGACCACAAGGGCTATCCAGTCTTCCAACTCTTAGAACTGAGCTGCTCTTTGCTTGCCTGAAAGCTGGCATGCTGGGACTTTCTCCTGAACAGACTGTGTATGAAAACTGAAATGTGCTTTTTATGGTGAAGGGGAAAATGTACAAATAAATTAGATTTGGATTTAGATTTGCTGGGACTCAGAACACCTGCAAGAATGGAGGGGCCCATTAAGATGGTCTGGCCCAGGAGGCTTATGAATCTGGATGGATTTTTGATTACTCTAGGTGAGTTTTCTGTTGTCAGCTCAAAATCCTGATTGATCTCTGGAACTGGAAATGGCCACGTTGGTGGACATGATCATTCTGAAGTATTTTATCTCACAAAGTAGAGCCAAACTGCTCCCTGGTTTTCTAGGGAGCTGATGGCAATGAAAGAAGTAAGATAGGTGATTAGAGGGGCATTAGCAGAAAACTTGGAGAACATCCGATCAAACAGAGGTTATTGCTTACTCTGTGGCAGTAGAGATAGCGAAAGCAAATTTATTATCTACCTCTGTAGAGGCAGGGAGCCAATCTGAAGAGCTGTTTTGAGTTGTTAGGGTTTTTTTACACACAGGCCCAAGAGAGGAAAATTCAGTAGTCATGGGCGCAAGAGAGCAAAATCCAGAAAATTCGACAACCTGCTGCAAATTGCCCTGTTCTTTTCAGATAAAATCACTCTGATCTTCTCTGATTTGGATCCTATAATTGATAGAAATCCAGTGGTTGTAACTCTGATCTCTGCTTGTCCAGTGATAATGGATACTTTTCACTTTTTGCAACCTGAGGATGTGGACAGGTTTCTTGGAGATATGAGAGCCATCATATGTGTACTAAATCCTTACCCTTCCTGGCTTTTTAAAAAAGCTAGAGGGGGAACTGGCTCAGTGGGTACAAGGAGTGGTTAATGCAGAATTCCAGCTTGCCTGAAAGAGGTTTTTGAAAACCATTACTAAAAAAAAACCCCCATCCCTGGATCCCACTATTTTGTATAATTATTGGCCAGTCTTTCCATTTTTAGGCAAGGTTCTGGAGTGTGTGACATCCTCTCAGCTCCAGAGTTCCTAGATGAAATGGATTATCTAGATCTGTTTCATTCTTGTTTCAGGCCTGGTTATGGGACAGAGATGGCTTTGGTCACCTTGGTGGCTGCCCTATGTCAGGACCTACAAAAGGAGAGTGTGTTCCTATTGGTTCTGCTGAACCTCTCATTGGCTTTCAGTATCATTTACCAAGGTTGTTGGTACTTTGATGGGAGACTGCCAGTGAATCCCAGATGCTGTAGGCTATATTTTAAAGGAAGGAACTGGAAAACCACCTATGTGTATTCCTTTCATAAGAAAACCCTATGAAATTAATGGGGTCACCATAAGGCAACAGGTAATTTGAAGGCACTTACACAAAGGAGAGGAAATTTCAGCTTCTATTATAAACTACACCCACTGGCAGCTGATGCCTACCATGTAAGGGCAATATTGAGTATACTTTGAGTTTTAGTACAAATGTTAAGGAGTAGGCCCAGAACATTATATCTCAAAGAAGTTCAGCACCTTGGATATTTCATTTAAAGTTTGGACAAAACCCCAGAGTGGACTCACGATGGCACAGACACGGGAGGCATTAGCCACTCCTGGCTTCACTTGCTGCTTGCTACTAAATGCACAGGAGCCATGTTTCCCTTGGCACCTGGCCATCCTAGTAGTTATGACAAATGACCCATAAAACTGTACATTACTATACTACTGTGAAAATTACTTATTAAAAACATATCCCATGACAATGTTCCTTTGGTGGCATCTCATAATAATAGCAATCAAATGATTTATCCTTCTCTCCTCTGTGAGGCATATTTCCCAACAACTTCACTTGATCACAAGTACAATGGCAACAGGTTAATGGAAAACTTTGCTTTTCAATAATACATTTGACAAAGCAGTGCTGTAAAACAAGAAATGCATTTGCTAGTGCTAGGCATATCAACTGTTTTATGGCAGTTTCATTTTTATAAGGCATTGTGCATTCCCTTTTTCTTTTAATACAACTGGGAAATTATGGGCAATAATATGCTGTCATCTGGCACCTCCTAAATTATTTACTAGCAACACACATTAAAATAGTCACAATCCTTTGACTGATTACATGGGAATTTGAGCAGATTTGGCATGGGTGTGAATCTTAACTCTCCAGAGGTTTCTGGACAACAAATCCCATCTACCTTAGCACAGCCAGTGGTGAGGCACACTGTGAGTTACAATCTAATAGCATCAATAGCAGCAGTAGGGTTGCATGGTTCTGCTAAAACCGTATACTTCCTCAGTAATAAATCATGCAGCATTCAGTGTGATTTATTTTCATTAAAATATGCACTGGATCATCTCGTGGTACTACAATATTATCCACATTTACCTGGGAGTAAGTACAATTAAACACAGTGGGATTTACTTCTAAATATGCATGCATAGAATCAGGCTGATGTGTGCTTTGATGTCATCCACTTGTGAGACAAATAAAGGATTTTGTCTGGGATGGCAATCCTGGCAAGGGACCAAATAGAAAGCTCAGGTGTGGCATGCCTGCTGGCAATGATTTTTGGACACATCCAAAAGATAAGGGAATTAGTACTTTAGGGTGGCCAGAAAGAGTCTACATCTTTAAAAATTGTGTGGAATTTCACTGTTACAAGCTAGTCTGGCTTAATAGCCCTCGAAGAAAATAGCAAAGATACAGAATGAATACTATGAAAATTCAAAGAAGAAAGTGCAAAAGCAGAGTTATAATTGAATATGAAGAAAATAAACATAATGATCACAGAAGATTTACATAACTTTAAAATGGATGGTGAAGAAATAGTTAAAGATTTTCTATACCTTGGCTCAGATATAAACCAAAATTAAGAGTACAGTCAAGCAATCAGAAGACTAAAACTTGTGAACACAACTATGAAGAAATGAGATAAGATTCTCAGGTGCAAAGTTATATAATGGAATTCCAAAGTCAGGACCATCCATGGTAGAGTATTCCTGATTTCTTTGTATAGTTGTGAAAAGTGGACAATGAAGAAAGCTGGCAGGAAGAGAACTGGCTCATTTCAGATGTGGTGCTAGATTAGCAAAAAGTTAAATGAAAGGATTCATGGGCAAATCAAGCTTGAAAATTTCCTACAAAACAAAATGACTAAACAGAGGCTATCATATTTTGGACATATCATGAGACAATATGACTAATTAGAAAAGATGGCAATGCTTGATAAACAACAGTAGAAAGTATGATGATTTAATTCTTTTAAAATGGTGGTTTGACATAGTTTTACAAAAATTATGGGAATCATGCAGCCCTTTGGAAGTTGGTGAGTTTCAACTTCCAGCATTCCTCACCTTTATCTATGGCTATGGGGATTTGCAATCCAACAACATCTGGAGAACCACATGATTCCCGTTCCCTCTTTTAAAGTAACAGACATCAGTAACCTCTTCCCTCTCCTTTTTACCCCACTCCCTACTAGAAATTCAACTGAAACTGAGCATACTGAACTGCAGGAATGATGAATACATTTCTTAAAAGTACCAGCATGACATTGACAAGTTTCCTAGGCCTTCAAAATGACTTATAGGTATGATCCTCTAAAAATAACAGGCTTGCATTTAAACTATAAGTTCTGTTGAAATTAATGGAACTAAGCTCTAGTATATCCAGTTTCAGAACAGAAATACTAACTCCCCACTGAGAGTAATTCCCCTTTAAACACTTAATTTCTTAGTTCCCAGTATGTATTTAATTAAAACATTTTTACAGATATAATTCAAGCTCATTTTTAGAAAGAGTAATTAATAATGAATGTATCACTGATTGTATTTGTGGGTCACCTTTCTGTAGAAAAAGACAAACATGTATACATGACTTCAAGGCTACCCATAATAATACAAATAAAATAAATTTAAATTAAACATATCAATTTTTGCTGGAGGGTGAGAATGGTTTATTATAATTATGCCTAAAAGTAGTATCAGATGGTATTCCAGATCAACTGTTTAGCAAAATAACTACTCTAGTCATGCATAGCTAAGTGGCACCTCCTGGCCCAACCTGGAGTCTCCCTAGCTCTCCTGTTGATCAAGGGCTCGTCTACACAATTTAAATATTCTTTATTCTGTTTTAATAGAATGAGAACCCTCCACATTTTGGAGGAATTTGGGCTTTTTGTAGTGGGCAGAGGGTTGGGGATATCATCTCAAACTGCAGAAAAAGGAATAACTTTTTTTCCTGGAGTAGTTGTTGGGATGTGCATTATGGAACATGTGGTTGTTCTTCCTCTTTGCATGCTTCACATGCCTGAATACAAAGATGTTTGCCTGCTGTAGAAAGATAATGGAGAGGGAACTAAGGCGTGTTACAGACCGCCCAAAATGGGCGGTCTGCCGCCGCCATTTGCAGTATGGAGGAGCCCAGCGTACAAACCGCGTGGCTCCTCCGCGTTGCAAAATGAAGCCCCAAAATAGCACTTCTCTTTGCAGTGTGGTTATGATGCCGTGAAGCACCAATGGCACACTCGCGGCATCACTGGTGCTGCGTGACATGCGGATGCAACGCGTCCGCTACATCAAGATGGCTGCCCCGTGTGGATGGGCGCCGCCATTTTGTATGGACTTGGTCCGTACTAGGGTTGAGGGGCGTCCGGAAGTGATGCCCCTTTTCAACCCTACTACACCCCTTCCTAACCCTAATACACCCCTTCGGCGAGTCTGTAACGCGCCTATTTTACCTTCAAGAGGAAGGGAGTTCCAGACCCTGGGTGCATCCAGTCCACTTTTGCATTTCCATGACATATATATTTGAGGACTGTGAGACCAAGAGAATAACTACCCCCAAGGATGTTATGCCTTGTGTAGGAGAGAATATGATCTCCCCTCTATAGTGATGGACAACAGTGAACATGTTGATTCAAAAAGCATGTTCCACTTCATTTAATGGGACTTGATCCCTCCCTATTCATTGTGCTTAGCGTTCTAGCCTAGAGCTGCTAATTTATTCACATTTATCTGGGAATTAGGCTGCTAAATACAGTGAGACTTATTTCTGAATACACATGCAAAGGATTGCTCTGTATGGCTGCAATACTATAGACACGTAGGAGTAAGTTCCTATTTAATAGAACAGGACACAATTCTGAGCAAATCTGTACATGACTGCTATGTTTTATCTCATGGATTCTCATATGAACTCTGGGAAGCAGGCCATGATACACACCCATTTTACAGATGGAGAAGAGAGATAATATTTATCTGTAGTTAGTTAACTTTGTAGCTGAAAAAGAAACATGACTCTAAATGGCATTTTCCAAAACTGAGCACTTCTTTCCACTCAACACCAATCTTGAGATTTCTAGAAGTACATGCAGGAAAACACATAACTTCTCCACCCATTATGAGATTGTTTTGAAGTATACTTTTCTTCTCTCAGCACTTGCCATCCAGCACTTACACCAACAGGCCACAGAACACACAAAAACTACCTGTACTGGTAGGATGGCTGGGTCTGATTGGGTATGCGTTCGCTCACTAGCTTACTTGCTCAGATAGAAAGGAGGTTTATTTTATTTTATTTTATTTTATTTACTTTATTTATATGCTGCCTTTCTCTCAGGATGGAACCCAAAGCAGCTTCCAGCACACACACACACACACACAAAATGTTTACAAAAAGTTTTAAAACCAATTTAAAATTGCCACATTAAAACATGATAAAACTGATTAAAAATCATACAAAAGTTAAAAACAGATAAAATGTGCATCTAGATTAAGAGCCTTCTCTGCTAGTCCATTAAAGCTTGCTTAAATAAAAAGTTTTTTGCTTGCTGACAAAAGTAATGCAGCGAAGAGGACCAGCCCTGACTATTGAGAAAGGGAGTTCTAGGGTGTGGGAGCAGCCACCGAGAAGGCTCTCATGTCCTCACCAAGCAAGCTTGTGATGGTAGTGGACCAAGAGAAACCCTTCTCCTGAAGAGCTTTGTGTTTTTGCTGGTTAGTATGGGAGATCTTTCAGATAGTCTGGACCTAAGCTGTGTGAAGTGGGTGGTGGTGGTAGTAAGAGAGAGAAAGGAGACACCTGTCCCATCTCCTTCCACCACTCATCCACGAGAGCAAGGGTCATGCACACCCTCCCTTTTCATGCTCCCCTGTCTCATCTTCTAATAGACCCATACGCTCACATGAGTGAAGGAATGGTCGCGTCTCATTTTTATCCCATCCCAGCCCCTCTGTTTGTTTGCATGAGTGAGCAAGAGAATACGTGTGATGTGTGCAAATTAGGCTCAGTCACCCCACCAGTCTGGTTTCCTTCCATTGACACTGGTGTTATTGAAGTCCTTGTTACAAGTGGCGTATGGCAATAACAGAGTCAGTGGCTAATACAGTTCTTCACGAATAATATCTGCACATGCTTAACCCACAAATGTGAAGGAATGACTGTAATTTGTACTCGGTTCTCCCCTGAGGAAACCCAAGCCACGGCAAGGAGGTGTGTATGTGTGTGCATGCACACTTGTTATGGCTTGGTTCTCCCCTGAGGAGAACTGGGCTGCAGCAAGGAGGGGCAGGGAGTGCGCATGCCCTCAGCCCAGTTGAGCCTGCCCCTACCTCATTGTGGAAGCCCTGCCCCTTCTGGTTCTAAAGCTTCGCCCCTGCCCTGCCCAATAGCCCCACCTCCCGCACCAGGTGACACCATAGCCTAGGATGCCACTGCCCAGTAGGCTCAGCCAAAAGCAAATCGCTGCAGTCTCTTTCAAGGTCCAAAACAAACTGCAGAAATAATCCAGTTTGAGACTGCCCTGGCTCTGTGCTAGGGATTCTTTGGGACTGTAGATTGTTGTGGCACCAGAGCTCTCAGAGAAGGCTAAATGTCTCACAAAGGTACAGTTCCCAGAATTCCCTAGCATTGAGCCAGGGCATTTAAAGCCGTCTCAAACTGCATTATTCGATTGCAAACTGCACTGCACCCACATCTGTTGTGGCACCAGAGCTCTCTGACAGAGAAGGCTAAATATCTCACATAATTACAAAGCCCAAGATTTCCTAGCATTGAGCCAGGGCAGTTAAAGCAGTCTCAAACTGGATTATTTCTGCAGTGTGTTTTGGACCACAGTTCAACAACAACAACAAAAACACCTCTATACAGATGCCTATATAGGTTCAATGGCACTTCAGTCACCAGAAAGTCAACATATTCTCAAATAAATAACTAAAACAAAACAGTGCTACAGTTCTAAGCAAATGGTAACAAATGATATTTGAGATATACACAATCCAAAGGATAGCCTGGGACACAATGGCCAAATCAGTCAAGAACAGTCTGTATCAAAACACTGTTCAGTTCTGGAGTGGAGTAGCAGGTCTGGGCCTGAAGGCCTATGACAGTCCTATGCACACCCATCAGTTCACTGGATCAGGCCACCTCCTTTATCACTTGATTTTGTTGGTTGTAGGAACCAACTTTGAGCGCTCTGGTGCTGGTGTCTTTGAGTTTCCCGTGTATGTCTTGACTTGCAAAGGAGACAAACTTTGCTGTAGAACTCTGGTCTCTCCTGGCATCTCAGCAAAAAGGATAGTTTTTTATAGCTAGCAAAGAACATCTCTGCAGTTTGAAACATTTGAAGCAATAGATGAGACCCCAAAGCAAAACCAATATCTAAGCCTGTATCTGCACTGCAGAAATAATGCAGTTTGACACCGATTTCACTCCCAAGGCTCCTATGGAACTCTGGGGTTTGTAGTTTGATATGGCACCAGAGCTCTGAGACAGAAGATTAAAACTACAAATCCCAGAATTCCACATTGATTCTGTTGGATCGAGCCATGGCACTTAAAGTTAAAGCTTTATTTCTACAGTGTAGATCAGGGGTAGGCAACCTATGGCCCGTGAGAAGCACGTGGGGCTGGTGGCTTCCTCTTCGGCCCCCATGGGGCCCTGGCTCCGCGGAGGCCGAGGAGAGGCGTGCAGGGAGGCGAGGAGGTGGCCTGCTGCCTCCGTGGGCTCCCCCCAGGGCTTTTGCGGCCCCAGGCCTCTCCCTGGTTGAAAAAGAGGAGGATGAAAAGGAAGAGGAGGAGGTGGTGGAAAGGTGAGTCATTTCAGGTCTGCCTTGGTTTTTTTAAATTAATTTTTAAAAATATGCAATACTTATTTTTGTTTTTTTTATTTCATTATTTTTATTATTGCTTTTCATTTCATTTTATTATTTTTATTATTTCTGAAGGTGAGACAGTGTGACTTTCCAAAGTGCTGTAACAAAGATCTGCTGTAACAATGATAGTGGTGATGATGATGATGATAATATCAGTCAGTTTCTGAGACATGCACTCACTCTTTCTGAAGGTGAGACACTGTGACTTTCCAAAGTGCATTTCTGTGTATTTTTGGTGCATTTATTGCTGAAAGGTCTGCTGTAACAATGATAGTGGTGATGATGATGGTGATGAATATCAGTCAGCACATGCCTCCTCCTCCTCCTCCTCGCAGGGCTTCTGTGGAAGCTCCGTCCCTGGTGTGCGGCTCCGCCCCCAGAGGGTGGAAGCTCCACCCCCAGCATGCGGCTCCGTCCCCGGAGGATGGAAGCTCCACCCCCCCGGCTTCGGCCCCCCAATTGTCTGAGGGACAGCAACCCAGCCCCCAGCTCAAAAAGGTTGCCTACCCCTGGTGTAGATGCACCCTCAGGGAGATGGAAGAAGGAATATTTAAGTAACCTACTTGCTTCTAGCTAGAAGGTGGATGCAGAGCAAAGTGGAGGGTGAGCCCTGCTGCCACAATGACTGGCCACATTACCGCACTACACTATTCAACTTTTGCTGCTCTGGCTGCCTTGTGTTGCATTCTGGAATTTGTAATTCAGTGCAGCCTAAGAGGTCTCAGGCTGAGAATTCTAAATGACCGCTCCCTAAACTGCAAATCCCAGGATGCAACAGGAGGCAGCCAGAGCAGTTAAAGTGGAATAGCAGTGCTAGAAGAGTGTAGTGTGGTAATATAATGGGAGGGAAGGAGGAAGAAGGTAGAGAATCCTGGAATTCATAGCTTGAAAAGGTCTTTCACCTTTTCTGTCCAAAGAGTGCTGGTGCCTTACAAAGCTACAATTTCCTAGAGTCTGTAGGATGGAGCCCAAGCAGCTAAAATGATGTCAAACTGCACAGTGTAGATGCACCTTAGGATTGGGGGGGGGGGGCCTTCCACCATAACCACAATGTTTGCACGACCAAAGTACTCCTGCAGAATAAATGTGAGTCAGAAAACAAACCTGGTGGGAATAAAACAAACTTTCAGTGGGGGAAGAGCAGTGGGGGAAACAAACAAAAGGGGGGAAAAGACAGAGAGAGATATCAGATTAAAATGACCCCCCCAACCCAGTGTGTGAAGAGGGTGTTGGGTGATACAAAATAGAGAGAAAATCAGATTTAAATGACCCTGCCTGCTGTGTGAAAAGTGGGGGATACAAAAAAGTCAAATCAGATGGTATCAAAGTGTGTGAAGAGTTTGTGTGGGGGGAACAAAATAAAGAGAGAAAACTCAGATTAAAATGACCTCTCCATGTGTGAAGAGTGTGTGTGTGGAAACAAAATAAAGAGGGGGAAATCAGATTAAAATGACACCCCTCCCCACTCAACACCAAGAGTTTAGAGATGGCAAGTTTGTCAAGAACAGGGTGAGCCATGGTCCACTCTGCCAAGGAGGCCAAGGCATCCCCAAATGTAGAACATTCAAGAAAATGTAGCACATGGCCAAGGAAACATCTAAAAAGACTTATAGAAATATAAATTCCTGCTTCTTCATCCTGCTCCTTTTGGAATTCCTCTTGGAGAGAAGGCTGAAATGGGGTCCAGGTCTTCCAAAAGGAGGAGCAGGACTTCTGCTCAGCCTGAAAATGGAGGATACTTTTGGAATGCCACCTGAGGAGAAGGCTGAAATGGAGCCCAGGTCCTGGAAAGGGAGGATCTCTGGCCACCCTGCAAAATGGAGGCCAGGTCCTGGGAAAAGAAGAGGAGGTCTGGTCAAGCTGAAAATGGAGGATACTTTTGGAAGGCCACCTGGAGAGAAGGCTGAAATGGAGGCCAGGTCCTCCAAAAGGAGGAGCAGGACCTCTGGGCAACCTGAAAATGGAGGCCAAGTCGTGGATAAAGAACAGGAGGTCTGGTCAGCCTGAAAAGGGAGGACACTTTTGGAAGGCCACCTGAAGCGAAGGCTGAAATTGGCGGGCAAGTCCTGGAAGAGAATCGCCGGAGGAAGTCTGGTGGTCACTCCGCCTGGTGCAGGAGAGAGAAGGAGACAGCCCTTTCCCCTTCCCTTCCCTTCCCTTCCCTGGGAGTGAGTTGGAGAAAGAGGAGGAGGAGGAGGAGGAGACGCCGAACAGGTGGCCAGAGGCGGCGGCGGCGGCGGCGGCGGAGGGAGGGCGCGCCAGGGAAGGAGCCCAAGAAGAGCCAGAGCTGGAGGACTGAGCTGCTGCTGCTGCTGCTTGCCTTTCTCGGGCCCCCAGCATGTGAAGGAGCCCCGAGAAGCCCCGCTGCCCTCCTGGCCCGCCGGCCTCCAGCTTGGGCCCGGGTCCCTCTGGGACTAGTTTCTTGGGTCGGGGGTTTGGTGGAGGAAGAGGAGCAGCAGCCCTGGCCGCCTGAGGCTCCGACTTGGAGAGGCCGAGGAGGAGGAGGAGGAGGATGAAAGTGACGGTGTGCTTCGGGCGGACCCGGGTGGTCGTGCCTTGCGGGGAAGGGAAGATGAAAGTTTTCAGCCTGGTGGAGCAAGCCGTGACCAGGTACAGGAAGGCCATCGCCAAGGTGAGCAGCAGGAGGAGGAGGAGGGCCTGGGGGTCGGAGGTGGGGAAAGGGGTCCTTTGGGGAGGAAGGAGGGAAGGAAGGGAAAAGGAGGAGAGCAAGCGCGCCTGGCTCAACATGGCGCTTCCTGGCCAAGGGAGGCTGGGAAGACTGGCGAGAGAGCAGGGGAGGAAGAAGTCGAGGCCAAGAGGCAGCCCAAGGGGCTCCTGGGGTCGGTTGGGGGCCCTCAAGGAGGAGCAGGCCCTCCAAAATGGAGGAGCTTCCTCCCAAAGGCTCCCCGGGCAGCCCCTCCAACAAAACCCTCCCGAGAAAGACCAACTTTAGGCTTGGGATGGGAGGACATTTTGGAAAAAATGCCCCTGGACAAAAAGGGGGTGGAAAAGGAGGTCGGCTGCTGGGAATGGAGGACTGGGGGGCCGAGGGGGACTAGTCTCCTCTCCTCCACTCCCCCAGTTCAGGGCTGGGAGTTGTAGTGTAGCCAGGACTTGGTGGAGCTCCCCTGGGAGAGAGAGGACTGTTCCCCCCCTTCCTCTTGCTCTGCTCCCGGTTCGACTTGGAAACAGCCCCTGTCTATGGAAGATAAAGTTTTCCTTCAAGCGGGGGTTGCTTTGCTGGAGGGGAAGATGGCCTCTGGGCTCCTGGCCGCCCAGGCGCTGCTGGGACGAGCTGAGATTCATTTCGCCCTCCCTTCCTTTTGGAGAGAGCAAGCGGGCTTCTGGCTTGAAAACTCTCTCTCTCTCTCTGTGTGTGTGTTTGTGGTGCCTTCAGGGGACTGAAACTCTCTGTTGTGTTGCTGTTGTCGCCTCTGCTTCGGTTGTTTTGGTTTTCTACTTCTTCCCTCGTGGAGGGCTGGATCCCCATTGCAGAAATAACCCGGTCTGACACCACTTTAACCGCCCTGGCGCCATGCTGTGAAACTACAACCCCCAGAATTCCATAGCATGGCGCCAGGGCAGTTAAAGTGGTGTCAGACCGGGTTATTTCTGCAATGGGGAGCCTAGTCGAGGAGAGTTGGCTGTGATTTCCTTCCTCCTCCCAGGTCCAAACCACACTGCAGAAATCATCTAGTTTGAGACTGCTCTAACTGCCCTGGCTCAATGCTAAGGAATTCTGGGAACTGTAGTTCTGTGAGATATTTAGCCGCCTCTGTCAGAAAGCTCTGATGTGACTACATTTCCTAAATGCATCTGAGGAAGACTGAGGTCTATGAAAGCTCATGCTGCCAATTTCTTTCAGTATATTTCTTATAGTATTTACAAATTTCGGGACTTAAATCTTTCCCTCAAAGCTGGTATGTTTGGAAACTGTCAGAGGAGAAGCCATTTTTCCTCATGGCTAGTTTTTAAGGAAGGAGCCCTGTCAGTCTCTTGCAACCTAAAAAGGAGGCAGGAAAGAAAAAAAAGATGGGGGAAAGGAAGGGGAAAGAAAAGAAAAAAGAGGAGGGGGAAAAGAAAAAAGAAATAGAATTGTGGCACCAACTTTAAGCCTAAAGTCCAAAACATGCTGCAGAAATAATCCAGTCTGAGACTGCTTTAACTGTCCTGGCTCAATGCTAAGGAATTCTGAGATCTGTAGTTTTGTAAGACATTTAGCCGCCTCTGGCAGAGAGCTCTACAATTCCCAGGATTCCCTAGCACTGAGCCAGGGCAGTTAAAGCAGTCTCAAACTGGATTATTTCTGCAATGTGTTTTGGACCTAACTCGTTTTTTTTATTGTCAGTATCAACCCACCTCTGAAGCAAGAGCGAGTGCTATGAAGGCCCCAGATATAAAGTGTATTTAATGCCATGACGGGAGTGGGATCACATGACGAAGGATCCCAAAAGAGGCAAATCATGTCCCTTGCCCTAAATGTTCAAAGGACTAGGCGAAATGATACAGTTGTTTCAGATCTTTCCAGTAGCCAGTTGGTGTGGATGTGTGAAACCTCTTTGCCACTTGGCAATTGTTGCACGGGATTGTGCTTCTTAGTTGTTGCACGGAAAGTTGCCACATTGGCCAAGGTTTGCTCCCAGAGAAATTTTGCTTCCTTGCTTTCTTGTCCCTCTCTGCCATCATCCAAGTTTCTCCTCCTCTGCCTTTCCCTCTCCCTGCTGTGGTTTCTGCAAAAGACTTGAAATCCAGCCCCAGGCTTTCCAGCTAGTCCAGGCCCGAGAGAAGGGAAGGAGGGAGGGAAGAAGGAAAGAAGAAGGGGAACACTAAACAAGAAATCATGGAGTCCACATGCCTGTTCACAAGCGTGGAGTTTTTATGTTGCCAAAGCATATGCTTTGTCTGACTTCTACTTCTTTTCCATTTCATTTTAAAGATGAAAAATAGATTCGCTCATCCAGTGCACAAGTTCGACCAGGATAGTTTACTCCTTCGTTTTCTTTTGGAAAGAGAAGCTTTCTTTTATTGAAAAAACAAACTGCTGTTGCTGTGGCTTCAAGCACATTTTGCCCAGTCAGGTCAATACATACTCGCTCTGCATTTTCAGAAAAAACACTCAGTGTCGAAGATACATACATATTTGTTTTGTTGCTGTATAGGCAGTGGCAAGGTGAGGGAAGGATAAAGCAGCAAGGTATTCCAAGGGTGGAAATCATTACTGCATATCACTTGGGATCATGCTTGGTTAGTTGTTCTTGAACGTACAATGTACTGTATTACATCCAAGTTGCCCTCCTACTTTACTTGGGTTGTTCCTGGTTTTGTGCAGGGACACCCCTTCTGTCTCTCCAAAACAAACATAACCTGAAAGATGCCCAATTTGGGGGGGAAATGTGGGATAGTAGCAGTAGGAGCTAGTGTGATACTGGTTTGAATGTTAGATTGCAACTCTGGAGTAGTAATAGTGGCTTTGATGATAATTCAGTCTTGGAGCAATACATGGACATTTAAAAAAGCATTCAGTGCCTTTCCCTCTGCAATGAACTGTCATTCATTAAAAATATACAGTACAGTCCTTTTATAACAAGGAAACAGCCATTTCTATACCATTTCTTTTTGGTCGTGTTCTCATTGCAGACTTTCATTCAGGGTCCAAAACTGCAGAACTAATCCAGTTTGAGGCTGCTTTAAATGTCCTGGCTCAATGCTAGGGAATTCTGGGAGCTGTAGTTTTGTGTGAGATTTAGTCTTCTGTGTCTGAGAGCGCTGGTGACACAATAAACGACAATTCTCAGGATTCCCTAGCATGAAGCCAGGACAGTAAAAGTGGTCTCAAACTGGATTATTTCTGCAGTGTGTTTTTGGACCCATGAGATCTAGATCCTTCATTTTGTAGCTTGGGTGACTCTTTAGGGATTGGGATTGGGAAAAAGAGCTCTGGTCATTATAGGGATGGATCTCACTGAAGAAATTTGAGTAACTCAACCAACTTCCTGATCTGTTTTCAAAGTTGGCCTTAAAAATACAAAGTCACACTTGGTCTAAGAGCAACAGACACATATATCTTGGCCCGTAGCACTTTGCCTTTCTGGAGGACCAGACCTTTGGGAAAAACAGATAGACAAAATTAAATGTTCTCTTATTAAGAAAAGAAGCAACTTTTTTTTCTGTTGCACATGAAATCAATCTCTTGGAAAATGAGATGTGTGGACATCTAAGAAGCAAGCTCTTTTAACAAAGGTGGGATTTTTTTATGGTCAGCCCTTCTTAGCCATGGATTCTGCATCCATGGATTTCATCATCAATGGTTTGAAAATATTTTAAAAACAAACAAACCCCAAAGCAAACCTTGATTTTGCCATTTTTAAAACAAGGGCCATCGTTTTACCATGCCATTGAATATAAATGGGAATTGAGCATCCACGGGTTTTGGTATCCACAGGAGGTCCTGGAACCAATTTCCAGCAGATACCAAGGGTCCACAAGTACAGCTCTCCAAATCTCCCAGCCAGCTATGCCAAGTAAAAATTCCAGATTCTCTTGTGTACAGTTTGACCCCTCCCCTCCCCAAAATATAAGAACATTCCCTGCTGTGAATATTGCTGGTCTCTAGCAATAGGTGAGCTCAAGGGGTTGTGAGTCATATTAGAGAGGCTGGTAGAGATAGCATGTTGCCTGGAAAACCACCAGCCAGAACAAAAGGAATGGGATTGTTGTTTTTATACTATCTTCAAATGCTCAGCATCATTTCAGCCAGATATGAGATGCTGTCCCTGCCCAATGGGATTTCCCTCTTGAAACAGGGAGGCTGCTTGATGGTTGCTCAGGTACCTTGGGAGCACCGCGTTATATGCACAATAGGCTGGAAAGTTGTAACTGTTATGCATGTTAGAGTCTCGATTGCAAATTATGCCCTTAAAAAAACAAATAACAACATTGTTACATTTTTGGCTTGTTGTACATTGGGCCTGTTACCTCATCTCATATCCTCGAGGGAAGGAGAAAATAAAATCTCTAGGCAAGAACATTTAATTGAAAATAGCATACTTTTGTTTGTGAAGTTGGTCCCTGTCGTTCCAGGCTACTTTGGAGTGGCTACTATAGACTATTTATGTCCAAAACAGAGGCTGGATAGCTTTCTTTATTGGGGTTACAATTCCCATCTATAAATTACAGCAGAGCATTTCATGCATTTGATGATGTGCTCTGTAGACTGTGAAAGCTTTTTTGTTATGTTATTCAAGTCATTTCTGACCTATGGTGACCTTATGGGGTTTTCTTGGCACAAATTCTTCAGTGGGATTTGCTATTGGCATGCTCCGAGGCCAATAGAGTGTCACTTTCCCAGGGTCACCCAATGGGTTAACCTGGATGGGACTTGAACCCTTGTCTATTGGAGTTCTAGTCCCAAACCCAAAACCCACTACACCATGCTGGCTGCCTCTATAAAAACTTATAACAAATTTTGTTAGCTTGCAAGGTGCTAAGGATATTCCTGTCTGTTTTCATTTCTAAAATATTTCAGAGTTGGAATTTTCTTTTGCTCTGCGTTGCCATTATGGCTGGATTTGGTATTAAGGAGAGACAGAGTCTGGAATAGTTACTTTTGGGGGATCTACAACTCCCAGAATAACCTAACAAATATTAGCACTGCTGGACAGATACCCCCAGCCTTGCTTTCGCAGTGAGTGTACTCGTATGGTATTCTCATTTGTGAATTTGTGTTTGTAACTTTGTATGTTTAGAAGCACTTGACTGTAGGTCTAAGAAATCAATATGCAGAAGAGTCCCTTTGGTTTTAGAGAGAGAATGCCCTCTCCCTGATGTGTCAATTCTGAGCATATCATAGGAATTTAATATGGATGGTGCTTTCACGCAACTAGTCTTCTGAGATGGTACAAACTTTTCAGGTGGTTTCAATGGACACCTTTCTGAGTGTCTGAATGCCTTGAGAAGTTGTGATGAAAGTGCATGGGAAAACTGATAGTAAATTTATCTCTAGATATTAGGGGTTTCCTTGTAATAGAGATTGTTGAGGCATCTCCTATAAACATAGGTCCAAAACACACTGCAGAAATAACCCAGATTTCATTAGACATACCCCATCGTTGCTTGTCATTCTTTGCCCTGCCTCTGGTCCCTCTGTGAATACCCTGAAATATAGATTTGTTAGCAAGCATATTTTTTCTCCTTAGATGTGTCTGTGAATAAGATGTGCTTTAAGTACTGTTCGAATAATAATATTTCAAACTCATTAAAGTTTTTTTAAATGTCTGACCAGAACACAGAAAGTGCTCTGTAACTAACAAATGTGATGGATAAATCCCATGTATATTTACTATAATGTATTTGCTCTGTCTCTTACTTCTGTATCCATATCTTACCTGAGTGTGTGTGTGTGTACATACCTTCAAGTTGCCTGTCAGCTTATGGCAACCCTACCTCTGTTGCTCATGCTTTTCAAAGAATTTCCTTTTGGTCAAGTGTGCATAGAATTGCAGCCCAAAGTTTTAATGTTATAGTAATTTGGGATAAAGCCTCATAGTGGAGTTTATGAATACATCTGAGTAAAATTGCAGAGGACTGCAATATAAAATATCTCACTGTGGTAAATTCTGCTTTGTAAGAATATGCCACATGGGATGTACCAAATTGTTCTAGTTTGGCCTTCCTTTTCCAAAAAACAGGCTCACATGATGTCAGTCTGTCAGAGACCTATTCTGTAAAATTAAAAAGCAAAGCTTGAATTCACAGGTGCTGATAATAGGAAGCAGTATTCAAAATTAAGCCAACTATAATGCAAATGACATCTTTTGTTGCTGTTGGAATGAAATTATGCTAGGAAAATGAAAAGTTAATTATATAGTAAGAGACAGAACTTGCTATAAAAAAGAAGAGTTAAGAAAACATGTATGACTAAATGTACCTTTTTCCTTTGTCTATTGTGCTTTATAATAATGGAGAGATTGAATCATGTCTGGTCCTTTCACTTCCAGTTGTGGATCCAAACCCATGGAAGTGGAAATTGTACCTCCCTTTGAATGAAGTATAGTTTGTATGCAGTTTAGGCATACTAAATACCCATGGGTTCTGTGTATTTATGTATATTCAGAAACAATCCACAGATTTTTAAATCACATATCTTTTAGTTTCTAAACTTTTTCTGTTTCCTTCACAGTGTTCTGTTGTTTTGTGCTGACCCTTTTCATGGGCTTTCTTGTTGAGATTTATTCAGAGATGCTTTACTGTGAAATAAACCTCTTTCAGGATCTCAGGTAGTTGGTATGTGTACATGATTCAGGAGTTTGGATTGTAGACATGCTCTGAGAGTAGCTGCTTTTTAAAAAAAACACTTTTCTTCTTTCTTTTCTTGGGTAAATAAATGAGCACAAACCATCAATGCCTGTTGAGAATATTGACCATACATTTGAGTGCATGGCTATTTATCCTCTTACTAGTGTCACATCTAAAATATTAAGAGTACAGCTAGCATCACCAAGAGCCTAACTAGAAGTGGTATTAGCTACAACTTTGAATTGTGAGGCTCATCATCTCCTCCTTGTCCTTGTCCTTCAGTACACATCTGAGCAGGGTCAACCCTGGGGTATATTTCAGAGGAAGGGAACTGGTAAAACCACCTCTGAGTACTCCTTGCCCAAGAAAACCCTATGAAATTCATGGTGTTACCATGGGTTGATAGACGACTTGAAGGCACATACACACACTGTATTTTTAATTAGATGCACCCAAATTATGCAAATGAAGACAATCTGTATTTAATGAAGTAAATGTGTTGTTGGGGTTCACTTCTTTAACAGAAACTTGGGTACCAGAGGTAGAAATAATTTAGAAAGAAAAGGAATAGGTTTTACAAAAAAGCGAAGAATACAACATGTTTCAGAAAACTTTTTATTCAAATATTATACACGTGTGAAATGAAACAGCAGTGTCTGGTAAACCGTGCATAACTAAACAAAAACATTTTGAATCTTCTAAAGGCCACTTGAATGCTTCTTCCAAAATACATCCTGGGATGACTGTTTTCCCCCCCCCAACAGCCTCTACTTTTCTTAGGATTTCTATTTTGGTAGTGAAACTTACAGATCTATGCTTTTCCAATATGCCAGGATAGTTGATCAGGCTTTCTGTACTTTCCCCATTTCTTTCTGTTTTGCTCTTCACATGTGTTCAATAGGTGATTCTGGAGGAAGCTATTTGCCTCACCTATTGTTGATGAACAAAGACCACATCAATAGAATTGTCTAGAGTTGAATCCCATTCTTTCCCAGCTTAAGTTTTATTGCATTGTTTATTGCGGACACACTGCTGCAAACTAACACTGAAAGTCTTTCTCTAGCCCTCCTTTACCACCTCCTAATGCCAAGGTTGCCTCCCAATCCACTTCCAGTTGGACAGAGGACAAGAAAAGTGGGGTAGCTGGACTGGGCTTGCATAAAAAGACTTTGTAAAAACGAGTTTGTTTGTTTTTTGCTAGAGGCTTTGTTAATTGGGGTATTCCTGAATATCTTTTGCTATACTGCTTTTCAAAAGTTATCAGAAGTGCTCCCCTCTTTTCAGTGCATTGCCCATACCTTCTATGTGTGACTTTGGAAATATTTTACTGTATTTGTGTTGCTGGTCCTCCCCCCGACCCCACACATGCATGGCAAACAAAGAGCTAATGTTCTGAATATCATATCAAAGTAACAATTTTGGGTCAGAATTATTAGTAATACAAATATACAATATCCATCTTTACATTCTTTTAAATACTTGCTCAAAGACATATTTTGTTTAACCCACCTCAGGGTTGCTTTTGTTTGGAGAGATGGTGTTTTGTCTTGTGTCCACCCAGAAAAGTTCCTGAAACATCTCCCATTGGTTTTGTATGTTGTTCTTCTCAGCATAAAACAGTTTTTCCCAACCTAGTTCTCCCTCCCCCAAAAAGTCTTGGGAAGTTTCAATCTTGGGGAAATTCTGAGAGTTATAATGCAATAGAGCTGGAGGGCACCAGATTGAGGAAGGCTGGCTTGAAGCCTGTGAACTTCATCCTTGCTGGTTCACCTCATGGCTCTTGCTTCTTGCATAACTGGTTTTTGATCCTGTGGGAATTATACCTGTTCAGAAATTATACAGCTTTTAATGTTTTGGCGCTGGATAAGGCGTCTAACAAAGGCTGTACTCAAGTGTCAATTGTGAATTTATCCAAAGTCTTCATAGGTCCAAAACATACTGCAGAAATAATCTAGTTTGAGACTCTTTAACTGCCCTGGCTCAATGCTAAGTAATTCTGGGAACTGTAGTTTTGTGAGATATTTAGCCATCTCTGTCAGAAAGCTCTGATGTGACTACAATTCCTAAATGCATCTGAGGAAGACTGAGGTCTATGAAACCTCATGCTGCCAATTCCTTTCTTTCAGTATGTTTCTTATAGCATTTACAAATTGAGGCAAACATCATCATATTCTGGGAGAATCATTGAGTCTCTGAATAGGCTGAATGTGGTCAAGACGTGTGCTGGAGAATTAATGATCTGATCTAATTATCTAATCTGAAGATCTGCTTTTTTAGCCAGTGCCAATGCTCACTGGAAAATTCTGGGAGTTGTAGTCCAATTTTGCTCCCAAATTGTGGTCCAAATGCATCTTTTGCTGATTTTATTTTGCTCATATCAGCAAATATATGCAGTATGTGGGAAGATGTGGGTGGCTTGAATCGGGTGCCTCAAGTTGATCTGCTTCTCACAACACACCTGGATTGCAGCTGGATCCAGCATTGCAAAACCTTTGAAAGTGAGTTTACTCTCTAGTGCTGAAAACATCAGTCTGGATCTGTGATGAAGGTATCAAATTAATATCTGCCTGGGCTTGATGGCAGTAATAATATTACTTAACCACTTTAGAATCCACAAAGCTGTTCACATGTATTATCTCGGTAATCCTTGAAACAACACTGCAAAGTAGGTAGTGTTATTATTTCCATGTCACAGATGGGAACACTGATACTGAGACAAAAGTGGCTTTGCGTGGGAGGAGTTTTGAACCAAATACTGTCTGGATCACAGTAAAATTATAGTCCTTTTCAGTGTTCTATAACCTAGTGTCCTTTTTGTTTTGTTTTAAGACTACAGAACGTATCAGCCACAGGTGACATAGTCACGGTTTAGAGATTATGCTTGTTGTAACCTCAAGCATCTGCAGAGCACAAGCTTGAGAGAGGCTGCTCCTGTAAACTAAGTTTGGAAGAGGTCTTGAGTTGGGAAAGGGATCTGCTTCTGAATAAATATGCATAGAACTGTACTGCTAATTCCCTAACACTGCAAATCTTGGATTTCCATGCATCAGTCCTTTTGGCCTTGTAGTATGAGCCTTTCTGATTTTCCACCCTCTTCCATGCTGCTGGAATGTCATGCAAGAATGTAAGAAGAGTTGCAGCTTGCAAGGCGATACTTTTTTCTAAAGTAATATGAGATAATCATGTAAATGCAACAAAATGTGCATTAGCAGCATCTTGTGTCCCCTTAAAGGCTAACACATCTGTTGTGGCACAAATGTCTATTTTGAAAAATATGGAAGTGCAAACCTATAGATGACTACTCAGAAGTAAGGCCCACTGTTCCTTTGAACCTCCTTATGCATGTAATGATTGTGGGTAGGATGAAAGTTTGTACTGGCCAGAGCCTTCCCACTGTACTGGACACACTATCCAGGCATCCAGTTGTCATGCGCTTCCTGACAGTGAGGGAGAAGCTCTTCTAGGGCAAACTCTTTAAACCCAGATTCTGTTTCCATGAAGTTCCTGGCAGGCAGACCTGCTTTATTTTAGTCATAGGTGGGGATAAAGCAGTGATGGGCAACCATAGAGGGGACATTTTTTTACACCTTGCAGGCTATGTTGACATATCTGGGTACATAAACAGTGATGACATATCCCTTCTGGATGCCACTTTTGGCCAAATTCCAGAAGTTCGGTTGGTCCTCACCCTTTTCTATTTCCACCATCAAAGACCTTTTTTTGTTAACCCAGGCCTGGCTGTTGCAGAAGGTCTTTAATATTGTTGTTATTCTATTTTAACTGTGTTTAAAATCTATTTTACATTAATCTTTTAAAATAAAATTATTTATTTAATTTTTTTTTTAAAAAATTGTATTATCCAATGTTTTGATTGACCTTTGTTTTCAATTATATTGAGACCCACCTTGGGTTTCATATTGGTAGAAACTTGGACTATAAATTTGGGATGGGTTGAAGTTACTGGGAAATGGAGACAAATAGTTACAAACATTTGGAGTTTTGGAGAGTCTGGTGTGAGTTTTTGGTGAATACGGCCCTGTTCAGACTGGGCATTAAGGCCGGCCTGGGGGCAAAGACGGGGCATTGCATCCAGATGATGCATGCCCAACTCTGCCCTATGGCACCATGTCACTGCACACTGCCCCACATAGCGTGCAGCATCATGGTGCTCCTCTGACACTGCATCCATACGAAGCAGCTTTTTGCGGCTCCT
Organism: Sceloporus undulatus; assembly: GCF_019175285.1. Taxonomy (NCBI): domain Eukaryota; kingdom Metazoa; phylum Chordata; class Lepidosauria; order Squamata; family Phrynosomatidae; genus Sceloporus; species Sceloporus undulatus. The sequence continues at coordinate 18,044,467 of NC_056527.1, forward strand.
TTCTGCAGCCTGGAAAGGCCAGATCGGGGCTGTTTGTACAGCCCCTAAGTGCCTGAAAAGTGCCTCACATTTTATTTTTTAGAAATTAGCAGAACTCTGAGGGGGGGAGGGGTTGGAGTTCAGATTCCACCCCCATCCCCCATGAAAAAAACAACAACAGAAGGGTTGGACCAAAAATGGCAGCTTGTTCTCCCTGAAAAGTTTTATTGCCATGAATAAGCTGTTGTTTATTGTTGTCAAGTCATCTTCAGTTTGTGACCACCTTATAAATGAGAGAGCTCCAAGCCTCCCTGTTATCAACAGCCCTGCTCAGGCCTTGTAAACTCAGAGCCATGGCTTCTTTGATTGAATCTGTCCATGTGTAATGCAGTCTTCCTCTTTTCCTGCCACCTTCTACATTACCAAGCATTATTGTCTTTTCCACTGGTTCATGTCTTCTCATGATATGTCCAAAGTATGACAGTCTGAGGTTACTCATCTTGGCTTCTAGGGAGAATTTAGGCTGGGTTTGCTCTTGAACCCATTTATTTGTCTTTTTGGCAGTCCAGGGGGTCCGTAGAACTCCAGCACAAGCTATGTAAGCCTTAGGACAAGCTTTTCAGCCTCATATTAAGTTGGGAGAGAGAGAAATGAAGTCTGTAGAAAAGTCAGGGAAATTACTGAACAACAGAACCATGAAGATATGACCCTCAGGGAACTGGGGCTGGGGCACATTTGTTGTCTGGTAGTCCCTTCTTTGTTCTAACTGTATACACCTTTTCCATCAAAATGGGCACACTGGCCAGTTAAGTTTCCCAGCCAGGAATAGGAGTCCAGCACACATACAACGAATGCAAAGCCATTGAATCCCTGAGTGGTTTTGTACGGGTGTTAACACACTGACCAACCATGATAAGGTAACAAGAGTTCCAATAAATGTGTAAGAGAGAGTATTTCAACCTAAGAATATTTTCTCACTCTTGAAGCATTAAAACTATACACTGTGTACCTCTGGCCTGTTACAGACTGCCAAAATAAAGCTGCTTCGGGTCTCTTTGGAGGTATGCTGTTTAAATGATGCATGCATCCAAAAACCCGGAAGCTGCACCAAAGCTGCACTCCAGTGCTTAGGAATGGAGTGTGGCTTTGGCGCGACCTCCGGACTTGTAGGACCCATTCATCATTTTACATTCCCTTGCCGACAGATTTTGTTTTCAGCAGATTTGTGTTCCTTTGGCCGGCAATGATGTATTTATCACTTCTATGGCAGCAAAATTTGGTTTAGCTGCTAGCAAGATTCGAATCAGTTTTCTCAATGGGAATGACGACTAGAACTTTCCTAGTTTTATGTTTCTACTATTTTATCATTAGTGACGTATTATTGTTTCTCGTTGATGGGCTTCTCTTATTATTTTTTACTATGTTGCTTTATCTGTGGTTTTTGTGCCTTGATCTTTATATATATATATTTTTGTATTTACTGATTGGATCTGTTTTATATTGTGATGGCTTTTAGCTTTTAACAATAATAAACTTTACTTTAAAACTATACACTTTCTCCCTGCAATACAGTTGTTGAAGACAAAGGTTATATTAATGTGATTGTGTTAGCTTTGGATAAAAGAGGGAAAGAACCCGGTATACTGAGGAAGAAAAAATAAATTGTTTTTGATATAGTAGAGCTGTGACAAGCAACTCAGGACCGTATAAAGGTGGAATTATTTGCGATCTTGCTAAGAACTGCACCTTCTCCCTAGTTTCTCTCTTCTCTCCATTACTGCTTCCCTTAAGCAGGAGGATAAACTATAAGCCCGAAAGACATTGTAGGTGGGGAAAGATTGAAGAAGAAAGGCAAGGAATTGAAAGGGGATACTTGAAAACAATAGCTGGTGTAACCAGCGTAATAAACAAGAAGATATGGATGGTATCAGTGCGGGAACCAGTTAACGTTGTACATAACAAACAGTTGAAAGAATGAGGGATAAAGGAATGGGAAGAGTGAGTAAAAATATTAGAAGGTAATGGTTGTTTTTGTGTGTGTGCATGAAAAAAAAATGAAAGAGCATTGTTTAGATTATGAATGAGAAGATCTCATGCCTATAGAATCTACTTTCCTTTTTACTAGAAACACACAAGGAAATACATGTAATATTTTAGAACTGTGAGTCCAAGCATTTCTCAGAATTCAATAGAGTCCATACATACAAAAATTCTGTCAGAGTTACTTTCCTTCTTCATTTCAGCAACAGGACAAGGATGATTTTGTTTATGCTACAGTATTATTGAACAGCTGGAAGATATCCTTCATGTTCCATTGCAAATCGCACTCCTATTTACAAGGAAATGGAGATATCTTCAGCTGACTTCTGTGGTGATTTTGTATCCACTTGCCCAGTATAAATCTTGTTAAATTTAGTAACAGTAACTTCTGAGCCTGCACTGCACTGGTAGTTTCCTTTGATACAATTTTATTGCATATCCTCAGAGTTTTTTCCTTGGAACAGAGAGCTATTCTTATTAATTAAGGATTTAGGAAGCTAAGCAGGGTTGGTCTGGTTATACTTAGATGGGAGACCACCAGACAATATTGGTGTTCCCCAGGTAGGGCTAGGAAAGAATCCTGCTCAAATACCTGAGAAATCACCATCTACCAAAGCTAGATGGACTCATGCTTTGGATATATACAATACATGTCTAGAAAAGTAAGCAGCGTGAAAGTTTTGACTGGATATAGGTAACATGGAATAGGCCTTTAGTAATTAGTGAAGCTTTAGTTAGCCATGGTTGCCTTAACCCAGTAATTTGAATTTTACTCTTAAGTCTGATTCCCAGTCTGTGGGAGCTGTGTCTTTTGTAGGCTGGGCCATACAGCTATAGTAGGATTGGTTCAAGTAGAATCTGGCTCTTTCCCAGCTCAAGCTTTGTTTATTGAATTGTTTTCTGCAGACATGTTGCTGCAACTTAATGTAGGAAGTCTGTGTTTCTCCGTCATCCTACCACTGCTGATGCCACTTAAAAAAATCTTCCAGCTGGACAGAGGATAAGGAGGAAAGCGAGGGTCTTAGGGTAGATGTAAAAAGATTTTGTCAAATGAAACTTCTTTCCCAGAGACTTTCTTAGCACGCTATGCTGTATGTAAAATCTATTCTTTCTCATAAGCTGCTGTGACTGTTCTTTAGTATCATGTTTCTTTTATGAAAATGACTGTCCAGCTACAGTGTTTAAATGGAATACCATAGAGAGGAGGTATGATGTTACACTGACACGTATTTGTCTACAAAAAATCAAAAAGGAGTGAAAGTGGGATTTCCTAGGTTAAGCAGAGTCATGTGCAATTCTGCTTAGAAATAAGTTCCATTGAGTTCAAAGAAGCTTTAAGAGAGAGAGAACTGGAAATTTTGAAAAAACCAAAACGTGGATACTTTTACGGAGAGGAAAGTGACATTTCCCTTGTGATAGTCTGTTGCAAAAGTGTTGCATCTTAAATAGTTGACTGACTGATACTGAAACATGTCAAGCTGCCTGTGGAAAAAATGATTTTTTCTTTCCGACATTTGAATTCGGCTTAGCAAGCATACATCTCTTTTAGGTGAAAAAGAAAATACTCAGTAAATCTGATTGCTTTTGCCTTGCCTTTTCTGTTCTGCTTTTAGTCTTTCTCTGTGGGTCTCTCCATGTCTACATATGCTGTACGTATACATACCTTTAGCCAATGTGGTGTAGTGGTTTGAACATTGGACTACAACTCTGGAGACCAACGTTTTAATCCCTGCTCAGTCATGTAAACCCACTGGGTGACTTTGGGCAAGTCACACTGTCTCAGTGGGAGACAAAGGCAAACCTTCGCTTAATAAATCATACCGTGATAGGCTTATCTTAGGTTCACCACAAGTCTGAAATGACTTAAAGGCACCCAACAACAGTACATATATATACAATGACCACACCAACATGGATACTCCCCTGTTTTTTTTGCTCTTTGCTATTCCTGTCTTTCAAATAGTTCTGACTTCTGAATGTCAGCCATATGAATTTCACCAACTCAGTTTATTGACCTTCTTTATGGTTACCTAGCAGTGTTGCTTTTTTGTGTGTGGACAGCATGGGTTTTCTTTTCTCTCTCTTTGTATCTCCCCTTCACGCTCCGTCATATAATTTTTCTATACAACTTTGTCATTCTACTTTAGAGTATTACTAAATCTTGGTGTGTAAACTTGAAGTGAACTTAAAGACCCTCCCTCCCCAAGGCTTTGGTCTTTGCCATGTGTTCCTACTTGATGAAATGCTGAGAGTATGAGAACATCTTGCTTATTGATTTCTCTTGCTTCCTTATGTATTGATATATGCTTGTATATCAGTTTCCTTTTGCATCTCTTCATCATATTGTACGAACCTTAACCCTTGTGGGCATTTCCCCACACATGGGCAATATACTTTAAACTATCTCTTTTGTTTATGTTACCATAACTTATCACTCCAATAAATTTTTCATGCACTTCTTTTTTTTTATTGGACTATTATTAGTGCCTGTTAATTGAACTTAAGTTGGATACTGTTTCCCCACAACTCTCTACCATTGTTCTGTTCTGTTGTGCTGCTTCCAAATATGGCAACATGTGAACACCTTCTATGCTTTTTGTAAAACCTTCCTTCTACTCTTCCCAGATGGATCTAGTATATTCATCCCACCCAATCAGCTCGTATCTTTAATTTATTTCATCCAGAATGACTGAATAGGTATTTTGTAAAAAAAGAAAAAAAAGGACAATATTCCTAGTATGTGAGGTTAGCTAATATTTTTGTTACACTTTTAGAGATTTTACACTGTTTGTATTAATTTTAGTAGGGCTTATTTAGGAGAACATCCCAGTGGACTGAGTCTTTAGATGTAAGAACAAAATAAAGTGTAAGATGAGTTATACAGTGAAACAAGTTTTCCAATTGAGCCCTTTTTGCAAAATCCATACAAGCAGATGTTATGATGTCATGACATCTGCTAAGTGTTACCACATGTTATGGAGAGGGTGAATTTGACAAGGTGGCACTGTTTTGAGGGATATTATTGTGTGTTCCATAGTATGCCCTTCTACCTTTTAGTTTTTCAGATAAGTGATGTAATAATACCTATTCATAAATGTCAAGCTGCATAGGTCAATGGGAGAAAGAAAAATTCATTGCTGGAAACTTAAAGAAATGTATCTGTTTTTTTAAAAGGACTTTCTGTTAAGTTCATTTGGAATTATGTGAGTCAAAATAATTTAATTTCTTGGTTAGAGTTTTTGTTTCCTAAATGAAAGAGTGCAGTGAAATTAATACAAAACTTTTTCAATTGTACAAATTTTATTTCTTAAAATATGCAATAATTGCCTTTCTGAATCAGAAAAGAAGTCCATCTATTCCACTTTCTATGTTCGGCAGTGAACAGCCAGATGTTTCTGCATCCTCAAACAGGAAGCCGCTAACTTTCCCTTGTTGATTGTTCCTTCTATTTTTTATTTAGAGGTATATTGCACGCAAAGTTCCATTTAACTTCCAAGGCTTCTTAATGCTTTTTACTGTGATTGTGAGATCCTCTGGCTTTTCTTCGTGAATGAAGTTTCAGGAAGGACCCATCCCGCGCTTTCTACAAGCGCGTTGATGACTAAAAAGACTAATCCGAGATAAACAAGTCCGGTTGCAGAAAACACAGCAGAAGGTCTCCTTGGGTGATGTTTCCAGGTTGTGGTTCTTTTTGCGTTGTCATTTCTCTTCGAGACTCGTTTGGCGTGATCTTTCAAAAAAGGCTGCAGCATCGTGGATAGTGTGTCTCCATGCCTCCCAATGCGAGGTCAGGGCGGACCATTGTTGGTGATCATTTTGGCTGAGCCTGAGATGTTGTTTCAGGGAGTCCTTGTATCTCTTCATTGGAGCGCCCCTCTTACACTGATCCATGGTGAGTTCACTGTAGAATACTATTTTTGGGAGGTGATGGTCTTTCATCCTAGAAACGTGGATTGTGAGATACCTGCACATGAAAGGGGCAATGTCAATTAACCAAAAAATCAGAGAAATATTATAATACTTGATTATAGTGACAGCCTGCTTTCACTGTAACTGAACCATGTATTTCACGTGCACAAAAGAAGATGACATATTTGTGGCTCTGATTTTTCTTCCACAGCTTTGAGTTTACAGTATAAACAAAAGTCCTCCATTTCACATGCATTCTCATCTTGCAGCCTCCATCCTAAAGTTTCTTTCCTGTTATCTCTTTTGAAGGTTCACAGAACCTTCCTCTGTTATATTACGCTTAATGCTCCAAAAAATAGCTGTAACCAGATTTGCTGGACTCCTACCAAATTGCTTTTGTGTGTTCTTTCATGAATTGGCAGTGCTGTTGGCTCTGTGGCTTGGTCGCTTTCTATTTAGCTGCTCAATACTCAGTGTCTCATTGGAATGTAGCCCTTTCTGCTGCCAGGACTGTATTGTTGTTGTTGTTTTTAAACACCTCAGAGGTTCAAGGCTCCTTCTAGGACAAAAAGAAGTGGTAGGAGAAATGGAAAGGAATTTTGTGGGAAGAAACAAATCTGTATGTTTTATTTATTTTTTTAAAACTGCTTTTAAAGCATTAAAAATTAAAACAATTAAAATACACATTATATACTAAAAGCAGTACACTCAGTTGCACTCAGTTGCATATCACTCTACTCTGATCAGCCAAGGCTGAAAGCCTGTTTAAACAAGAAAATCTTTGCATGCTGACCAAAACAAAACAGAGAGGTAGCAGATCAAACCTCCCTCAGGAATGCCTTGAAGTAGCCACCAAGAAGGCTCTCTCCTATGTTCATGCAAGCTGTGCCTGAGAAGGTGGTGGGAGGTCTGATGATTGCAAGATTGGGACAGCAGGCTTGTATGCTCTATGAGAATGGAGGCATTAATAAGTTTTGTTTCCTCTCCCACCTTTCTGTTGGTTTTACAAAAAGGGATGCATGCTTTCTGAAGAAATGGATAAATACAAATCTTCCAGAGGCTCATCTCCACCACAATTCCTCCAGAACATGAACAGGATGGGGTGAAGCAAGATGTGTAGATCCCATTCCCATTGTGCTGGTGAAATATCTGACATTTCCATAGAAGGAAGAACAAACAAGGATGTTTGGTAAGGAATAGGTGAGGGAACTCTGCAGTTGGGAGTGTGACTATTTTACAAGACGAAAGAGCAATAGAAACTCACATAGGGGCCATTGTTTCTTATTGGTCCCCAGGTGTCTCCTGATTCATACTAGCTTTTGATATCTTTTGGGTTAGCCAAAGGTGGTATAGTTGTCTTGTCTAAATGTTGACTCAACTTTAAACCTAGCAATGTCTCCAGTATCACTCTCCAGGGCCAAGGACTTCAGATTTGTAGTACTTTGGCCCTAAATTCTCTAATGGCGCCCAATTCTCTCTGATTTTAGAAGCTAAGCAGGTTCAGCCCTGGTCAGTACTTGGAGAGGAAATCACTAGGTTCTGTAGGCTGTATTTCAGAAGAAAGTAATGGCAAATCATATCTGAATATTCCTTGCATTACAATCCTGTGAAATTCATGAGGTAAACATGTCAGCAGGTAACTTGAAGGCATATATATACACACACACACTTCAGGTTTCCCTTTATATTCACACATGGAATATATTGATGTCTTCATATCTTGTAAAACTCTTATCTTGAAGGCTTTTTCACATTTGTCTTTCAGCCTTGCATCCTATTTCAGAGAATAAAACAGATTGACTAATGAGCTTTTCCAGGTTTTTTTAAATCAATGCCTTCAATATTTTATTTTAATTTTGGTCATTTTCAGATATTCTGGGAATGATTTGGATGTGCCTTTGGCACATCCACATCTTTTGTTATGAACTATGTCACAGTAACCTTGAGATAGATATATTTCTGATAGAATATTGGTGTTGCTCCATGTCAGAAGCAGTAAGGGCAGATTAGATATTTTAACATATGAAATTATCTCATTTCAGTTTTATCACTTTCTAGATTAATCTCCTCTCTATTCAGCCTATGCTTTGTAGTTCATTCTGGCTTACAGTGGTATATAGAGATCATGGACAGCAACTTCATTTGGAGTAATAAAATAGTATTTGCAGTAATAAAGACTCTGTGTGACCTTAAGTGCATTTATAGCTCTTAACAGGTTGTATTTTCCTTTGAATTAGAGCTCCCAGCAGAAGCCCACAGTGTAAATCAGAAATTAGGAAGCAATTACATTAGGATGGTTGAAAATTAATAAATAGCTGTGTTGGATTTCCTCTTCATGGTAATTGGATATATTCTGTGCTGAAGGAACTTCCCTTAGCATTGAACTGGATGTTTGGAAAGTTGCAGTTTACGTGGGTGGGGCTCTTTCATACTGTACAATTATAGAACAGTGATTCCACTTTAACTATAATGGCAACATGCTATGGAATCCTGGCTTTGCCAGTGTAAGGAGGAGCATTTAGAATTCTGTTACCCCAAGGTCTGGCCCTCTGCATCTCTTGATATCAAAAGGGATGTTTAGCCACGAGGGTGCCTCCTGTGGGAAATTAGCTTTATCGTATAAGGAGATTTGGAAGGCTCAGCATGAAGGGAGCTCAAGAACATGTAGCCAGGATAAATTTATCAAGAATCTGCATAATCCCTGCACTGATATGAGTGATGGTGGGTGATAGACCTTGTGTTTACAAGTGAACAGAAATCCAAGTACACTTCCTTCTGGGAGTGATACTCCTTTGCCCTGATTGTCTGATGAGTCACAACTTATGCTTCCGTTCTTCCCTCCTGGAAGCTACCCCTCAATACCAAATTCTGCCCTGGGACAGGTTTTTGCATTATAAATTTACCCACTTGGGCAGTAACAGTTTGGTCTTGTTTGTGGTCAGACAGACATTCTGTCCTTATCTCAAGTTGATTCCTCAGCATAGCTGGCCATACCATGATCCTAGGGCAGCTTGCTGAGTTGTTTCTCTTCCCAGTGTCTCCCAGTAGGAGCTCTGCATCTGGAATCAGTACAGTATCTCCCTCTGCCACCTATAAGTTGCTATTTGCTACCACCTTTCATTTCATTAGGTCCTAAATGTATACGTGAGTGAGTGTCTTTGTGTGGATGGTGATTATCATTGATTCATAATTAAAAATACCTTTTGAAATTTCACTCCAATGTTCTGTTTCTTGGAATTGGTATATACAGCCTTGTTCCCTGCTTTGAGTTACTCCGGAACTCTTGGCTGCGGTTATTTGAGCTAATAAAATTACTCCAACTGAATATTACTTGTGGGTGACCTCCCAGGACCCTGGCATTTTGGGTAAAAATTTTCTGCCAAAGAGAACTAGTTTGACTGGCTACCTGTCACTTTCTGGGCAGAACTCAAAGTGCTGCTTGTGAAACCCTGTATGAGTTTAGTCTAGGCTTTGTAAAAGACTGTACAGTCTGCCCTCGCTACACGCGGGGGATCTGTTCCTGACTCCCCCCCCCCGGCATATGGCAAAATTTGTGTATGTTCAAGTCCCATTGACCTCAGTGGTGGCGTGGCCACATGGCTGCGCAACCATTGTGGACAATGAGACTTTGCCTCCCCAGCCACCCGAAGCCTACCTTGCCTTCCTCTCCTCCTCCTCCTCCTCCAACTCTTCTTCGTCCTCATATTGGAAGCCTGGAGGGCAGGCAGCAGAGCAGCGGAGCCTCAACAGGCCCAGAGCCAAAATGGACCGCGAGGTCATCCAGCCGGGCCCCAGAGCACCCCCAGGAATGGGGACTCCGGAGTGGCACCCTCAGAGCTTGCATCCAGGTCCCTTCCTTCCAGCAAGAGAGGCCCAAGCCTCGCGGTTCCTGTTGGCTCCGTCAGGCCTCAGTGAGTGCCTCCAACTCCAACTTGCCCAGGCCTGACCCCGGGGCAGCAGGAACCACAAGGCTTGGGCCTCCCTTGGCTGGAAGGAAAGCCTGGAAGGAAGCTCTGAGGGCAACGCTCCCAAGAGCTCATTCCTGGAAGTGCTGTGTGGCCTGCTGACTGAAGCGCTGCCCTCGGAGCTTCCTTCCATCCAGGTCCCTTCCTTCCAGCAAGGGAGGTGAAGCCTGGGACCTGGCTGGAAGGGAGCTCCGAGGACAGCGCTTCAGTCAGTGAGCCCCGGAGCCCCCTCCAGGAATGGGGACTCAGAAGCACTGCCCTCAGAGCTCCCTTCCATCCAGGTGCTTTGCTAGAAGGAAGGAAGTTCTGAGGGCAGCGCTTTGGTCAGTGGGCTCCAGAGCACCTCCAGGAATGAGCACTTAGGAGCGCTGCCCTTGGAGCGTCTTTCCTTCCAGGTCTTCCTTCCAGCCAAGAGAGGCCCAAGCCTGGCACCTGGATGGAAGGGAGCTCTGAGGGCAGCACTCTGGAGTCCCCATTCTTGGAGGGGGCTCTGGGACCCAGCTGGATGACGTCGCGGTCAATTTCGGCTCCAGACTCGCTGAGGCTCCCCTGCTCACCCAGCCAGGCCCCAGAGCACCTCCAGGAATGAGCACTTGGGAGCGCTGCCCTCGGAGCTTCCTTCCAGGCTTTCCTTCCAGCCAAGGGAGGCCCAAGCCTCGTGGTTCCTGTTGCCCCAGGGTCAGGCCTGGGCGAGTTGGAGTTGGAGGCGCTTGCTCAGGCCTGACGGAGCCAACAGGAACCACGAGGCTTGGGCCTCTCTTGCTGGAAGGAAGGGACCTGGATGCAAGCTCTAAGGGCGCCACTCCAGAGTCCCCATTCCTGGGGGTGCTCTGGGGCCCGGCTGGATGACCTCGCGGTCCATTTTGGCTCTGGGCCTGTTGAGGCTCCGCTGCTCTGCTGCCTGCCTTCCAGGCTTCCGATATGAGGGCGAAGAAGAGTTGGAGGAGGAGGAGGAGGAGAGGAAGGCAAGGTAGGCTTCGGGTGGCTGGGTTGGGGAGAAGCCCCTTCTCTGGGTTATGTCCCCTCCGTGGCCTCCTCCTCTCTGCTGCCACCTCTTCTTCCTCCCTCTTCCTTTTCCTACTCCCACCTCTACCTCCGCATCTTCTTCTTCTTCCTCCTCCTCCTCTCTTTTGCTGCTGCTCGTGTTCCTTCTTTCTCTTCTCCTCCTGCCCCCCCCCCCCATGGGCTTGCCATCCGTGTATGCTCAAATCAGCGCATGGCAAGTCCATGTATAAGGAGGGCCCACTGTATCTCTAAACCAGCCTGGGTTTTAATATCTTCAGGGGAAGGCTTTCTCTCACTCTCACTACCTTCACAGACATGTTTTGTGAGGGCACAGGAGAGAGCCTTCTAAGTGGCTGCCCCTACATTGTTGAATTCCCTGCCAAGGGAGATTTGGTTGAGTCCTTCTCTCATTCTGTCGGATTATCTAGGTAGGCCTTTAGCTTATGGTTCCTTTGACAGAAGGGACTTTTAATGGTGTTGTACTTTTATCTTTTTAATTATGTTTTAAGCTGTTTTAGCATCATAGTTATTTAAAAAAACAGAATTGTTTATTTAATTATTTTAAAATATTTATACAAATAGTTTTTTTTGGCTGTACCTTGTTATGATTATATATAAGACACCTTGGGGCCTGAGCAAGGAGAAAGAAAGGATATTAAATAAATTATTATGGCAGTGGTAGACCGAGACTTGAGAGATCAAGGTTGTGGTCCTCACTGAGCCATGGAAATTACTGGGTGACCTTGGAGTGACCCAGTCACTATCTGTCTCAGTGGACATTGTATATCTCACAAGATTGTTCTGAGAATCAAGCGGGGAGAAGGAAGACCATACATGCTGCCTCAAGCTCTTTGGGAAAAAAGCTGTAAATACGGTGGTCCCTCCACATTCGCTGTAGTTAAGGGTGAAGGACCCCTGTGAATGTGGAAAAATTGCAAATAAAAAAGTATATTCTTTTTTCCTTAGAGAACACCTCTATAGGAATCTCCAGGTGCTCCAGTGCAACTCTATAGTCAACATCTGCCAGACATTGACCACAGTATCATGCTGGAGGACCTAGAGAATTGTTTTTTTCTAAGACCGTCTCTGGCAGAGTTGTGCTGGAGGACCTAGAGATTCCTAGAGATAACATTTTAATCAAAACAGCAAACAATCACATTTGTAAAAATCAAAGCCTCAAATGTGGAGGGCCAACTGTACAATCAGTCCCAATCCTCTGAAGACCCCTCATCCCTCAGTTTAAAAATGGCATGATTTTGGAGTAATTTTTGCCCCCAAACCATGCAGAAAGCCCACCCCAGTGCATGAGAACATATGAAAAATATCCACACAAACACCCAGAAATTTCTGCTGATCTCAGACCTTAGTTTTTCCTCTTCAGTCCCTCTGAAAATGACGACAGGAAGGCACAACAGGTGTCACGACCTATCACCATTTTGAGAAAGACTGTAGAGGAAAATTGAAGTATTTGGGCTTTTTGTGTTCATGTGTCTGTGGGTGCAATTCAGAGGGGGGATTGGAAGAGGGAATTGGACTCAGGTAGGTCCCCATATATTTGCTTATATTTGTACTAGGTCAAGGTACGTTTGTGTACACTGCCTGATAGTGACTGTTGTGTTGCAGATAAATATTTTCTAGTGCTATCTGGAGCTACTGGGATTGAAATTGAGATCTTCTATATGTGCTTCTACCACCGTGTTCTTCAGTTTTTGTAGGCCAGAACCAGGACCAGAATGAGCTTGTGCACATTCTGGCAATCAGTGTTTCATGTGCCACTTAGTACACATCTAATACAGCCATGGGTCTTTCCATTGAAGGTGATACACCTCAGGTTCTGTGGCCCAGTCTGTCCTGCCTGGATTCCTAGTCTGTATTCTTTGGGATTCCCCCAATGACCATGTTTTCTTCTCTGTGACTCTACTGTTTGGTGGTGTGTCACACCTCTTTTTTTACAAAATGAAAAGTCTCTCCTAAGGTTTAATGGCTGGGCAGGAAGAACTTTTCAGATAAAATATGCCCGTATTTTTTGTCTCATCTGTCTGCCTTTCGCCCTGCCCACTGTTGGAATGTACCCCCTCACACGCCTGAGATCATCTGTATAATTGAAATTGGCCCTCAGGCTGAAAGGGTTCCCCCACCCTTGATGGAATTGGTGTGGATATTCTATGGCTGGATGAAAGGTAGCTATGACCTTGCTTGGGTGAACATAGACATACACTTTGCAATTCTTTGCCTGCAATAAGCATTCATCTGTGTGAGTTAGATACATTTCCTTTGTGAAATGAAACAGGAGGGCCATTTTCTCAAATTTACTGGTCTATTTTGGCCTTGAGGCTTCTTTCTCTAAAGTCCTGACTGGCATCTAGGCTGGTAGGCATGGCTGCCAATGAAATATCAGATGATTTAACACACAATGACTGAAGGAAGTGCTACAGGCAATGGCTGTGATTTAAGGAATAAGTTACAGTGGCTGCACCAGCAGCTTCATAGAAAAGATGTAGGGAAGGCCTGTTTAGCACTGTTAGCTTGCTGTGATTTAAAAGAAAGCACTTTCCATTCTACGCATAGCTCAAAAGCATTCTTAAATGTGGCACACAAACACAAAGATGGCAGCTGTTAAATGCTTATTATGTACCAACACAAGCCCCCTCCTTAGTTATAATTCATTGTAGACATGTTTGAATATGAAGAATGATAACAAGTTGTTGGATGCCCATGAAATGTGTAACTGGATGCATTGAACATTTAGACTGAGTGAGTGAAAATGAGCTAGGCCAAGTTCTTTTCTCTTAAGCTGTTTTTCTTGCTGTTTTCTGGAGCCCTAATTAGAAGCTTTTTTTTTTAAAGGAAGGGCAAAATTTGAGGCTTGGCCCCTTGACCCTATGCTTAGTTGGAGTGAGGCAGCTACCTCAGGCAGATTTCAGGTGTTACAAAAGAGAGCAAAGTTTTAGTTGGTTATTTTGTGTTGTTTTTTTTAAATTGCATAGGATGGGTCAAAGAGGTTTTTCTACTTCCCAAAAGGCTTGCTTTTTTCCTTTTAAAATAACTTGCAGCTTTGAACACCTTTTTATCTTGACCTATATGAGTACATACATCTGTGTGTGTGTGTGGGGGGGGGGGTGAGACAGGGAGAGAAGCAGACAAACAGACTGACTTCTGTCTCAGGTAGCAAAACATCTAGGACCATATGGACAAAGTATTTTGTATTTTTTGGGCGTGTGTAGTTATAAGAAAACATAATTCTTTGTAGAATTCAGAGATATCGTCATGTTAGTCTGGATGCAAAGGGATCTTGCACCTCCTTTGAGATAAACTGTGCAAAAGAAGTTGTAGCATGAGCTTTCGTAGACCCAGTCTCCTTTGTCAGATGCTTCTTTGAGATGAGCAGTGCAAAAGAAATTGTAGCATGAGCTTTCGTAGACTTGGTTTTCTTCCTCAGATGCATCTGAGCAAATAGAACAAATCTATGAAAGCTCATACTACAACTTCTTTTGCACAATTTGCCTCAAAGGTGGTGCAATAATTCTTTCTAGAAATGAAAATCTAATTGGTTTGATTTGAATCTGGGCAGTAGTCCATGAAGGCTTATCCCCCTCCCATGTTTTCTCTCTTATGACAGGTCTGGCAACTGTCTGGTCATATCAGTGCACTAGGCTCGGGCGTGTAAGAAAAATTTAGTAATCCTAATCTCTATTATGAAACTTCTACTTGCTGTTTATTAAATGTGGTGAGAAGCCAAATGCACCAAACATGCAGAATGCAACAGTTTTCTCCTTTTGTGGTGTGGCTGCAGCAGCAGAGGAAAGGTTGCAGCATGAAGTGCTATTCCCAAGGGGGAAAGCCAGGCTAGCAAAGATCCAGAAATATTATAATATTCACCAGAGCTTGGAGAAAAGTTCATTGTTTAGTCTACAGCTCCCAGAATCCCGCAGCTGGCATTGCCATTACTGCAAACACATAAACAGGAACATTTCCAAGCTTTTGTATTCACATGCACATGAAGCTGTTGGTTGATCAGGAACTCTTTTGCATTACCTAGTGATAGCACTGTGATTCCCCTTTTAACTGCAGTACCAACATACTGTGGAATCCTGGAGTTTACAGTTCAGTAAGGCACTACAGTTATCTGGGTAAAAATTATAAAGATCCTTCCCCAAACTGCAAATCCCAGAATTGCATAGGATGAAACTGGAGCAGTTGAAGTGAAATTATAATGCTATAACTGTGTAACATGAAAGAGCCCCACTTCTTACAAATTTTCTCAGAAGAGAGAAATAGAGTGATGTAGCTAATAACCTAGCAAATCTGTAGTGTGTGTGTGTGTGTGTGTGTGTGTGTGTGTGTGTGTGTGTGTGTGTGTGTTTAATTCATATGTAAGCACAACTGTGGATTTTTCAAAGCAGTATCCCAGTGTGCCCACAGGCTGGAACTGTCTGGCCCCTTGTCTTTCTTGCACTGATTACCCCAGACAGGATAGGCTCTGTTCCAAAGGTTGTCAGATGTCTGGAAAGGCATCCCTGCAAGCTTTAAAATTCAGCATAAAAAACCCAGCATGCTTGCCGTTTTCGGTTTCCCACCAAAGCCTTCTTTCAGAGCCTGTTACCCTGATGGATGTGGTACAGCTGCTTGCTCCAGTATTTTGGAAAGAGGGCTTTTGCAAGCAGAGGAATCTGGCAGATATTGTTCAGTAGCCCAATAGTCTTTGTCCCTTCTCTTGTCTCTTTTTGTCTTGCCTTCCTAAGAAGTCTCTTAGGGTTAGTCTGGATTCAGATAATTGTATGTGGCTGCACTGCAGAAACAATCCAAGGTTGGAACCAATTTTAACTGCCATGACTTAATATTGTGGAATCCTGGGATTTGTAGTTTGGTGGGGCAGCAGAGCTCTCTGACATGGAAAACTAAATGTCTCCCAAAACTACAGTTCCCAGAATTCCTTAGCATTGCACCATGTGACAGTTATGGTGGTGTCAACCTGGATTATTTCTGTAGGGCAGACTCAGCCTATGCTTGGGGGGGAATTTGCATAACAATGTGGGGAAACCTAGAACATAACTTACTTATAAATATCAAAATCAAAGGGTCTGAGTTACACTTCCAGTGGAATCTCTTAAGTTACTATCCTATGTTATCTTTGCAAGATTTGCTCTTGAGCTTCCTAGCCACATACATTTAGCAACACTGAGTTTATCATTCTTCCACACTCAGTATTGGATGCCTCACACCGTAATGCAAGTTTGGTAACTTGGTACCCTTAGATGTGTTGGACAATAGTTCCCATCATCCCGCTCTGGTGTTAACTCTGCTCTGGAGTTAAATTTCACCTAGTATCATGCCTTTGGCAGAGATCCTGTAGGTCATTTAGCTCAACACCTTGCCAGTGCAGGAATTTATAGCTAAAACATCCCTGAGAGGTAATCTGCATCCACTTAGCATTTCCAAATATCAAAACACTTGATTTTTGGGGAGGGGACCAGAGCTGAATGGCAGAGCAGGAGCTTTGTATGGAGAAGGTCACATGTATAATCCCTAGCATCTCCATTTGAACAGATTAAGTAGACATTGGTGTGAAATACCCTGCTGTGCTTCAGGGTGTAAGCCCATACTGTCTAGAGTACAGAGTAGTGGATGAGATGAACAAACAACCTGACCAGCTATTAGCTGTGCTCAGCCATTAAATACAGGGGTAAATGTCATTCAGCCACTCACATGTTGACCTGTACTGTACTTCCAAGCAGCCATGGCAAGTATATCTAATGGTGAGGAATGCTGGGAGCTGTAGTCAGTTAACATCTGGATGGCACTGTGATTCTCTGATCAATTTGTCTATTGCAAGGATGCAGGACTTGAGTAATCCTGAATGCTGTTTGACTCCAGTTCCTATCAGCTTTCCCCAGGCTGCGCAAGAATGATGACAGATGGAAATACAATTCATCAACATCTTGGGATCACAGGTTCTCCTAACCATTGGTTATTACCAATAACATGTTGTATGCTTGCCACTTTTCTTCCCACGGGTATCTTTTTTGACTCTGTTCATTTAAGCATCAGTCTGTCCTTCTCTTCTGTTGTTTCTCTTGCTGTAGAATTGCCCCTGAATTTGAAAGGATCAGATGCTCTTTTGTATTGGTTTATCTTGATAGAACACCCTTTTCTTCATTTAATTTCTCACTTGATAAGGCTGTTCCAGGACTTCTTTATCACTCCTTTTATTTTATTTTATTTAGGCCCAATTTAGAAAGGACCTAAAAACCTTTCTATTTCAGCTTGCATTCCCCGATTAAAGTCCAATGGGCCTCCCTTCCTCTTCTGTGGCAAAGAGGACTGGCTAACGGGGGTTTTATTTTGTTTGTGTGTAATTGTTTTTAACCCTGATGTATATGTTGTTTGATATTTTGCTGTCAACCGCCCTGATCTATGGAAGGGCGGTATAAAAATAAAAAATTTATTATTTTATTATTTATCACTCCATTTACTTTTCTTTACCCAGTTTCATCCTTCCAATAAAGAGAATTACACAAAAATTATCTCCTTGGAAGCTGAGCACTTTGAAGAATGCTGTTTCCACTTCCCTTTTGTTCACAGGCTTCACTTTATTTCCTTTCAGCTGTGCTCAAGTGTGCCTCTTAATCCAAACTATTTGATAGACATTCTCAGTAGTTTTCATCAGAAGTCATTGGTTGATTTGGAACCAGTTGAGAGATATGCTGCACTGGATGAGTGCCACATTACAGCCTTGCATGCTGTCAGTCTTTGTATAAGCAACTGTAAAAAAGTCAATACAGTTCACATCCCACTAAACCAAAAGCCACTATCAATATTACATTTTGTGAAAGCATTTTGCTGTTTGTGTGGTATTGCGGACCTACAGTAATATGATGCTTGTGCTACATTAAGCTGCTGAGCCATCACAATGATAAAATTACCTGTTTGTCATATGGACTAGGGCAGATGGGCCAATGTAGAGAAAATCCAAGTTCCTATAGTGAGTGAACAAAGCCAGTGTGGTGTAGTTTAAGTGTTGGACTAGGGCTGGAGGGGACCAGGACTTGAATCTGCTCAGCCATGAAACCCAGTGAATTATCTGGGGCAAATCATATTCTCAGTCTAAGAGGAAGGTAATGGCAAACCCATTCCGAATAAATCTTGCCAAGAAAATCTTATGATATGGTTGCCTTAAATTGGAGTTGATTTGAAGGCACTTAACAGTAATGAGTGAGTCATTGCATGTGAGTGGTTTGTTCCAAGCAGTCAATTGCCATTGAAACCCATTAAAACAAACTCCATGTTAACAGGCGTTCTGTGTGAGTTCTGGCTACCAGTTCTCTTGAAGCCAACAAAGCTGGAAGGGACCTGTTTTGCTTACAGACAGATTTATTTCCTGGTAGCTAAGTAGTGTCAGCCTTAGTACTTGGTTAGTACTTGGATTGAAGACCACCAACAAATACCATGTGCTGCCGGCTATTTTCAATCTGACCTAGCATAAGGCAATATCCTTTGCTGTTTAGCATGAGTGTATTACACCTACTGAAATCATTATTGCAGTGTACACTTTTTCTTTCTGTGCTTGTCAATAAAACCAAATTTGGAATGGGCATCTTTTTCTGAGTAACTTGAAAAATATATAATAATCTGAAACTTAGAATGAAAGGAAGGTATGTTTAATATAAATTTCCCAATGAAACTGTAACTTGATTTGCATCATGGATAGGTAACTTGGATCATCAAATGTTTCCCCCAAGTCCTCTTTGGCTGCAATGCCCATCATACAAACCTCTATTGTGTTTCTGCTGCTGTGCATTAATATGAGTGGTTACTAGTCTGGTGGTATACCATCTGATCTGAGAAAAAAAAAGAGTTCTGGATAATTAACAATTTTGGCTGCAGAGAAATTCTATGTATGGGACTAAAGACCATCTCAGCACTTCAAGTCTTTCAAGTGTTTGAGCTTATGGAGAGCCAGAAATCAAAAGACAGCAGGACAAGGCAAGGATGAGTAGTCTGAGAGAAGGCAGCAGATTTATATTTATAACAACCAGTGGCCCTAAATTGGTCCACTAGTGTTACCTGATTTTGTAGTCCAATTGACTTCTGGATTGTTGTTGGTCTACCCATTAGAAATGTTTAAACTTATTTTCTCAATATAGAGGAACACAAAACACAACCTTTAAGGCTGCCCCCCATATCCTCTTGCGCAATTTTAAGACCAAATGACATGGCCTTTGCTTAGATTATGTCAACTCTTTATCTCACTTGTTCTCCTCCCTCCATTGTTAAACTGTTAAACACTGATTAATCAAGGTTACCAAGTGAGTCATGTGGCTCAGTAGGCACTAGAACTTGCATTTCTAAAGTCCTAATCCAACACTCTAATCCCTATGATGCTCAAATTGCTCGTATATATTCATTACATGCTACTAATGCATTCCTTTACAAAAAGCACATATCAGCTCCCATTCAACTTGGTAATAGTTTTGTGTGTACATGCCTTCCAGTCATCTACTGATTTATGGTGACCCCATGCATTTCATGGGGTTTTCTTAGGCCAGGAATACTCAGAGGTGGTTTTGCCAGTTCCTTCCTCTGAAAAATAACCCACACTCCTGGCATTCATTGGCAGTCTCCCAACCAAATAATAACCAGGGCTGACCCTGCTTAGCTTCCAAGATCAGACAGGGTATTAAGGACACTTCAGTGATAATTATTCATGTATAAATACATACAGTATATGATTGGACTGCATGATTTACTCTCACTCTTAAAATTCTCATTTGTCTGTGCTTTATACTAAGATTCTGTATTTCAGTGATTCCCAACCTTCCTAATGCCGCGACCCTTTAATACAGTTCCTCATGTTGTGGTGACCCAAACCCATGAAATTATTTTCATTGCTACTTCATAACTGTAATTAAATAGGTGTTTTCCAATGGCCTTAGGCAACCCCCATGAAAGGGTCATTTGACCCCCAAAGGGGTCCCGACCCATAGGTTGGAAACCACTGCTGTATTTCATTTTTGAGAGGCCAAAAGAACAAAAACAAAAATAAAACCCAAACACATCAGGATTATGTTTTTCTGAACAATGCTATGTCAAATTATAGCGCTTCTGTATTTTACTATTTCAGAATGGCATAGTAAAAACATCACGACAAGACTTCAGGCAAGCAGTAGCAAGAGTTTAAAATAAACATTGAGATTTCACTATTCGTAATACTGGTACTATGCCTCTAATTAGGTCTGTAAAAACATTTGCCAAGTCAGAAGTTGCCAAGTATGTGACTGTTATGAGGTGGTGAAGGGTGTGTGTATGTTTGTTCTGTAAAAAAGGGTGGTCAGTAAAGGCAGTGTTTCATCCCCAAACTGTATTGATCAGCCAACTAAGGTCTTATTCTAATGATTCTCAACCTTTGGCCCTTCAGATAATTTGGATTTAACTTCCAGAAACTTTTACTGTTGTCAGTGCTGCTGGAGGCTTCTGGGAGTGAAATCCTAACTGTCTGTAGAACCACAGCAGGTTGAGGACTGTTGTGCTAAGCAATGAATCAAGTCCCTTTTGTTCTCTCTTTTGCCCCAAGCATTTTCCTTTTCTCTCTCCTGATGGAAACACAGTAGTCCCTCAGCCTTTGCGGGTTTTACTTTCATGGATTTGATTATTTGTGAATTTGTTGCCTCTGCTGCTAGTCTCCAAGACTCCCCCCACCCCCCAGCTTTTAGGATTATAACACCGTTGAAGAAATCTTCTGCACTGTTTTCCTCCTCCACTCGAGGAGCAGGAAGATGACATAAAGGAGATTTTTGCAACAGTCACAGCAGAACCAGACCTCCTCCTCCACCTCTCCATCTCCTTTTCCATCCATAGCCTCTTCCAGTGCCTGGTGCATATACTCCATGAATGAGATGACTTCTGCCCACTGCTTATCTGTCTACTCTCTTTTCTGCCCCCTTCATCTCTATATCTCACTATCTGTCTCCTTCTGTTTTCCTCTCTCAGCCTGCACACTGCTCCAGTGGCTTGCACACTATTCCAGCAGCCCCTCCACTCCTCCCCACTTGTTGGTTACATCCACCTTTCCACCTCTATCCTGTAAGGCCCCTGCAGGTGATGTTAAGCTGAGGCCAGCTAGAATGAGAGGGGCAGGGAAGGAGGAAGCAGAGAGGAAGGTGAAGGGGTGCTGGTTGCTTCTGCTGGATAAGGAAAAAACTAACAGCTTGAAGGGGAATCCAAAATGGTTGTCTCTTTCCCCACCTCTATTCATTTTGTACACTGAGGACATCCTTGCATTACTGTGGAAAATAAAAAAAGGTACTAAATCCATCTTTTCTACCCATCCCAGCTTCAATGCACATCCTTGAGCGGGGAGGGAGGGGAGGAGTCATTTACTGAAGCAGAAGTAGGAACAATCAGTGATCCTTCCAGCTAGAAAGTGAGGGATGATGGGGGAGTGGGGGGTGGCAAAGGGGTGCTTGTTTTTTCTGCTTCTATTGGATAGGAAAAGCTGCCAGCTTGAATGGGAATCCCTCCACTTTGTCACATATCCCTGAGAGGAAAAGGTAGAGGCACTCACAATATTGTGAAATATTTTTGTTGTGCAATATTGCTGATTACTGTGTTTAAAAAAGCAAGCTTGAACTAAGCACACGTGTAGCTGCCTGAAGGCTGCCCTTTCTATAGCAAAAACTGTGCAGTTTTTAGAGTATTCCACACAGTTCTCAGGAGGATTTGTGTAGCTTTAGGAAAACTGTGCAGTTTTTAGAGTATTCCACACAGTTCTCAAGAGGATTTGTGTAGCTTTAGGAAAACTGTGCAGTTTTCTGGGCAAGCTGCACAGCTTTTATAGAAAAACAGGATAATCTTTTGTCACTGCAAGAATTTTTTTTTTAGTGTCTTGAAGCTACAGGGTGAAAAACTGGCTCATTGTTCTCAACATCTGTTGAGACTTTGCAGTGATGTATTCAAGGCTTTTACTCCAAGTCTCAAGTCAAGTCTCATGTCTTTACCTTCAAATCTCAAGTCAAGTCTCAAGTCCTTACAAGATACTTTCAGACCAAGTCTCAAATTGAGTCTCAAGTCTGGGAGCCAACTTTTAACAGATAAAAAGGAGGTGGGTGTGTATTTCAGGAATTTATCACACTAGCGAGATTCCATGGGAAAATTGTTACATGAGATTTAAAGCAAAGAAAACCAAAGTTTATCACATGACGTTGTAGTTAACATGAAATAATGCAAAGTTAATCTGAACACAAAGCAGAGAAAATTGGCAGCTTTTAACTTTTGGAACAACCCGAAAGTTTTTTTTAAAAAAAGACCTGCCATTTTTCTCTGCTTTGCATTTGGATTAACTTTGTATTATTTCACCCTAGTGTGATGAACTCCCTGAATTTGCAAGTTTTGTTTAAATTTGAAAGTATTTTAAATCTCATTTAATTCCTGTTTTCCCACAGGATCTCGCTAGTGTGATAAAGCTCTCTGAGAGGAACAGCAAATGCATTAAGCAATGGACTTGAGGAGGGGCTTGAGGTCTGCTTGGCAGCCTGTCCCTGCTGCACATCAGAAGAGCCTTCTAAAGCTTTTCAAAAGCTTTAGAAAGACCTTTCCACCTCAAACCCATTGCCTAACACATTTGCTGTTCCCCTCCAAGGAATGTATCCTGCGTTCTGGGGGCAGGTCTTGCCCATTGATTGAAGTGAATGATGGCAGCAGGTTGGTTGCTAAATGTATACCAGCCATGAGTTGAGTCAGTGAATTATGTATTGCCAAGTCAAGTCCAAGTTGAGTAATTGAAGAGACTTGAGTCCATTGAGTTGAGTTGACATCACTAGGACTTGGGGAAATAGAGATTTACAATCTCTAGTGTGAATTCTTAGAAGAAGGTACTTAACTCTCCCAGTGCAAAACGAAATCTAAGGATTGTTTTTATACAGGAGAGCCTGCTCACATGCGCTGTCAAAGCCTTATTCTAGTGTTGGGAGCAGAACTAGAGAGCAGACCGTGAAGTTAGAAAAGTGATTGCAAGAAGGGATCTGCCTATGTGGAATGTGGTTTGGGGCTGAGACTGCCTAATATTCTGTGTCTGCTCAGCCTCCTTGGTGATGCCAATAATTACAGCAATTAAATGCTAATATGTGCTGGTACCTCTTGATCCTTTAGATTTTATACTGATGAAGAGAGGCTTCTCTCTTTCCCAGGCCTATGCTTTGTTCACCTGCAAAGTAATGGATATTATTTTTTTTCCTGTTTAAGTCAGTGTACATATGTTTAGAGGTCCATTTTAAGTTGCATAATCATAGAGCTGGGAGAATCCATGAAGGGTAAGGGTGGGTAAAATGTAATCCACAGGCTACATGCATTCCCCATAACACTTTGTTGGCACTCTGAGTACCCTGGGGGGAAATGTCTAGTGATTCCCCCCCCCCCCAAAAGGCTTTTTTGGTTGAAAAAAAATTACATTATGATTTGCCAGTGAAACTCAATGGCATTAGTGGACTATAGTCAATGCACTATATGCAGTGCACAAATGTCCTGTAATCAGTAGTGTAGTAAAAATCATAGCATCATATTTCTCAGTAAATATCCTGGTTTATATCATGCTATCTAGTGAATATCATAGTCAATATTGTATTAATTAAATAATAAATTAAATTGAAACTAAAGAATTTTAAATAATAGATTGAGATCCTGAAACAGGTGTTATACCTGTATCTTCATCATTATTATCATCATAAATTTA
This sequence comes from Sceloporus undulatus, assembly GCF_019175285.1. NCBI lineage: Eukaryota > Metazoa > Chordata > Lepidosauria > Squamata > Phrynosomatidae > Sceloporus > Sceloporus undulatus. Next base: position 18,068,089 of record NC_056527.1, read on the forward strand.
TATTGCTCCATCACTTCACTCGATGCTTTACAAGTACAAGAACAACAAAACAGTTCCCTACCCTGAGGCTTACAATATACATATAACATGTAGCTGCATCTCTGTAACTATATCACCCAATGCTATTCCTCAACCCCCAAATTCACCTTGTACGGTATGCAGTGCAGCCCCTCACACCTAGCACAGCCGTTTCCATGTTGACAGAAAACAGTTAAAAGTGGGGATGTCTCCAGTTATTTTTCTTTAGCTGGATGCATTACAAGGGAGGTTTTGACAGAGGGTTACAGGGTGAACAGCTACAGGAAAATGGCAGGACATGTCCACTCTTATTTCCTTGCTCTCTGGCAAAATGGCAGTGGCTATGTTGGGGTGGGGCTGCACTGCTTACAAAGAAGGTTGGGGGGAATTTTGGTTGTGTCATTGGAACAGAATTCCAAACTCCTCAGTGACCCAAAAAACAGGGTGATGATAGCATTGAGTCTGAATTCACTTCCATTTTTAGCCAAAAATTGGCTGTGAAGAGGGAACCTGATCTATGGGGGGATTTTCTTATCAGAATTTGTTCAATTTTGAGGGAGTTTTCTGGGGTCTTTGAGGGATCTGCAGTAAGACATTTTGGTTGTTGTTGTGTGCCTTCAAATAGTTTCTGACTTGCAGTGACCCTAAGGTGACTCTATCATGGCGTTTTCCTGACAAGTTTCTTCAAAGGGGGTTTGCCATTGTCATCCTCTGAGGTTGAGAGAATGTGTCCTGTCCAAGGTTACCCAGTGGGTTTCATGGCTGGGCTGGCATTTGAACCCTGGTCTCCAGGGTTGACCACTCAAAACACTATGCCATGCTTGGGTGTCCATGTATAGCCCACGGACCACATTTTCTCTACCATTGGTTTAAAAGAAGTAAAAATCCCAGTTTATTTCAGCTCTAGCAATTCCAAGTAGCTGTAGATTATCGCAAGGTGGGTGGTATAATTAAGAGCCCCTCAATGCTTACTTTTGTATATGTTCTCTCTCTGTGTGTGTAGTTGACGTCATCACAAGGATGTGGGAGAATTGGAAAAGGAATGTCAGTTCCTTTTGTGAAAGAGCCCAGAGGGTGGCTCTTGTTAGGCGCCGACATCCTTCTTGAAGATAAAAGCCAGCTGTGTTTCACTTGCTGTCCTACCAGCTGCTGGGGATCTGTATTTTCATGTGGCCTTTGTAGGAAGAGGGCTGGACAAAGAGAAGAGCAACTACCATTCAGAAGTGTCTCCCCCTCTACAGACACATGGAAAATGCAGCTACTATAAGAGAGAGATTCCTTCTCAGCCTTTTGGCTCTGAAACAGCTTTTCACAGTACACTTGAGAGATCATTGTATGGCTGTGAATCTGTAAACTGACACACACAGTCTGCTTGTAAGGCATCCCTTCTGCTTTCTTTTTGCTAGTACACTTTCTTATAGATCAGTTCTTTGGTTGTCTGGCATGAATGATCTCAGTACTGACTTCAACTGATTGCAAGCAACAAATTGGTTGTGTATTGTTTATATCTAGGACCCTTTCACACCACATAGTTATAGCATTATGATTCTATTTTGTCATGGTTCCATCCAGGAGAATCCTGAGATTTTTACTTTGGTGAGGCGCTAGAATTCTCTGGCTGAAGATTGTAAGTATAGGTTGAGTGTCACCGAAATGTATTCCAAAAAAACAAACAAAAATAAAACATTTTTCATGGGTGGCTGAGACAGTGACACCTTTGCTTTCTGATGATTCAGTGTACACAAAGTGTTTCACACAAAATCATTTTATAAAACCACCTTCAGGGCATGTGTATAAAGTGTATATGACCCATAACTTTATTTTGCGTTTAGACTTGGGTCCATCTCTAATATCCCATTATATTTGTATAACCAAACATATTTTTAAAAAAACCTGAAATACAAATTCTAACATTTTTTATTCCAAGCAGTTTGGATTAGGGAGACTCAACCTGTATTCCTCCATTAACTTGCATACTAGTGATTTGCTTGAGCTCACACAATGAATCTTGAACAGATGTTAGGTTTGAACTCAAGTGTTCTAGATTGCATAGAGCATAAGCCTTAGATAATTGTTTGGGATTTTCTTTCTTCATAATTAAAAAAATTCCATTTGATTGGTATCTAGTTCTGACTCTTGCTGCTACTATGCCATTAACGTTTCAGCTGGAGTTAAGTGTTTACCACCAAGATTGGAATGGGCAAAATGCAGCCTTCCAGATGTTGTTGGATGGCAGCTTCTAGCAGATGTAGCCAGCACAAATAGATATAAGGAATGTTGGGAGTTGCAGTCCAAAGAACAGCTACCCCTTATCCAGGATTTGTAGTTTCTAAGGTAAATCATTGCTGTCAGTGGAGGATGCAGTCATTTTGATGGATCATTTTCCTGACAGTCAGAAGGGGAAGGAGGCGGGAAATTTTAAGTATTGTAGTATTGCAAATGGAATAAACATGTACTGAATTTATCATTCCAGGTATCATTAGCAAAGTCAGCACATGCTATGTCTTCCTCTGACTCGATCTCTGGGGAGCCGGGGGAGGATGGGGAAAGTGTGGTACTGGGGCTCTGCACTGTCTTCAGGGTTGTTTCTGTGGCCCCCATCCCTCCAGACTCCCTGGGTCACCTTTTCCTCATTAAAACATAAAGGGTGAATGTCCTCGCCTCACAAGTTCTAGGTGCAACATATTGCCTTTTAAATAGGTTGCAGACTCCTATGCTGTTTTAACATCAAAAACTCAAATTCTTCAAAACCAGAGGTGGAACTTTGTTTTCTTGGGTTTGTGGGGATTTCTTTTTTACAATTATGAGAACCTCACAGGGAACCCTGGGGCAAACAATCCTTCCTCCCCACTCCTGGAACACTTTTGCTTTCTCCAGCTTCTATCATCATCATCATCATCATCATCATCATCATCATCATCATCATCATCATCATCATCATCATCATCATCATCGGTATCCCACTCTTTCCCCAGAACTGGGACTCAAAGTGGCTCAACAGTATTAAAAGAGCAATACAATTAAGAACACAGAAAAGAGGTGCATTAAAAAGGAATTAAATTATTATTATTAGTATTATTATTATTATTATTGCTTCTAGAGATTCCTAGATACCCCTGAGTATCTAGTTTTGCAAAAATAACCCTCATTTGCTATGCTTTTATGCCTCTGAGGATCAGAACTTGCTGCAGAATGCTCTTTTTTTCTCTATGATTTTTTTGAGGTGGGTGAATGGGTCTACATTTGGATAATTTCATATTTTTTACTTTATTGTAGATTGGAGGGAGGGAGAGAGGGAGAGACAGAGAGAAGTTAGATTTGGAACTACTGGTGGATCTCTTGTTGGTTTACAGTAATCTTGTTCTAGCTCTGACTCCCAGACATATAACAACAGCAAAAACAAAATGACACCCTTCTCTGTCTCCCTAAATTATACCTCTGGAATGAAGAAAGCTTGTGATAATCAGGGGCTTCTGTGTGTCTCTATAAAGACTGTGAGCTCTATTCAGTTCTGATCCTCAGAACAAATTCTGTGCTTGGAATTCCTCAATTCTGCATCTTTATTTCTTTAGCCCTGGACCAGGGTTGCTGGACCTCAGCTCCCATAAAATAAGTAAGTCTTGCTGTCCTAAAATTCCTCTGCCCCACTCTCAGGTACCTTGGGTGCCAAAGTTCATCTGTCCCTTTCCCTCAACTTCTTTTTTCTTTTCACTGTTAATGTGTGCTGTTGGAGAGCATTCTGTCCTAAATGACACATTCTACTTACATGTGCCTGTCCTTCATTCTGAGTCCTCTCATGCTCAGGGCAAGGTTTAATTGTGCATTCAGGCATGGAGAGTCAAGACTGAGTCATTTAGACTGTATGGGTGTTGAGTGATTTATTGAAAGTCATTGCTGATTTTTTAAATCTCCCCTTTCTGAATTACTCCATTGTGTAGACAGGTTTCTGGACAGAGTTTCTTTTGGGGTGACTCAGTTTCTCATGTTTAACTTCCTAATGTGTACTGGAATAGGGAAACACATAGACGCCCACACAATCTTTAAAGAATTTGGAATGTTAACCTTTTCAGTTCACATGGGGATCTGGAAAATGATTTGCTACTACTTGCCTTTTTTCTTTCAGGTCCAACAAAATCAAACAGCTGATGATTTTTTCAGCAGATTACTCATAACAGCAGTAAATATTTACACTCTAGTCATAGTATTACATAAGTATTTCATACGTTTTCCCTTGTAGTATATGGCAATATTACTATCCTAATTTTGCAGATATTTGGGAATGGGATGAAGGAAAGGAAAAGTGAATGAAGTTCAGTTTGACCATCTGCTATCTAAGACCCCCTGGTGAATAAGTGACAGAAGAAATATTTGAACTTCTCTGTTTTCAGTCATTTTACTTATACTTAACACTGTCTGTTGAATTAAAAAATAATACATGGAAAAACATACACTTTAATAACAGGCTTGCTTTTTGTTGTTGTTTCAAAGTTGCTATCTTCAAATTGTACCTCTCCCCCAAATTTGTATTAAAGTTCCCATCAGCTCCAACCAGAATGACAGGGGCTGTTTGGTGTTGTAGGCCAACAACATCTGGAGAGACCCAGGTTGTGAAAACCTACTAATAGGGAGCAGTAGAGGTAAAGTGCAGTCTGGGTCAATCCAATTCCTATATTATGATGTTTTTCTGATATGCTTAAATATGCATTTCTGTGGGTGGTTTACTCCCAGGAATATGCATTGCAGAAGATTGCTCATGAAAGATGCAACGGTAGCTTTCATGAGCAAGGGCTCGCTGCATCCATAATGTGCCATAATGAATCTGGAAAGTTCATGGAAGCTGCCAATCAGCCTGATTTACACACACACACACACACACACACACTGAGATTGCATTGCTTGCAGGAGTAGCCATTTTACATAATCCACATTGAATCCAACCCATAGCTTAAGAACAAGTTCCTTCACTTTTAATACATGCTCCCAGACAGTCTGCAGTCAGATGCTTGTTCAACAGGATTGGACTTGAGGATGATTACCTGTGTCTTTTGTAAGACAGTAAGCTGGTCCTTCTCTGCTGTGGCATCTGCTTAGAAACATACTGACCAGAGCGGTTTCCTAAAAAAAGTATGCTTTAAAAAACAACAACCAACCGTCTCATGCAGATTTATTTCCTTTTTCTATTACTGATACAGGCCCAAAACAGATGGGTGTGTGTGTGCCATTTACATGATGCATGCCCTGAATGTGGCCTGAAGCTGCACCAAGGCCATGCTAATGAAAAAGAACTGGGCCAAAAAGGAGCAGTTATAATTTGCTCCTACCAGTGACCTAGTTTGGGATCGCAGCAACAGCCTGCATCAGGCACAGGTCTGCGCAGTTGCTAAGGTCCTGTTGTGATTGGCACCAGAGCAGCCTTGGACCACTCTTTTTCAGCCCATCTGAATGACCCCACAGTCACCCCTCTATATCTACTGATTCAACCATCCATGGCTTGAAAATACCACCATCCCCGAAAAGTCCCAAAAAACCCTTGATTTTGTCATTTTATATAAGGAACACCATTTTACTATGTCACTTGTATATAATGGGACTTGAACCTCCATAGATTCTTGCATCCACAGTGGGGTGGGGTGGTCCTGGAACCAAACCGCAGGTGATACCACTGATAATCACTGCATTTTTATTCATTTTGGAGTAGGACTGCGAACTCTTAATGTGCAGATAAGACACCTTGTGTGTAGTGTTGAAAATTAGCTCACACAGTGAATAGTATGGTATTTTTTTCCATCAAGCTATAATAATAGCTGCATTAAATTATTTTTTATTGAAGCTGCTTTTCCATGACTCTTCAGAAGACCTCACAGATTTGTTGTGTATGCAGTATTGAACTGTAATCTAGAAAGGACATTAAGGCATTCCCATCTAGCTCTAGGTATATCTAACTCTCCCATGAATTATCATAACCTGAATGATAGGTCATTGTGTCACCAGAGCTGGTTGCAGAGCAAGCCAAATCAAGCCAAGCCAACTTGACAGCTAGGCATAGTTAAGCTAAGCAATACACGTCTCCTTCATGCATATGAAGAGAACATTGTGCAATTACTGACTATAACTGTGGAATAGGACTGCGATCAGAGCCTCCCTCTTCAGTGAAAAAGTTTTTGCAGACCATTTGCACTACAAATGACCACTCTGTACTTTGATGTCTGGAGACAGGACAGTGCGAGAAAGGCCAGAGGTAGGGCCAGAATCAGATCATGGAAGAATTAAGTTTTTTTATATTGTAGCTCCCAGAGTCTCTTTACCCCACACCCCATATTTTCCTTTTGTGTCTGAATTGGGCTGGAGTAGTTACATTGTATTCTAAGGTCCACTGTAAAAAGAGACATTTTTAGTTCCCATGACTCAGAATCAAGAAGTGAAAGATTTATTAAGCAAAGACTGGTGGTGCACAGTATATGAATTAAAAAGCTGTTACCCCACTGTCAAGGTATGCACCCCAGAAAAAAAAAACCCCAGCATCTCTAACCTGAGAAAGTTATCTCACTTTGCCTCATGGTAGGACCCACTATGTCATTACATACTGAGCCTGAATGTGATGAAAAATGCTAAGCAGTTACTGTTACATTTAATAAAGTACCCTTCCAAAATGTAAGGTTATTTTGTCTGTTAAGCTGACTGGAACATGACTGGATCTGTATTATCAGCTTCTTTTATGGCTACCTTAGCAAACAGTCAGACATGCAAGCAGCTGTATTGATTTAAATTGACCTAGGGCCATTAGATAACAACATTAGAGGAAAGATATATCCTTCTATAGGTCTCCATGTCTTTATTTTTAACTACTCATTAGATACTTTGCAGATGAGGTTTGTGACTAAGAGGACAATACAGTTCCCAAACATCTTAATCAAGTAGCTTATTAGGACAGTGTCCATAAGTTTACTAGTACAGCAGGCAAGGTCTGGTTTAGATCTGGATTGAAGTGCAGGCATGCCCAATTGCCCACCATGGTATTACCTTGCCCTGGTGGTGGGATCACATGCTCCTGTGAAGCTAAATGCTACACTGACAGTAGTGCTGCTGGTGGTAGGGTCTCCCATGTTAGGCAAGCTTTTGCTAAAGAGCTGGACTAAATGTGTCCGAATAGTTACTGGGTAGCAGTAGCAGCAGTCAGGTGGAGGATGTATCAGAAACAATGGCAGTGGCATCATAGCTAACAGTTGTCAGCACTGCACAGAAGGAGGCACTGGTAAATGGTTCCTAAATGTCTTCTACCATGAACGTCCTATAATGGGACACTCTCATAACTTGCCTTGAAATTATATTTTCAACTCAGGAGCCCTGTCATCTATCATTGGAAGTGCTGACATATGCTGGCAGAAGAGCCATTCCCCTGGCATGGAAGCCACACAGCCTTTCCTGCCCCCTTAAACTGTTAGGCTGCCCTCAGGTGTGGTGAAAGATACTATTCAATTGTCAGTGGCCAGTTCACTCAATTTCTTTATATAGAACATCTTTTTCTTTGACCCAGGCAGCAAAATTTCTTGGGCTTTCACTCTGTTTGTCATTATGAACAATGAGAAAAGACAAGAATGTTAGGGAAGATGGAAAGCAGCAGAAAGAGAGGAAGAACACATGCTAGATGGATAGACTCAATCAGGGAGGACATGGGCCAGAGCCTGCAAGTCCCAAGCAAAGAAGTTGAAAACAGGGTCTTGGAAATGTCTCATCCACATGGTCACCATGAGTCAAGGATGACTGAAGGGCAGTTAACAACAGCAAAGAACAATCACAGGCGATTACAACTGCACTAGACAAAATCCTAAAGTGTAAAGATATACAACTGAATACTCCAGTCAGAATTGTCCATGCCATATTTTCCCCCATTGTTGGAATAGTAACAAGCTCTACACCTGAGCCATTATAGGGTTAATAACCATTACAGGGTTAATGGAGAGCTGCTGAGAACACAGATGACCTACAACTGTATATGCATAGCTCTAATCAACTTTTGAGCCTTAATAAGGCTAGCTTTGTAGTGACTCTCCCCTCCTTCCCTCTTTTGCTCACTCTATTCTCGGCCTTCTTTTCTGTTGCATTATACTTGTGTTATTTGATTGTATTATATAGTTTGTATTGTTATTTGCTACTTGTTATTATGTTTGCCATTACTACTGTGGTTTATTTTGTATATATGGGTTTTGTATGACTCTGTTGCATATATTGTTTGTTACCCTTTTTAGTATTTATAGATAAAGCCTTATTTATAGTATCTTGTTTCAGTTTGTCCATTGTTCCAACACCCATCACCATGTTTGGATGTGAAAGCTGGACAGTGAAAAGAGCAGATAGGAAGAAAATTAATTTATTTGAGATGTGTTGCTGCAAAAGAGTGCTGAGCATACCATGGATGGCCAAAAAGACATATTATTGTTATCAGCTTCGGCTGATAAGCCAGCTACGCCCTTTCCTGGAAGTAAAGGACCTAGAAACTGTTGTACATTCACTGGTAACTTCACGACTTGATTTCTGTAATGTGCTCTACATGGGGCTACCCTTGTGCCTAGTCTGGAAACTTCAACTAGTGCAAAATATGGCAGCCAGGCTGGTCACTGGAAAAACTAGGAGTGACCGAATAACACCCATCTTAAAATCTCTTCACTGGCTGCCTATTAGTTTCCGGGCACAGTACAAGGTGTTGGTTATAACCTTTAAAGCCCTACATGGCTTGGGTCCAACCTATTTGAGGGATCGCTTGCTCCCATATACAGTAATCCGCCCCGCACCCTCAGGTCCTCTGGGAGGAATCTATTGCAGCCTTTAAAAACAAGACTAACTGCTACCTCCCAGAGGGCCTTCTCTGCAATTGCTCCCAGTCTATGGAACGGTCTGCCAGACGAGATCCGTCAAATTGCCAGCTCAGATAGCTTTAAAAAAGCTGCCAAGACAGATCTCTTTCGGCAGGCCTTTCCTGAATAAAAGTGCCCGGCCACAGAATGACTGCCCCCCACATCATGTATCAGCCCACTGCTCTGTCTTCGCTGTATTTTATTGTGTTTTTAATATATGTTTTAATTGTAATTTGTTTAATCCTGTTTTAAGGGGGGGGGGGGAATTTGGGACATAAATTTGTAAATGTGGATTTTAACATGTTGTAGCCTCTTTGATTGTCCTGTCACAGAAAAACTGGATATAAATAAAAGTTTTATTTTTTTTTTAATTTTTTTATTATTAAATAAATGGGTCTTAGAACAATTCAAGCCTGAACTTGCCCTGGAAGCCAAGATGAGTAATTTGAAGCTGTTGTACTTTGGTCACATCATGAGAAGGCATGAATAATTTGAAAGGGCAATAATGCCAGGAAAGGCAGAGGGATGTAGAAAGAGAGGAAGACCACACACCAGATGGCTACACTCAAGGAGGTCAGAGGTCTGAACCTACAAGATCTGAGCACACAGTTTGACAATCTGGGGTCATGAAGATGTCTCATTCATGGGGTCACAATGAGTCAAAGTTGACCTGAAGGCAGGTAACAACAACAGTTGCAAGTGACTACTACAGTGGTAGCATGCTGGCATTAGAATGATCTCTCCAAGGCTTCTGGTGCCAGGTTAAGATGTTTAAGAAAAATAAGTAGAAGGCTGTTTAGCTTTTAAATGTTTGACCGTAACTTTTTATTTGGATGCTGCTTTTATAGAGTTGCTATTTTTAGCTTATTTTAATGTCTTTGTTATTTTGCTATAAGGTACCAAGATCATTCCTTTGAAAGATGGGATATAAATCTTAATGAATGTTTCTGGTAGCCTGGATATATGGTAGAGACGTATTTAATGCAGATGGAGACATGTAAGCATCCAGTGGTAACAATGCCTGATCATGTTTTCACCATAAACTCTAGTCTTTAATCCTGCTGAGTTCAATGTTTTCTCAATTTATTTTATGATTTTAATGATGGAGTGTGAAGCTGTTATATAAACACATATTTGGGATTTAGTTGCAGGAGGAGTAGCCATATGATTTGTTGTAGCAAAAAAGCCCTGCAAAGAGATTCAGGTAATGAGACTTAGGCTCAAATTGGCTCAAACTAGGCAGTTATAATTCAAGACAGGGAGGACTATTTAAAGAAATTCAAATTAGCATTGCTAACACTGCTGAATCAAAAGGCCAGAAGGCATTCCATACTACCTAAATACAGGGTTGGAGGATGTTGTTGGGACTGCAACTCCTGTCAGTCTTCACCATGCTGGCTAGGGCTCATGGGCATGGGATTCATAGGATGTTACCTCTGAAGTCCAATCATAGCACCATAGTATAAAAGAACTGCTGGTTCCAACATGTTGATGTGAGTTGTTGTCCTATATAGTCCTCATCTGTCGTAGATTTCATTCTGTGCCAGTTAAATATGGTAGATTTTTAACTCTGACTAACCTGCTGAAACAGTCAACAAACAGATATCTATTTTTATTACTTCACAGAACAAATATTGCCAAGAAAACCCGATGATAGGGTCACCATATGTTGGAAATGACTTGAAGACAAATAACAACAGCATTTATTCTCATAGAGGACCTCTTGAGTATTCCTTGCCTAAAAAAAATTCACAGGGTTAGCATAAGTCAACAGGTGATTTAAAGAGTAAACAAACACATTTATGCTCAGTGAGAGAGTTGTAGTGCCTCTCCAGGCTACAAACTCCAGGATTCTGCAGGACACAGCGATTGCAGTCAAGGTGGAAACATAGTGCTGTACTGTAATTCTGTAATGGGGAACATGAAAAGAATGTTGTTTGCAGGGAAGCATTCTCTGTGGAATTTCCTACCAACTGAGGCTCATCTGGGTGATTTGGTAGGACTTTTTATGCAATAGTAATAACATTTCTGTTTAGGTTTACGTTTTTTTAATACAGCATGTGACTCCTGGTACTTCCATATATTCTATGGAATGGCTTGCTGTTGCTGTTCTGATACTACTGTGAGGTAGCATCAGTATCTTAGGCCCGTTCTAGACGGGCCTTTGCGCCGCCCTCATCACATGCTAGGGGTTGGCCGAGGACCTAGCGTCCATACTGGCCTCACCCCTAGCACGTGACGAGGGTGTAAAAATGGTGGTACCCTATACGCATAGGCACCACCATTTTTATGTGCTGGACGCTTAGCGTCCGCACGTCGCCCTTGCCTTGCGATGTCACGAGTGCACCATTTGTGCACTTGTGCGTTGCAAGTGTGGCGCGAAAAGAAGCCACTTTTTGCAGCTTCTTTTTCTGCCACCGGGAAGCCTCCCCATTTGTAGGCTGAGGCTTCCTGGCGGCGGAAATGGAGGCAGCAGCAGAGCGCCCTTCTTGGGCGCTCTGTAACGCGCCTTAGTTTGCTTGGATATTTTTATTACTTTGCAGAATGCAGTTAGAACCATTTTTAGATAGCCTGTAGGAAAACGTAAAAGAAACAGTTAAAAAAAGCATGCAAGCATATTACAGGATCAGGCTTCACACTGGGCTGAATTATTTCTGTGTTAGTTCCTATGGAAATAGACTTTCACTCGTATCGCTTTTATTACTCTTAAGACTTCCGCAACCTGGATACCTAGCAGAGGTTTTAGAATACATACTCAATTGTCCCTTGCAGTTTCGAGGTTGATGGGCACTGTAGTGTAACATATCTAGAAGGTAAACTTCAGAGACATAGTCATGTTAGTCTCTAATGTCAGTATGTAAAGGGATCTTACAGAACCTTTGAGATTAACTATGCAAAAGAAATTGTAGCATGAACCTGAGTATACTTGGTCTGCTTCCTCAGATGCATCTAGAAGGCACCAACTTGGAGGAGGTTCTTCTGGGCAAATCCCTTTTTAAATGGAAGTGCTCCCAGAAATCTCTCTATTACAAGAGGAATCTTTGTAGTACAAATGCAATGCTAATTCTGGTGCAAAATCTGTAACAAACGTAATGTCTCTTTCTGTATCTGGTCTACTGCAAACAGAGAAGGGAACGCCTGAAGTGTCTCTGCTGATCGTGGAGTTACTATATGCGGCTGTCTCCCATACCAGCATCTATTTATTACTACTGCAAAATATTTTTGCAGCACATTTTCTCTGAATTAGTAAGTATGGGAAAATGCAGACATGATCCTCCACAAGCAGACACAAAATTGTACTGTAAGGATCCAGTTTCTTTCTTGGTCTAAGCAGATTTGGTATTTTAGAGCTTCATTTGCAACACATGGGGTTGCCCATGAGGCACATTTTCACTGTGTCATGTTGTAACATGAAGGAGCACTGAGTGTTACTACATGCTGGTCTTGCTAAGAGGGTTTTTGGCATGGAGACATTAAGTACCAGGATGGGAATTAGCATTCTTTTTGCCTTTCTTACTCTTCACTGCTTCTGACTCACTTTTGAACCCTTGGATGGATTGCTTTGCTGGTTTCTTTCTTCTGTCTCCACCCCCCTTTATAGAATGCAGCTCCATAGGACTCTTCTGAGAATTAAGTGTTTTTATTTCCTGTTTCTTCAAGTAGTAAAAGCTTAGTGATGTCACAGCATTGAATTTACTTGTAGAACATGCACAGGCAAGTTGTCATGCTGTGGGAAGTGTGGAAGAAGAGCCCTGATTCAAAGTAGTTGGGGAACTAATATATAGGAAAGACTCCCATATTGCTAAACTTTCATGGTCCATAGCTCTATTCTCCAGGACAGTTGGTTCCCTCACTGAATAGTGCATTGCTGAGGCAGACACCATTCTGTCTCCATGAACCTCACTACAACAATCCCTCCATGTTCCTTTGGCATATCAGCCTGGAACAAAAAAGTCAGGTGGTGAGTTTTCCCCTGTAACTTCTTTCATTGAGAAAAAGAGTTCACCCCCACTTTCTTTACTACCTTCTTTACTACCTTCAGTATGAAAGCTCCTTTGTCGCACAAAAGGGATGGTGATCCAGTAACCCATGAAATGTTGTTGGAGTACAGGTTTTAGGAGGCTTAGCCAGTGAATGGGGAGTCCTGGAGCTGCAATGCAACATCTGGAGTACTGTGCAACTCCCACCCATGCCTATGCAATATGAGGAGAGAATAATGAGACCTCAGTGTTGACTAGATTGTGTACATTATGACAAGTACATTAAGTGGTAATATTACCAAGGAAATCCAGTTCACTTCCAAGTTGTAATACAGTATAACAAAATGTGGAAGAGTGAAATGGGAGCAGACTGTTTCAGCAAGAAGGCACTATAAAATAGCTGCTTATGGGGATGGAAACTGAATGCAGCAAGTAACGAAACAAATAGAATTGGAAGATTTCAATTGGGAGACTGTTTTAATACAAACTCTTTGTTTCAGCAGCTCCTAGATAATCAAATTAATGATCAAGTTCCTAGGATAATCAAGATTTTAACGCTATAGCAGGTGTGTGTGACCCATAGAATATTTGTTCGTCTCATTATTGCTCCCTTCTGGAATGGGGTTTGGGCAATAATTAACTTAGTGTTACAAGCCTCATTACATTTTCAGGATTTGTATGTGTTAATGGAATATGCTCTCTCAGTCTAAAGCCTTTCTGCTGTTTAGGAACTATTGATCTTCCATGCATGAGTCATAGTTCAAAGAATATTATTGTATAATTTCAGACATAATATATATTTTATATGCAGTGGAAAATACAAAATACCATGACTTGGTTTTATGACCCATGTGAAAGCATGGCAAACGTCATGTTTTTGAGTTGTCTTTCGATTTGATAATGCATGTTGGTTCTTCATAACCTCATTGTGATTTGAATTTTGTTGTTGCAAGTTTTGCTCAAGTAATTTCATAACTTAGGGAAATGATTTAAAAGAGCCAAAATTAAGTGCATGTGTTCACATATTGCTTTGTTGTCAAAAGCATTGTGATGAGGTTAGCTGTATTTGGTTCACTTTAACAGCAAGGTGGTTTTTATAGCTGGGATGCAACAATATCTTGATTTGGAAGTTATTTCATCATTAATTTCACTATTAATGGCAGAAAGGGTGTCTTGGAGAGAGAAGTATAAACTACTGGATTTTGTAAATGGTAATTTCAAAGCAGATGTGCCAACAGGACTGGTAGTGCTTCATGTATTGTTGAAATAATATTAGACATTTTTAATGTTGTTATTTTGACATGGATTTGCATGTTAAGCAATCAGTCTACAAATGAATTGTTCTTGAATTCCAGCCTGTTGTTTATTTTTCTTTGACTCTACCCTTGGTTTTAAATGTCAGATAGTAAATAAAATATCTTGTGCTTTTATTGTTTCATTGGGCAAAGTGCAATTTAAAAAAAAGCACTGAAAAGTTATTGCTATGCAAATCTGCATTGTCATAACTAACTACTGGGTATGTTAATAACTATAGTTACATTAAGAAACAGTGGAGCATGAGATGAAACAGACAAAAATAATAAATATAATCAACCTCAAGTAGGTGTGGGGGCAGGATCAGTTTGTTTTTCTTGAAATGAAAATTGAGAGACTGTGCCTATGTGTTTCTGACCAAAAAATGCATGGTTCCCAGTTGAGATCCATTCTGAAAACCATATCATTGATATTGAAATGTGGGGCACAGTCTAATTAAAATGGATGCATTTCTAATAAAAAATGTACCATAGTAATAGTTCATGCTTAGTTATGACTGGAATCCATACAAAAGGACAACTAACCAACTTTAAACACAGAGGTATTTCTGTGTTAGTCTGGATTCTGGAATATCAGTATGCAAAGGGATCTTATAACACCTTTGAGACTTAAGTGTATGAAAGAAATTGTAGCATAAGCTTTTCTAGACTTGTTCTGGTTCCTCAGATGCAGGTGTCCTGGAATGCTGCCAGCACCCACACAAACAAACGCTGATAGTGATGGCTCAGCAAGGAAAACAAACTTGGCAGCTGAGAGACAGTGTACAGACCTTTCTATAGTCCGAGAGAAGCAAGCCACAAACTAAAGCCAGGGTCAGGATACCGGAAGTCATGGAAGCCAATTCAGTTCAAGGTCAGGGAAGCCAGAAGGTTTGGAGTAGTCGAGTTCGTTCCAAGGTCATAGGTTCAGGAGCAGACAAAGATTCAAGGAGCCAACACTGGCAGCAACCACTATGATGGATCTGCAATAAACTCTGGCAAAGGGTCGGCGTTCTCCAGCTGCTTAAATCAGAGACGCCCTCCCTTGTGCCAGTTGTTGCTTATCTGCAGATTGCCTCTCTGCAAGTCTCTTTGATCTGCGCAAGCAAGAACTCTCAGCTCTCCTTTGCCTAAAGGAAGGAACCTCCATGCTTTGTTCTTCCACTGGGGCAAAGCTAGGCTGCTGAGCATCTGGAGGGGACCCCAAAGAGCTAGGATCTGGCTGAGTCTCAACCACTGGGGCTGGAAGATCAGGGCTGGGGTCTGGCAGGGCAGAATTGGGACCTGGTATGGCCTCAAGTTCCTCCTGCACCTGAGGAGCCATGGCCTCCTCCTCGTCCTCCTCTTGGCTGGCCATGACAGCAGGCGACACCATTAATGATGAAATAACTTCCAAATCAAGATATTGTTGCATCCCAGCTATAAAAACCACCTTGTTGTTAAAGTAAAAAAGTGTGTCTGGAGAAGTAGGCCAAGTCTACTACAAAAGCTTGCACTACACCTTCTTTCACACAGTCTCAAAGGTACATCATTTCACCACTTCTAGTATAGACTGAGGGGTCATTCCCACTGACAAAAATAATCTGTGCCAAAACTGGATTATTTTTAAATCAATTATCTTTGGGGCTATTTACTCCACTTTTACCCCCCCTTTGTCAATCACACTTAAGGGGAGGAGAGGAAAAACGGCCATGGAGAGAAGAAGATGGAGGAGAAGGAAAAAAAAGGCAATAAACCTCCCCTCCTTCCCTCCTTCTTTCTCCCCTCCCTCCACCTGCCTACCTGGTGGCCTGGTAGCTTTGCAGTGTTTGGCAGCGGTGGCAGCAGTAGCTGTAGCTGTCAGGGCTCAGTGCCCTCTGGTCCTCCTCTTCCTCCTCCTCCCCTGATTCTTCTCTGCTGGCCAGCCTCTTTCCCTGTTCTGTGCCCCAGTAATCCTACATTAGAAGGAGGCCAGGGCAGAAGGAGAGAGGCAGATTGGGAGGAGGGTCTCCGCCACCCGCCGTGCGTACATGCCTCCATCCTCCAAGCCCCCTGACAGTCGCTGCCACCACCACCTGCAGCTGAAGCAGGATCAAGGAGAAGGAGGACGACGACCAAGACCGGAGGGCACAGAGCCCTGACATCCACTGCTGCCGCTGCCCAGCCCTGCAAAGCCAACAGGTAGGCAGGTGGAGGGAAGGAAGGAGGAGGAAGAAAGAAAGGAAGAAGGAAAGAGGGAAGGAGGGAAGAGAGAAGGAAGGAAGAGAGGAGGTATGGCTGATAGGATGGATGGAGGGAGCCATGGCCGGGGCAGAGATGGGCTGCCAGGGCGGATTCAAATCTGCCCTGAGTTCCCACCGGGCTGAATCGATTTATTCACAAATAAATTGTTTCAGCCCAAAAAGTAGCGGCAAAACCCTGCGTCTTTTTGATGTGGGTTAAATGGGGGAAAACCCTAACCCCCCTTGTCAAATTGGTTCAAAATCAATTCCCAAGTGGGAACAACAGTGGTTTAAACTGGATCAGTGGGAATGAGGCCTCAGATTTTTTTTTTGAAACTTGAGAGGAAATAACTTGATAAATGTTAACAAACCAGTATGATTCCCAAATATTACACTTCAGAGAAGTATAGTTGTTGTCCCTTCAAGTCTAAAACCAATTTATTGAAGGTGTGCCTGAACAGAGACTGGTCTGTTTAATGGACAAGGGTGGTGTTGCTTAGCATGCCTCCTTTGTATTAGTAAAGAGTGAGAAATCCAGACGAGATGTTAGGAAAGAGTCAACCATATTTAGCAATTTGTTTCTGGCTGTTTGGATAATGTGATGTCAACCTGGGACAGGGGCATGCTGAAGCACAGAGCCCAAAGGCTGCTAGAAAAGATGCTGCAGCAATTTGCCTTTCCTAAAGGGAAGCATGTTGCAATGCTAATTAGAAAGCACACAGAAGAACATGTGCTGCCCTTGCAAGTACAGTATGTGTAACTCTAAACGTGTGCTCCTTTCTCTACTGTTTTTAGATTTCTGGAAAGAACAGTAGAACTGTGTCACAACTGATGGTTTAACATAATATGTAACAAGAAACAAGAACCTTTTTGTTCATGGATGTTCTTTTAGTTTTTAAAAATCTTACCAACGGCAAATGTAACTGTGGAACAAATAATCCTAAACTGTTAAGAATCTTTTCAGGCCAGTCTTGCAGAAGCAGCCACTTGTTGAGCCCTCCACACAATTTATTTCTTACTAAGTGAAAATCTTGAATGCTTCAAGCAGAAAAGCTTGCTCTGTGGGGCTCCAGTTGGATAATAATTTGTTTTAAGACAATTTGGAGCTTTCTGTAGGCTGGAGTGGGTAAAGTGCAGCCCTCAGCTTGCCTGTCGCCCCTCCCGGCTGTTTTTGCAGCACTAAACTCACCAGACTACCCCCCCCCCCTTTGACCATAGCCCTCAGAGTAGCAATTCATTTTTTAAATGGGTTACACCCCCCATGCTGCTGAATGGGGGGGGGGAGGGAGCCTTTCCAAAGCCAGAAGTAGATTTCTGACTACTTCTGGTGTTCATGTTTTTAGTGATATATTGGCAGTATGTGAAGAGTTCCTAATGGCACAAAATTCACTCCAGGACTTGCCTCAGCTGTCCATCCATGCTCTAGGTCAGGGGGCAATTCTGTGGGGGCCAGAGCCCAGTTTCTCTCCAGACTTCCCCATGGGCCACCTCCTCCCCCACAACAATCTCTACCTCTGACATTTTCTGGTGAGAGAAAATGCTGTTGTGTAACTTGCTTTTGCCATTTTCAGAGGGACTGCAGATTAAAATGGAGGTATTTGGGTGTAGTACAGGTTTTTGGAGTATGTGTGGGGTGGGATAAAGACACTTACACATATTGTGGTACTACATGATTTGGGGCCAGAAATTGCAACTTTAAAAATTGGGTTAGGGATTAAGGGAATTGATTTAGGGGCTGCAAGTAGCCCACAAGCTGCACTCTCTGCTCTAGGTCAACATATTTTGTAGTTATGCTTGGAAGCTGAAGAAATCTTTGAGGTATTACACATATTTACATTGCTCTGATAAGATAGTCCTGTATGCTTGACATACATTTAGCACCACCTTGAGTTTTTCATTTTCACAGAAAGTGTGCTTCCACTCTGGCACTTGCATCCAAGAGAGCAGTTCTGAGAGTGGTAATGGAGTCGCAGTTCATGGGAACAGAGTTCTGGGGATTTGATTTTATTAAGAGGGAGGACAACATCATCTTCCTTCCCCTTCAGGTCTCTCTGTTTCTTACAAGTTTAGCTGGAATCCTCGCCATGGCTGCAAAGGAGAAGAGGGTGAATTTTTTTTCCAGCAAGAATATATTGCTATAAGCAACTGTTGTTGAAATCCAAAAGTACTTTGAATGTGGCTTATTGCATGGGCTTTACAAAAGACCTACATCTATTGCCCTGAAAGGTCCTTAGATTCACTTTGTTGATATGAATGACAGTGTCCTGCAGTTTTTGGGCTCTCCTTGAGAGTCTTTCTTTGGGATCTGTTATGATCTGTGCAAACACTTCAAAATTTACCTCTATGCCACTAGATGCCACCTGATCTTGGAAGCTAGGTAGTGTCTGTCATGGTTACTACTTGGATGGGAAACTACCAACAAATACCAGGTGCTGTAGGCTGTATTTCAGATGAAAGAAATGGCAAAACTATGTTCGGGTATTCCTTGCTTAAGAAAAACCCATGAAATTTATGGGGCCACTATAAGTTGACAAGTGGCTTGAAGACACATACACACAGATGAACACACATTGTATAGGCTGTTGTAGTTGTATGAACTGGTCAGCTGTTAAAGAAAGGTCATCGTACTGCTGGTGAACACCAGCTCTTTTTGAAAATATTCTACACGGTGATAACAAAACACTGAAATGCTGAGTTTGAATACAAGAGTGAGTGAGTGTGTCGTGTATTATCACATCAAGGCTTCTGATGGAAGGGAAATAGGGCTAATCTCTGTAAATCAAGATAATAGCTTTGTGGTGATTGAGCTTCAGAGAAACAAGATTGTATCTCATTGTCCATAATTTTACCTGAGAGCCTTTTAGCCACTGTGGCATGATTTCCAAGTGGATTTAGTTTTAATTATTCTCTTTTAGCTTTGATTGTTTTAGATTGTGATGTGTGGTGATGTGAGAGTTTTGGAAAAGTCCAGGAGGTAATTTCTCCCCTCTTTATAGAGCTAGAGCTTACAACCTTCCAGTGAAATGGATTTTCCAGTCGGTTCAGGACATCCGAAAGCAGAGTACAGAGCATATAATTAATGTATAGAATTCCCACAGCTTATAATTAATGTATGGAATTCACTACTACAATATGCAGTGATGGCCATTAATGGATACATCTTTTGAAAAGAACTGAAGATGTATCTGGTTCGCTCAGAAATTATGAGCAGACCCTGAAATTGGCAAACCAGGTTGTCAGTTCAAGACAGCCAAAAGAGTGTAGGCAATATGTGATTAACTTAGGGAATGAGCACAGTTTATAATTAACTTATGGAATTCACTGCCACAGACAACTCCCCAGTGCTTGGTATCACGGTCTGGGTTCCAAAAGGAGGAGAAATGAATAGGAAAGCAGCTACCTTTGTCTGGTTTCCTGGGTAACTCAGGATCACTCTGCTCACTGCAGCTGCTTTTGTCTGTGGATGAAAAAGGCAACCTTGCAGATTAGTGTTTATGCAGGGCAGCCAGCCTAGCAAAGGAAGGTTTCAGAGAAACATAAATGTTTGACTGCAGATCCCACTCACCCACCGTTGCCAGATGAAGGGGAGCAAACCCTAGCATGAAACTTCTTTCCCATACGACTTCTCTGAATTACTGCAGTTGACATGGAAATCCTAAATAGGATTGTTCAGAATTAGGTGACCCTGAGTTCTAGTAAGGCTTGTTGCTAAGTATGTAGGTAAAGGGACCCTTCTTCGGTCATGCTGTGATAACAGAAGCTCATGCTACCAGCGTCTATCTTTCAGTTAGTCTCAAACATGCTGCAAGATCCCTTTGCATATTAATATCAGTTGCCAAGCTGATTTAGTTTTGTTTTGGCTGTAATTATACTAGGAGGAATACATGCAAAGCATGGAATGGATTGTAAACCATGTCATATCTGGCTATGGGGGATGTAGCCAGACCCACCCCTGAGTTCTCTGTTTACAGGGAAGTATGGAGCAGCCATGTGAAGTGTCATTAGGGCCTCATACTTAATTTATTGGGGGGGAGAGGGTATATAGCTCAGCATAGCATAGGTTTGCAGGTGGATATTTACACTACATTCATGGGAAGTTGGATTGAGGTCAGTGTATGCGGAGTGCAAAGACTGAGTTGAATGCAGGGTCCACAGTGAAGGCAGAGATTTTGATTCCTCCATGTTGGAAACCTGGATTAAAAAAATATTATGGAATGGAGATTCTTCTAGGCTAAGTGTGGATATTAAAAGAAATACAGTGGCGGGTTACAGACCGCCGAAATGCGGCGGTCTGCTGCCACTACCGGTTGCTGCATCCAGGAACCGCAGCAGCCAAATGGCGCAGTTCCCGGACGCAGCAAAGAAGGAGCATGAAAATCGCGCTTCTTCTTGCAGCCCAGAAGAGACATCGTGAGGCGCTAGTCACGCACTCGCGGCGTCACTTCCGCCGTGTGACGTGCAAACACAGAGTGTCCATTACGTCAAAATGGCGGCGGCCGTGTGGAATGGCCGCCGCCATTTGTTATGTACTCAGTCCATGCTAGGGTTAGGGGCGTCTGGAAGAGACGACCGTTTTTAACCCTAGCACGGACTGAGTCCGTCCTAGGGTGCCTGTTTGTAATGGGCCAGTATTATCATGTTTAAATATTCCTGAACACATTCTCCTGTCCTTATGAAGACATCAGCGGTATCTGGTAAAACAAGTTTTTCTTGGTATTTCAGATTTAAGAATAGGGTCGCATTGAAAAACACATTCTGATTTTGTCGTTTCTAACAATTCTGTTCCCTTTCATTGAATAAAAAGAGCTGCTAAAGAAACAGTCTATCCATTCTGTGAAATTGGGTTTCTTCTTCTTCTTTTGGCTATGTGCACATGTTCATTTTAGCAGTTGGCCCCACACTGAGAGGCAAAAGTGGCAGCAATTTGTATTGCAGCTGCCATTTTTATTTTGCAAAATTGCATTGAAACCTATGTACAGCCACTCCAGTCTGGCTGCCATTTCTCAATGAAAATAAAATAAAAGGAGGTATTTAAACATCTTGAAGTGAGTGAAACATTATCACCCATGTCATTTTCCCATGTCATTTCATCCTGTCTTGATTTATGGAGGATTCGTTATAATAGCAATACTGACAACTGTTAATTTTCCACTGTACAATATTTTTGTGTTTTGCAGTTATTTTGTCTTGTAAGATGGTTTTAGGTAAGTACGTTTAAAGTGATGCTAAAGACCCACATTTTCCAACTTGTTTCTTCAAACAATCCAACAAAATTTCAAACTGTGCATTTATTGTGGAAATTTCTTCCTGACAAGCGTACATTGAAATAATGATGTTTTTATAGTGATAGTAGTCATATTGATGTTGTCATCTCCACTGTTCCTCATGCATAATAGAGATAACAAAAATATTATTCAGCTCAGAACAAGAAGCTTGTTTAATATTGTGATGGATCTTTACAGGCTAGCCCCACAGTTCCAGTCATTGGTTTTCTCCCCCTTTCCCCTTTTTTTGGACTGACCTCAAGGTGTCTCCCCCATGTGGACCAGTGGCTTTGTTGTTTTGTTGGGTGTACTGAGGTAAGCATGAAAAAGAACAAATGGAAGTTTATTAAGATACACATATAGATAACCCATTTAATCCCAAATAACTTAAATCAGTCAGAGCTCCCCAAAACCACAGTCAGTTCTTCCCTCCTGTCTCTATTACAATCTGATCCCTATCACAGTTCAATTTCTCACTTGGCCATGGAAACCCATTGGGTGACCTTGAGTGAGTTACACATTCTCAGCCCCAGAAAACAACCATCTCTCTCTACCATCATTTCCTTACCTGTCTTCTGTCAGAAACAAGACTTAGGCCTGTTAAAGACTGCCAAAATAAAGCTGCTTCGGGACTCTTTGGAGGTATGCTATTTAAATGATGCATGGGTCCTAAGAGTCCGTAGGTCGTGCCAAAGCCACACTCCATTTCTAAGCACTGGAGTGCAGCTATGGTGCAGCTTCTGGATTCTTAGGATGCATGCATCATTTAAATAGCATACCTCCAAAGAGACCCGAAGCAGCTTTATTTTGGCAGTCTGTAACAGGCCCAAGTTTTGTATCATTTCTATTTGCAGCATTCTCAGAGCTATGATGGGTTGACTCAAACCAGGCTTGCCGAGCTCTTCCTTTCCCAAATATGTTTTATCTTGTTTGCTCTACTTTATTGCTTTAATCCGGAATTGTTTTAAATTGTGCATATTTATTTTATTTCTATGCCACCCTGAGATCCAGTGGTAAGGGGCAGGATATAAATATTTTATTAATCAGTAAAAAATAGAAGAAATAAAAGATTATGGATTGGAAGTGAGTCAGCCATATAGAATTATATATATCTGACTTCACTGCAAAAAAAAAAAAAGACTGCATGTATCATGTTCTTTGGTTGTAAAATTTTAATTAGAAAAATTACAAATGAATAATGGTATGTGGGGAGAAGACAAAGAGGTGTTGAACCCAAGGTTTTGCCCTGCCTGCCATCTGTACCTTCATGAGTTGGTGCATTTTTACTCTGTCCATAAAGTTTTCATACTGTTACAAGGTCATCTGGTTTGGCTCCACTAGACTGTCCCTGTTTTCTGAGATATGTCTGCAGATAGATGAACCAGACTAAAAACAATCAGCCTAAACTGGAAACCCCAAGAAGGAATGTTACCACCCTTGTGTTACTTACACAAGCCTGATACAGGATTAAATTTCTATGTTTGTGATATTCCAAACATTATATTTGGGTTTTTTTTTGGGGGGGGGCACTCCAAGTCTGTGCCCAAAATGTATGGTAAGTCATGTGCTGGGAATTTAAAGAATGTAAAGAATTTCTTGTGAAGTAAACAATAACTAGTGAGGTGTTTGTGTGGAGTGTGGCTGTCACTATCCAGTGCCACGTGTGGCTGAAACTCTTAATGACAAATTATGCCATACAATTTTCATGGACAAAACTATGCTATATTTCTCCTTTCAACCCATGAAAAATGAAGGCTGGGGGGGAAAAGGAGAAAAAATGTTTTCCCTCTTATTTTTTTCCTGATTTTTATTTTTCTTCTTTTTCTGGGCCTTTGCATCTCCACTCACCACCACCCTTCCCATGTAAGACCTACTGTTTCATTGTTATAGCCCTGCCACAGCCATCAGTGACTGGTGGAGAGCAGAAAGGAGGGACTGGAGAAATATATGGTTTATCCTTATAGCCAGACACAGACTGATGGCATCATCTATTCTTCATCTGGGTACATAGCCAGATACCTCTCCCTTCCTACCACTAGTTCTCCACTGCATACTGAATGGCCCTTGTCAGGGGATACAATTGTATTTAATCTTGTTTCAAAATAAATAAATAAATAAATAAATAAAAAGGGGGGGGGGGGGGGTCAGTTTATTTATTGAAAGTATGTATTATTCCAACATATTCTAGTCATATAAGCCGCCTTGATTGCTGCAGCAGAAAGGCAGGGTATAAGAATAAAGTTTATTATTTATTTTATTTATTACAATGGCTAAAGGGTGAATGGGAGGCATCTTTGGTTAGTGTGGATAGACAAATAGAATACTAACCTACATTTGTTGTTTGTTGTGCGCCTTCAAATCATTCCCGACCTATGGTGAGCCTAAGCTAAACCTATCTTAGGGTTTCCTTGGCAAGATTTCTCTAGATGAGGTTTTCCACTGTCTTCCCTTGAGGCTGAGAGCATGTGACTTGTCCAAGTTCACCCAGTAGATTCCATGGCTGAGAAGGGAATCAAACCCTGATCTCCAGAGTTGTAGTGCAGCACTCAAGCCACAATGCCATGTTATCTCCTACTACTTTCCACACCAACTAAAAAAAGAGACAAGCAATCATGTAAGTTTGACTTACACTTGTGTATGTCACTAACATGATGTTAGTCTGTGTGTGAAGTAGAGCCTGGGGTGGATGGGTGGTGGAATGACTTATTTTGGACTAACATTACCAGAATTCCCACATCTCCCCAGAATACTGGCTGGGGGATCTTGGGAGCTGCAGTCCAGAAAAAAGAACTGTTCCAAGGTATGGTTATGTGTCAGTGCAGTTGTGACACATGAGGAAGCCATCTTGCTTCCTGTGATCTCTCCATTTCTAATAGATACCGATTCTTGAGTCTTCTAACTTCTGACCTGCCTGGTTTGCGTTCTTTCTGGCCCCAGTTAAATAGCAACACTATGAGCAGTAGAGTTGATGTTTTCCTCATGGCAGTCTTTCACACAGAACAACAGGTAGCAGACTTAATTCCAAGAGGTGTTGACAGCATAATTTCTAGGACAGTAGACTGCTAACTTGCTTAGGATGTTCTGCAGCTGCGATTGGGATTTGAGTGTGGCTTTTTGCTCAGCAACCAGACTTGAAAGTGTTTGATTGATATGGCAGATACAAATATTTTCTATTTTTGTTTTTCTTCTGGGTGTGCATAGGAGAAACACATATATCCCTGCTATATTTGGCAGCTGAATGGTTTGGCAGCTATCATGGTGTTTGTATTATTTCTTGACATTCTCCACCCCTGTCCCCCAAATACTGGACCCAAGGTGATTTACTGAAGTTAAAACACAAAGCCATAATTAAAAATATAGAGAAAGTTACTATTAAAATGTAATTACATTACCATAGACTTGAAACCAGTTAAAACAAAACAGTTAAAAATATAACAATCCTTTAAAATCAGCAAAACAGTGCACTATTAAAAGCCTTGGCACTCATTTTCTAAAATCCACTTGGAATATAAAAGTTTTCACTTGCTGCTGGAAGGACCCCAAGGAGGGACTATCCTAGCCTCCTAGGGAAGTCCCTCCTTGGTGTCCTTCCAGCAGCAAGTGAAAACCTTTATGTTCCAACTGGAATTCCAAAGGCTGGGAACAGCTTCTGAGAAGGCCCACTACCTTCTTTCCACCAGGCACGTCTGTGTATGACTTACATCCCGAGTAGGCTAATATTGGAAGATACGGTTCTTCAGGTATGACCTAAGTAGTTTGTTATCATTCACTGAAGGGTTTTCTTAGGCAAGAGTTGGTTTTGCTAGTTCTTTCCTCTGAAATATAGCTTACAACACCTGGTATTCATTGACAGTCTCCCATCCAAGTTCTATCCAGGGCTGATCCTGCTTAGCTTCCAAAATCAGACAGAATCTGGTAATTTTAAAGTATTTTGGCAGACTGCAAGAGCCACTGGCATTTGTTTTTACAGGTTGTATTGTCAGCTATTTCTCACCTCTCTAGGGTGAGACCAAGGTCCTTTAGATCTGAAAGGAAACATCATGTTGGTTAGTATGGAGGGGCAAGCAAGTTATTGTGGGTACAGTTTTTGGATGTGTGTAAATGTGGAAAAGCTGACAAAAATTTTACCACGAGAAAGAAAAGGTATAGCAGCTGTTTCTAATCTTGGGTTGGACTTCAACAAAATGAAATTCAACACAGAGAAATGTAAGGTACTGCACTTAGGGCAGAAAAATAAAATGCACAGATATAGGATGGGGGACACCTGGCTGAACGAGACTACATGTGAAAGGGATCTTGGAGTCCAAGTAGACCACAAGTTGAACATGGGTCAAAAGTGTGATGCGACAGCTAAAAAGGCCAATACAATTTTAGGCTGCATCAATAAAAGTATAGTGCCTAGATCAATAAAAGTAATAGTCCCACTATATTCTGCTCTGGTCAGGCCCCACCTGGAATACTGTGTCCAGTTCTGGGCACCACAATTCAAAAAGGACATTGAGAAACTGGAGTGTGTCCCCATACAGTCCGCCCCGCACTCTCAGGTCGGGCGGGAAGAATCTGTTAAGAGTTCCTAAGTCGAGATATATTTCATCTTCTCAAAGGGCATTTTCTATCTCAGCCCCACAGATTTGGAACTCTCTGCCCGATGAGCTCCGCTCGGTCACCTCTGTAGACTTGTTTTTGAAGACCTATCTTTTCCGACAAGCTTTCCCCCATGTTCCTTAATTATACCATCCTTCCTTCCTTTGATGCACATTTGTTCGATCCAGCTATTGTTTGTACTGGGGGTTTTAATGGTTTTATGTGGTAATGTTTTAGGTTGTATTCTGAAGTTTTAATTGGTGTGGGAAGATTGTTGGATGTTACTCGGGATATATGTTGTTTATTTTATTGTATTATTTTTGTATGTTGTGAACCGCTATGATCTACCTAGGAATAGCAGTATACAAATAAAATTTATTATTATTATTATTATTGTTGTTGTTGTTGTTGTTGGAGGGCAACTATAAATGGTGAAGAGTCTGGAAACCATGTCCTATGAGGAACGACTTAGGGAGCTGGGGATGTTTAGTCTGGAGAAAAGAGGGTTAAGAGGTGATATGATAGCCCTGTTTAAATATTTGAAGGGATGTCATATTGAGGAGGGAGCAAGCTTGTTTTCTGCTGCTCCAGAGAACAGGACCCGGAACAATGGATGCAAGCTGCAGTAAAAGAGATTCCACCTCAACAGTTAGAGGAATTTCCTGTCAGTAAGGGCTGTTCGACAGTGGAACAAACTCACTTGGAGTGTGGTGGAGTCTCCCTCCTTGGAGGTCTTCAAACAGAGGCTAAATGGCCATCTGCCAGGGATGCCTTGATTGAGAGTTCCTGTATGGCAGGGGGTTGGACTGGATATCTCTTGTGGTCTCTTCCAACTCTACGACTCTATGATTCAATCCCTGAATCTTGGATCACTGACCATGCTGACTATGTATTCTGGATGATGAAGTCCAGCAATATCTGAGGCCCCAGATTTGGCAACCACTGGATTAGGGAAGCAATGCAAGACACTAGATCAGTGATGGTGAACCTTTTCTAGTTCGCGTGCAGGATGGGGGCTGACGCCTGGGGCGGGACTCCTGCCCTCTGGGGGTGGGACTTCCACCCTCAGGGGGTGGGGCTTCCACCCCCTTTTCAGAGGGAAGAGCCTCTGGCTCCTGCCCTGGCTTTTGCTGGCCCCTGAGGGTCCCTTCTGGGGCCGTCAGAGGCCGGCAAAATGGCGTTGGAGGGCGGTGGGCCGTCCTCCGGCTTTTTCCGGCCCCTGAGGGTCCCTTCTGGGGCCGTCAGAGGCCGGCAAAAGAAGGGAAAGGCAGGAGGAGGAGGCAGCTGGGCACGCGTCCCAGCCGCCTTCTCCTCGGCCCTTCGCTCCCCGGAAAAGGGCTCCATGGAGCCCTTTCGCGGAGAGCGAAGGGAAAGGGAGGAGGAGGCAGCTGGGCACGCGTCCCAGCTGCCTTCTCCTCAGCCCTTCGCTCCCCTTTCGTGTGGAGCAAAGAGAAGCTGGGAGAGAAGGAGGAGACAGATGTGCACGCCTCTTTCTCTTCCTTCCAGGCGTCATTTTCTGGCTTCCCGCTGTCTCAGAGAGACAGTGGGAGGCCCGAAAATGGCAGGGAAGAGGCGGAATGGGCACGTGCCCGTTCCACTTTCTCCCTTGCCCTGTGCCCAACGAAATAGTGTTATGTGCCACCCGTCACATGCGTGCCATAGGTTCGCCATCACGGCTCTAGATTAACACTTATTGTTTTAGACTGTGCACATAAACTTCCAGGCTCCTTTGTTTCTTTCTTCCAGTTCTAGGGGGACCATTACTGGACTTTTTCACTAATATTTTGATTGAATTGGAATGAGAAAGTGTACCGCCTTCTGTTGCAAGGGGAAAATGGGAACACTTGTGTGTGTCTATATGTAGAAAAGAGAGGGAGAGAAGGATGAATAGGAAGCAAAGTTAATTCGTAAAACAAATTAAAGGTTAATAAATGCAATTAGAGAGTTTGGGAAAAGAATTTTGGGGCAGACTGCAGGGCCCATAATTCCTACAGTTGAAATAGTCATGCTGGTTGGGGAAAGGGTGTTCTGGGAGTTGTTCAAAAAAGGTTGTTGCAATGCCTCTTCTTTGAGTGTGTTTGGTAGGGTCAGGTGCTGTGCCTCTTCCTCAAAGAATAGGCATTGCAATTTGAACTGGATGAATAATCTATTTGGCTTTTTACTCTTCATCAGATGGGTCTGTCCAGATTATACTGTTGCTTCTGAATTTTGTTGTTTTTAAAGAATTTCCCAGCAAAAATTCCATTGCCAGGAATTTCAGGGGGACTGTTGAATGGGACTGCTCTCAATAACTTTTGATACTTCTTTTATATATCCAGCATAAATCATGCTTTTATTCTATATTTTCCCATGGTGATCTAGGTAGATAACTGAAGTACACACTTTGCAAAAGGGGAAGTGACTGACAACATCAGTCCCAGTTTTTTGCTATAAAGATCAGTAAATTTCCAGTGCCTGAAGGTTTTAAATAGCCTATGATCACAGATTTTCAGATCTGAGACAGCTGCCTTCCTCTCCTCATTGAAAACAAGAAGCTCTAATGTGTCTTAATCAGATTTATCCCTTTTGGGTTGACTTCTCTTTTCTTTTTATAGATTACTGGTGTTTTCTCTTGTTAATCCTTTAAAGAAAAAAAAATATGTGAACCCAAAGAACTTGGTTGTGTATTCCTTTTATTTCTCCAGGGTGTATTTTCTCTCCTTACACTTTGTTACTCCCCTGTACATTTTTTTCTCTTATATTCGTAGATGGGGGTACATAAAGAGGAACTAGTCTGTTATCAAGGAATTTGGCAATGTGTGAATGAAGCAGCTGGCTAATACAGGACCTCTTCCGGCAGGCCTTTCCAGACTAGAACATCCTTGCTGACCTGCCTCTCTCCTCCTTTTTCTCCCATTATCTCCCATCTTTATCTTTATTCTACCCAGACTCCACTTGAAACTCTTATTTCATTTTAACTGTTATTGTATATTAATGTTTTAACTTCTTTTCTTGGTTTAATCTCCTTTTAGCATTTAATTTTGTTTTTATGACTGGGGGGAGGGATGGGGATCTTGGAATTTTTAATGTATTCTTTTTAAACTGTATTTTGCTTTACTGTTGTAATCCGCTTGGATTCCAAAAGATTAAGCAGATGATGATGATGATGATTATTATTAGCCCCTCTATTTTTGGGGGATCCATTGCGGACCACCCCTCCCCCCATGAAAATGGAAAATCGCTGGGATTCAAACCAATGACAGCGTGCGCCATGGGCGCTTGCCCCAATTTGTCCCCCTCTGTTTGCCACCTGTGAACAGGTGAGGAACGCGGATTTGAAGTCTGCAAAAATTGAGGGGTGACTGTGTTTCCTTCCCACCCAGTTGTTTCTTTCAAACACAAGAACATCAGCTTGTATAGGCATCCCCTCCGTATCCATGGATTCTGCATCTATACATTCAACCATCCAGAGCTTGATTTTTTTTTAAATCCCCAAAGCAAAGTAATTTTGCTATTTTATATACATGGCAACATTTTACTATGCCATTGTATATAATGGGACCTGAGCATACATGGATTTTGATATCCATGAGAAGTCTTGGAATGAAACCCCAGTACAACATCTATTGCTTGGGTTGGTAGTATTTTTTTTTTAAAACACCACCACAAAATTGTGCCTTCTGAATTTTCTTTTTCTTTGGTTATTCTAGGTGCTGAAACTGTTGTATGGCCATTGAAATCCCATTGCCCACACCAAAACCCTGTGCCAAAAATAAAAGGGGGAGGGGGGGAAATATATAATTGTGCTTCTGGGTTAGACTAGTGCATTTTGGCTTATCTTGTTCCAACATGTGTAGGCTTTATTCTGAAATACACATTCCAACAGCCTGTGTATGTTTGCATGTGGCTTGTAAGTATGTGTGCAGAGGTTAGAATGTGCCCATTCTGGCCAGTGACAGCATGCCTGCTAGGAAAGAGGTAAGACTTAAAGCTAACTTAGTAAATGCATATGAATGAAGGATATATGTCAGGAGGTTTCAAGAAAAGGGGAGGTCAGGATGCCATGCTGGTTTGTGGTGAATTATGTGGAATTTTAAATTTATTTTCAGTACTAAAATATGCAGTGAGTACTGCTCACTCTGTATACTTAGAGTATGGCCAGAGATGATCCTTATTTGCAAACCTCAGCCCTAGGTAAAACAGTGACTTCACTTTGTCCCTATTTTCCCTTCAGATAAAATGCTTTTAACAGTTCTGTCAGGAGCTACTGCATCTGTATAGATTGAGTCTCCCTTATCCAAAGTTCCAAGACCCAAAATGTTCCAAAATCCAAAAGAGACCTTTGCTTCTGACAGTTCAATGTATACATAATAATAATAATATAAAACTTTTATTTGTATCCCGCTTTTCTGTAACTAGACAATCAAAGTGGCACACAACATATTAAAATCCACATTTACAACAATTGTGTCCCAAATTCCCCCCCTTAAAACAGGATTAAACATGTTACAATTAAAATATCTATTAAAATAGAATAATGATGAGGACAGAGCGGTGACTGCCCCCCATGATGTGGGGGGCAGTCATTCTGTGGCCGGGCACGTTTTATTCAGGAAACTTTATTTCATGCAGAAAATTATTAAAAATATTGTGTCTAACATTACCTTCTGTCTATGTGTATTATAAAGTGTATACAGATCATAAATGACTTTCATGTTTAGATTTGCATTATGTGTGTGCGAATACACCAAAATCTGAAAAACTTGAAAATCCAAACTACTTCTGGTCTTGAGCATTTTGGATAAAGGTACATTTTGGGCGGTGTATTTCATGTGTGACTGTGTGACTGGTCACGTGGGGCAACCAGTGGGATGGTAGCTGGGTAGGAAGAGAGAGGTAATTCCAGTCTTGAGTGGTGTGTTTGTATGATGGTGCAACAAGTTTGAGGGTGATGTGAGAAAAAACCCAAGAGGTGTGGCTTGATGCCATGTGGTGCGGACTGCCTGTGGGTGTTCAGCCTGGCTTGAGAGTAGGGCATATGGACAGTGGTGTTTCCATCTGGTTTTGGAAAAAATGGGTATGAGCCTGCTTTTTCCTATCTGTCTGCTCATCCCCAATAAGAACATTGTAGAATGTCACAATTCAACATAAGTTTGTTTATGACGATGTAACTATCTAACAGGATTGTGGTTGTTGGTGTTGTTGTGTGCCTTCATGTTGATTCTGACTTATGGTGACCCTAAGGCAACCTTATCTTGGGTCTTCTTGATGAAATTTGTTCAGAGGAGGTTTGACAATTGCCTTCCCCAAAGGATGGAAACATGTGGCTTGCTCAAGGCCACCAAGTGGGTTTCATGGCTGAGCGGGGAATTGAACCCTGGTCTCCAGAGTCGTGCAACAGTCAAACCACTACACCTTGCTGGCTCTCATCTAATGGGAAACCAACCATTAGGTGTATCTAAAAAGGAATAAAATAGTAACAGGGCAAAGATAATGAAATATATCAGTCATTAATGATAAGTTTGCATAATAACATTGGCATCTGGGAATTCAGATAACCAATTAGGCACAACAGATACATTTTTAACATATTATTTTCAAAAGCTGTATTGTACTTGCTCCTTGAAACTGTCTTGTAGGTTGTCTTCTGGTTTGGAATCCCAGTTACTGCTTGATGCAACTTTTTTGTTTTAGACTGTAAAATACTGGAGAGAACAGAATTGCCCTTTCATTTCTTGCACCGTTTATTTCTGTAATATTTTAAGTGTGTGTGTGTGTAGACAAACACACACAAAGGAAAAAAGGAGAGTAGGCAGTAACACCGGGAATTAATTCTCTCAGTGTTCATTATTTTTCCACAAAGTTTAAAGAGAGTAACTTAATCCCTCTTTTGCTTTGCCCCTACCAGTTTGACTTACATAATATTTGCAAACTATTCTTTGCTTGCTGTAGGCTGGGCTGTGCAGCAGTAAGAGAATAGGTTTGAAAGTCTGCCTAAGATTTTATGTGCTGGATTGTTATGATAACAGTCAAATACCCGAGGGCATACTCCAGTGCTCTGCTAATACACTCTATTTGCCTGTGACCTTACATTTGGCAGTGAACCAGATCCCTGTGTTAATGGGCCAGTTAAATCAGCCTTGCTGTATCTTGCCATCTCAGAATGATTCTGCTCAGTGATCAAGGGAGTACCTTACTTATAAGTGATTATTGTAGTGTAGATGTGTGAAATGCGGGAGGTTATATCCCCTGTGGAAATTATCATTTTCTTTTATTAGTGAATGATAGGCCTTTGTACAATTATTAAAGGACTTCCTTAATAGCTCTGCTGAAGTATTCCTAATAGATAGATGCATCTAAACTTTGTTAATTGATGGATTGAAGATGGATTAGTCAGCCAGATTCCCTCATAACTAGTCAACCTCCCCTGCCCCCATATAAAACATGGATTTAAGATGTGAATAAAATGACATTGCAGCTACTGAATTCCTTGTTTGAAAGTACAGCTTTAGTATAACATGGTTTGCATTTGAAAAAGTGAAAATGATAGTTATGCTTACAAGCTTGGGTACATTTAGTTGCTGTCTCTCCACCAGCCATACATTCATTTTGAGAGTTTACTGATCTCTTAAATCTCTACTGTTCTACAGTACAGAAGTAATACTTGTCAGCTATATAAAGGTCCTTGGAAGGATTAACAAAACAATGTAAAGCATCTTTCTCCAATCTTGCACCCTACAGACAAGTGAGAATACAACTCCCATCATTCCCAGTGAGTGTGGCAATGATACTGCTAGCAGAGGATGGTGAAATACAATGTGTTAGTAATAGTTGCACATACATTAAACATGGTGTTTGGTCCTATCAGTTCAAAATGTGGTGTCCTGACAGCCTTAGGATGTTTCTGTAGGTTTAGCTTCTTGCTCATCAGCTCAGCCTGATTTGAGTAATTTCAGTTTCTACCTCAGTCACTGGACAATGGAAACAGTGGAAGCATGCTTTTAAATTTTGCTTCCTCTTGTCTTGCTTTGACTCTTGTGGCATATTTATTCCCAGCCAGGGAAGCACCTTTATAATGCAGAACTAGGAAATTAGGTGTTTTTCAGCACTCAGTAATGAAATGGGCTAAAACAACTCAGCAGAAATAGGTACAACTGGCAGTGTAATGTATTGTTTGAAGGTCAGGAGCATTTTAAAAGGTGGGAAGCATGAGGATAATACGTTATATATTCCAATCTGGGTGACACAGCTTTCTGGGTTAACAGCTTGTGGTGGGATACATTTCGTATAATATTTTGCCTCCACCAGTTTGACATACATAATATTTGCAACATATTGAAGTGTAATGAATGTATGGATCTACAGAAAATTCCATTACTTTGACAGAACAGTGAATCTCAGGAAAACTTTGAGAATTGCATTAGTTCATAATTATAGGATGTTAGTATAGTAATTGAGCATACTGAACAAAATCTGTTACGCTCCACATACAATACTGTGGGAAACTAAGGTGCCAGATTTCTTGCTGCTTCCTGCCTCTCATGCCCTCTACAGTTTTTCTTTTTCACAGACTTCTCTTGCCATTTAAATCTATCCCATCATCCTCAGGCTTTGAGGTAAGTCTGTGTTTGACTTATCGGTGGCACTGTGAAGCAAGGGGTACTTCTATCACTGCATTCTCAAAGGAATGAATATTTCACTTTGGTTTTAAAAGAAAACATTTTTCTTTTCATGTTGTGTACATTT
>NC_056527.1:18102014-18149719 GCF_019175285.1 Sceloporus undulatus
TAATAATAATAATAATAATAATAATAATAATAATAATAATAATAATAATAATTTGTATCCCGCCCCTCTGAGAACAACTGGGGCGGCTAACAAGATAAAAATATAAAACATATCAAATCCCTAGTACCCTCCCCCCCTAAAAAGGTATTAAATCTAATAGAGAATTAAAACCATACAAGTTAAAACTGACCCAAAGGTCAAACAACATAACAATAATCAATATAACAATAAGCAATGGGAGTGGCGGTATCTATTCATAGGAGTTTCCTGAGGCCGGGTTCTCTATTCTGGAAAGGCCTTCCGGAAGAGATCTGTCTTAACAGCCTTTTTAAAGCTGTCTAAGGATGTAAGTAGACGGATCTCATCCGGCAGGCCATTCCACAGTCTGGGGGCGATGATGGAAAATGCCCTCTGGGAGGTAGCCAAAAGCCTAGATGTTTGTGGCTGAAGTAGGCCTCTCCCAGAGGACCGGAGTGCGCGGGGAGGATTATAGGGGAGAAGGCGGTCCTGAAGATATTTTGGACCCAAGCCATTTAGGGCTTTAAATTTTGGCCATGAATTTAAGGTAGCTGTGGACAAGTGCACTGTGAAGCCACAGGTTTTTTTTTGTGTGTGGCCCTCAACACCCAGATTGGTCATTTTCTGGCAAATAAAGAGGATGACTTGTCTCTAAGCCTTCAGAAGCAGCAATGTTTTAAATGGTTATGACACTCTTTAACATTACCCTCTTTCCAAAACCAAAAATGGACCTTTGGTTACCTCTAGGTTTTTAAAAGATTTTGGATTGTCCATATAGTCTTCTGAGGGTCTCAGTGACAGAAAATTGGCCTCCAGATCCATCCTGTTTTAAGATAACTCATAAAACAGAAACAGGCCACAGTTTATTTAAATGTGTGAACCTCACTAATTGTGGCCTTCAAATGTTAAGCTAAAGGGAACTGAAACAACTGTTTCCATATGTGAAACTCTGATACCACATTGCCTTGTAATTTGTATTCATTTATGTAATAACTTCAGGGATAAATCGTAGAAGTAAGTGGAAACTTGTTTATACACACATGGTATTTAAGAAGCAAGTCTTTGCTGTCAGCCAAAAACGTGTCTGTAGGGAAAGAAGATAAACTACAGGTTCAACCTCCCTTATTTGGAATTCCAGAATATTCCAAAATCCAAAATTGTTGAAAGGAGTGACAGTGATAATGACATCTTGGCTTTCTGATGGTTCAAAGTAGTCAAATTTTGTTTCATACACAAAATTATTAAAATATTGTTTATGAAATTACCTTCAGGCTATGTGTATAAGGTGTATACAAATCATAAATGGATTTCATGTTTAGATCTGGGTTCCATTACCAAGATACACACCCACCCACACACACACACACCCACACACACACACTCACTATGTATATGCAAATATTCCAAAATCTGAAAAACTCCAACAATCAAAAACAAGCATTTTGGATAAGGGAGACTCAGCCTGTATGAACTGATGTAAAGTGCTTCCTCAAGACAGGGGGTTAGCAAAATGCAGTCCTCCAGATGTTGAACTTCAGCTCTCATCACCTCATTGACCATAGCCAGTGGTAAGTAATACTGGAAGCTGTAGTCCAACAGTGTCTGGAAGGCTGCACTTTGCCATTTCCTAACCTAAAGCATAGTTGTCTGTGTAAAATTATCTCAGAATGAGCCATTTCCAGAAGTGTTTGGCTGTTTGCTTTTTGTTTTGATTGTCTTGGCTTGACTTCCTCAAACTTGTGCCTTCCATCTTTGTTGGATTGGATTGAAGCTGCCATCATTTTCAGCAAGGAATTCTTAAAACTATAGTCCTGAATATTTATTAGTTGCCAGGTTACAGAAGGCTGATCTAGGGCTAGTGGCCACGAAGGAGTTGTAATCCAAAAAAACGCACCAATGTTTCCAGTATCTAGGATAAACAGATTTGAGTAACAGGATTTATAGCACTGCCACAATTTTGCCTGATCTTTTAGCTGTAAAGATCTATTAAGAGATTAAGAGATCCGTGAGTTTCTATTAAGAGATTTGTAAGTGGGCCAAGAATGGGATCATGATGCAACTTTTTTTCAACTCCTTTCATGTGAGAGTTCCCTCTTCACTAATATGTCACAACAAAGTTTGGGATTAAAAAGAGATTTATTATTTATGTATAGTAATAATTTTCCCTCTGCTTTTGTGGCTAGGTAAGAAATGGAAGTATGTGTTTTCTGAACTCCATGCAGTCTCCAAAAGTATTCTTACAGACCCTGGAGCCTCTGTTATAGTGATGCCATATTTTAGTTCCCTAAAACCAAGTAGTTCAATTTGAATACTGTGTATAATAAACACATTAAGTATATTATGGGATTTTTCTTATTTTCAAATTAAGTATGTTTCACTGATTTTCT
Organism: Sceloporus undulatus; assembly: GCF_019175285.1. Taxonomy (NCBI): domain Eukaryota; kingdom Metazoa; phylum Chordata; class Lepidosauria; order Squamata; family Phrynosomatidae; genus Sceloporus; species Sceloporus undulatus. Next base: position 18,104,420 of record NC_056527.1, read on the forward strand.
AGCACAGTGTTTCAGATTCAGTATGATTTGTATAGTAAGGATTGACCTGAGAACTAATACTTCGGAGTCTTAGGTTTGAAATGGAGAGATCCAAGTTCAATTGAGTATGGATCTTTCTGGAGATTTAAACGAGCACTTAGGCTGATTGCATTGGTCCTGCTGAAACACTTAACCTGAATTAAGGGAGCTATGGGAACTTTGTGCCTGAAGTGGGAAATCCTGTTGTTGACCCAGCTCATGCAAATAGCAAAATTCTTAAATGGTTTGGGGTTTTATCCAATGTTGGCTTCTACATCTTCTACATCTATCTCCTTTGAAAGTAGAGAATAATTACAACTACTCATTACATATAATTATTTTATGAAATTGATTGCCAAAAGATACAGGAACATCTGTAAGCTTCAAAGGGGACTAGATCATAGTTATGGAGACTAAGGCTGTTAGTAGCCATATGAGACCTTCTGTCTCAGCACCATTATGCCTTCAGATGGTCCTTCCTGAAAGCAAGAACTTTCCCCCTCACGTGTTGCTTATCCTTGGTTATTACTATATGAAACTATATTTTGCTTAGAGTGTCAATTTTAAAAAATTGCAATATCTGAGTTTACAGTAGTGGCTATTGTTAGTTCATTGTTCTGTAATTTATTCCTCTTGTGACTTTGAGAGTCATGTCTTGTACCACAAAAGACAAATGGGGCCCAGGAAGGGTGAAATTGTTCTTCCATTTGTGATCCCCCTACCCACTTTTTAGTTCTTAAATTATAAATTATTTCATTTGATCTTGAAAGAGGCATTTGATCATGCCAGGTGGTGTATGTTGCCATACAACAATTTTGCATGACAAATTGCTTGAAAATATGTACCGTAGTTCTGTTAAAAATCTTCTTAAAACTTCAGCTATGTAAGTAGATTGAATCTTGTCCAATACTCAGTTAACCAGAACCTCCTTTGGGCTTCCTTTTGTTTTAAAGCAAGGCAATGTTTAATAAGATGCATCAGCTTGCTAGGGTACTAGTGGAATAGTTTCCTTAATAGTAGTGTCTTTTTGTTTTCCTCTATGATGGAAGAAATGATTGAGTTGGCAGTTGTTATATTTTAGTTATAAAACTCCATGCAAAAGGGACTTCCTAGCATTCACTCCTTCATGTTCTCAGTAGTATTCTGACTGCAGTTCTTACACCCATCCACCCCTCCAATGTCATTGGCTTTGTGAACGTATGAAGAATTGAGGAGTAATTTTTAGCAGTGGCTCAGTTAAGGTATTACACAGAAGTATAGTTTATCCAACCTTGGGTGGCAACATTTTTGAGGTCTGTGTTTGCTTTGGGTGTTGAGTGATCAATCAAAGGCAACATACCCATAAAGGACAAAATCAAATTTAATTTCACCCCTCCCCACACACACACATTGTCACCCTCCTACTATTCTCCCTAATGATTCATTCCCCCCACCATCAAGTATAGCTCTTCTTTTTCATCCTCCCTGCCTTTCCACCTCAGCAACTCATACCTTCTCTGTCAGAGAGCTCCCATATCACAATAAACTACAATTTCTGCAGTATGTTTTGGAACTTAGTTGTTACTTGGGGGGAAGGCGATATGTCATTCCATTAAGAGTAATGCAAGAATAACACAGTATTAATGCTTTACTTTTGATATGTGTATACACTCACACAGAGTTAAAAATAGAAAAATGGCAAAAAATTCTTTCAGAATGTTTCCCCATTTTAAAATGCTGTTGGTCATTACCTAGCTTGCATGCACAAGCTTGTTGTCCCTCATTACCACCTGCCTGACAGTATGTTGTTTTTAACAGATTCTAGCCATGCTCAGGTTAAAAATATGATTTGCAAACATATTTCACATTCTGCTTATTAACTCTGGTTTTGTGTGGATCATCTTTGTCCAGTTGATTCAAGGAGGGGGTAATATATTCAGCAGTAGCTTTTGTCCTTAAGAAGGGACTTGAATTTCAACCTGCTTTATTTAGTTATTAGCTACATTTATGTCACATCTTTCCATCAGTGAATTCAAGATGGGGTAAATGCCCTGTGAGGTTAGCCATTGTGCATAAGAATGTGTGTATAACTGGCCCAGGGTCAGTTCATGGCTTACTGGGTGAGTGTTATGGCTTACTGGGAATAGTGAACCATGAAATCTGGATCTTCCACATCCCGGTCCAACACTTTTTAAACTATGACACACTGGCTCACTTGTCACAATCTAATATGCCACTAAGTAGATGCTTAACAGCAACATTATAGAGGGTATGTATGACACACACACTGTCTCCCTCTGACTTTGCAGGGTGATGTTAAGGGTGAGTCCAGCATTTGGAAATTATGCACCACACTGTAACACATTCTGTGTAGACACAGCCACCTTCCACAGGAGGGCTGCTGAAATTAAGTTTATTCACTACTTTTTGTATGCTGAATAAGCACAGTTTGCATGAGTTATGATATCAGATGAATGGAGGGTCTGAATCATTCAGGAAAAGAGCCAAATGATCAATGCTTTCTGACATCTCTTCCCTTCCCCCTCCCCAGATTCATTGTGAAATTTCAAATAGTCTTTTCTCTCTCTCCTTTATTACACCAACTAAACTGTGTCAAAATAAGAATATTGCCATGAGCTAGAAAGACATTTCACTGCAACCTACTCAGTGTTGTAATGAAAAGAATCCTTTATTAAAACCGGATTGTCTACTGGGGTGCAGTCAGTTTTGTGTGTTTTTGTTTCTTTAAAAAGTTGGAGGCATCCAGACATGTTTAAGGTTAACTGAGTAGACAACACTGTGAAATTGGATGCAGAGCAGCAAGTAGATTGTTACTTCTGTTTGTACAAGTATTGTGCAATCCAGGCAGTTCTTTAGATTTTGTTGCAGTTTTAACCCAGTGTATTTGTTTTAGCATTTTGTCTTCTTCCATGCTTGAATTAGAAACTCCCTCTTGCTTCAGAATGCAAACATTCAAGATAAGTATTTATTATGAATTAAGCAGACACTGACATGTTGTTATACATTTTCATCCATGTCTGGAAAGGCTTCTCTCCCCGCCCCACCCCCCTCAGCTTCATATTAAACAATATTTGTTTATATCTCAGTATTAACTGCTTCAGTCTTGTAGCATTTGAGAGGTTCCACATAATTTAATGGTGCTCAAGCATGATCTGACATTGTCAACTGTTAAGAGCCTGCTCTGTCCATAGGTAAGGCAAGTCATGGCTTGTCAGAAGATTGGTTTATTGTTATTATGTTTTTTGAAGTTGGCTCTGACTTGTGGAGCCCCTCTTGTAGGATTGTGTTGTTGTTGTTTTGCAGTTTGCCAGTGTCTTCCTTTGAGGCTTTAGACAGGGATTTCCATGATTGAGAGATTCTAACCCTGGTCTCATGAAATACCTGTCCAGCACTCATACCTCTGCACTGTGTTGGCTCTCATCAAAAGGTTTATTAGATGGCATTTCTTGACTGTATGTTATAACCTATGTGTTAAAACATATGAAAACCAGTATGGTGTATTGAGTTGAGTGCTGAACTCTGGAGGCTAGAGTTCAAATCTCTGCTTGGTCGTGGAAAGAGACTGGACAAATCATACTCTTTCAACCTAAAAGGGAAGACAAAGGCAAACCCTCTGAACAAATCTTTCTAAGGAATCCCTTACGGTCACTGTATGTTGGAAATGTTTTGAAGGCTTGTAACAGCAACAGCAACAACAACAAACAGATATGTGGCACTTGTATCTGGGAGGTACCTTGACCCTTTAGAAGTCTCAGTCAACATAGCCTGGAGCCGACATCCAACAACATTTTGGGATCCAAATTTGGGAACCACTGAGATATCCACCTTCTCCCTCCCATATCATAAATCATTCCATCTTGTTATTACAGGCATGTATTTTTATTATATATATTATTTGTTATTATATAACAGTATGAAAGAGGTGAATTTGCTTATTTCTTTTGCCTTCTTCATACCCTTCTTTCCTTTGCTATCATGTCTTCTGAACTGTAAGCTCTTGTTTTAAATTGAAAACCACCCAGAGTGCTTTGGCAGTATAATTCTACATGAATGTATTACGTAAATTTATGAAATATGGGGGATGGAATGGGGAGGGAGAGATGTTTATGTACTACCAAGCACTAATCTCATTATTAATGCTAGTTATTATATTGTGACACTATGTTTAAATTATTAAGGGCAGCTATATGCCATTGTTAATATCACTGTAGAAGCAAACTCTGGCAGTGGAGATTATTGGTCTTCAGCCAGTGAAGTTTGTTTTAATGTCTTGCAACACAGAATTAGAACTTCTCAGAGGATAAAAACACGCTCATTGCTATAAAAAGTCCAGTATTGTATAATTGTAAACATGGAAAGTTGCAAATCCATTCATAGGGCAAGTCTTCCATACTTCTATAAGAGGTCATAATAATGTTTGGCTGAGTCTGTGGTTTGAATATTGAGATGGGCAGCTCTCCATATAGTGAGAGCTTCCATGTGGAATTTGTTTAAGTAGCAAATATGAGGGAGTGCTGAAAAGTTCTCAGCCTGACCAAGAAAGGAATGACCTAGAGCCATGAAACATTCATGCTATTCCACATATTCATCCCAAAGTTTGATACACTTCACACATGGTTTCTCAAATTTCTTAAACCCTTAAAAAAACCCTGATATCTGGTCACTGAAATACTGCTCTGTTGCTGCTTTCAACTCTGACACATGTGGAAATTTCCATCCTTTCAAACTCTTGTTAAGTTTGGAACCAGGAAAGTCAGATGGAGCATGATCTGTTGAGGAGAGTAGATGATCTATGCGCTCAACCACAGATTCTACAAAACATCCATCATGTTGCCAGCACAGTGAGCAGGTGTATTGTCCTGAAAAAAGAGAACACCTTTCCATTTCTGTTTCTCCTTCAATGCCACCTTTAATTGGCACAACCAATTAGAGTAGTATTCTGCATTAACTGTTTGGTCTTTCTGAAGATAGTCATCAAAGTACCTTCCTTATCACAAATAACTTTGGCCATGATCTTTCCTGCTGACCATTCAATCTTGAATTTCCATGGCTGTGGAAAATCTAAGTGCCACACTTATTTGATATTTAACCTTATTTTATTAACAGTGATGGATCGTTCCAAAAAATTATCACTAGATTATTCAAAAGGCTCAAAATCAACTTGGAGGTACTCACTTGATTTAGTTTCTGGTCACCATTCAAACATTTCAGCACCCATTTGGCTGACAGCTTGCGCATAAGCAATTGCTCATGAATTATAAATCCAATGCAGGATATCTTGCGTTTTAGCTGAAATTCACCATTCTGCCAAAAGCAGGTCATGAACATGCTCTACAATTTCAAGAGTTTACACCCTTCAAGGCCTCCCCAAGAACAAGAATGCTACCTCTGCTCCCATGTTATTGTTCTTGTCACATCATATTGAGGGAGATCTCTGTAGCAGGGATGGTACATGTAGATCCTACTTTTCCAGGATCAAAACCAAATGAGGAGCATATTTTGGGAGGTGGAAATTATGTGGCCCATGAGCTAATTTCTCACTAATACTAATTTGCTGGCAGTTGCAGTTCAGCAATATCTGAAGAGCCACAGTTCTCAACCCTGACCTATACAGATAGAAAGGCTTCTCTGCTGCAGAAGTTCACCTTCAATATATGGATAACAATGAACAGATGAGGGATGAGAATTATGGGTCTCCAGATGTTGTTGGACTACAATTCCCAGCATCCCTTATTAGTAGCTATGTTGACCAGGGGTGATGAGACTCACGGTTCTACAATATCTGGAAAGCCACATGATTCCCACCCCTGAAATAGAGTAACAGAGATGACTATCTCATATCTCTCCTGTCTTGTCTGTTCTTCATATTCCAAACAAGAATGCTTGCAGTGCTGGTGTAAGCACCTGTTCTTTGTGGGGCAGGACAGAGCTTGGAGAAGTTACATTTTAAGATTAGATCTGCCTGAAGCAAAGAGCTGGGTGATACTTTCATCTTGTTCCATGTAGGAAAGATGGCTGGCATGGCTGTTAAATGTTTCTTCTGCACTGATATTCAGAGAGCATCATTCTACTTGAAGGCAGGGGAATAGCTTTTAGGGCATGGGGCAAGTAGCATAGCATGCAGTGCTCTCTTCCAAGACCTTGTTGGTACATCCCAGCATGTTCCATTTGAGGGAACTGCTTCACATTTCCTGTGTTGGTTGAGGCTGTCCATATAAAGTATGTAGGATGTATTCGAAAAAGAGGGTGCGGGTACCTCCCACTCTTGACAACCCAGAATTCTCTAGGAGTACTTTGTGTAGAAACATTAAAATTAAATACTGTATTCTTTACCTTCTTCTGAAAAAAAATTAATTGCTGTTTCTTTACAAGTGTTTCAGAGTTTGTGGCCTTTGCCAACCAATTGATATTTAGCAACTGGAACTGGGGTTTCTTGCTATTAAAATGGCATCCAAGAGCAACTAGTTAATTAGCCCTGACTGTCATATCATTTGAATGGAATGTATCTTAAGGTTGCTGCTGTCTGAAATGAGCTATTGACCAATTCATGTTGTTTAGTAACAGAAAATGAATAGGCACTAGTTTTTTTTATGCGCACTGGGATGGTAGTTTAATGTAATTTGAGATATTACAAAATAAAGCAATATTGTTGGAAAGTGTTCTGTGGAGGATGGAATTAGCATAATGTCCTGCTACATAAATTCTTGTTTGTATTCAGCAGCTTTCTTTAAAAAACCCACAAGAGTGTTAAATTTTTGTACAGAAGTCACTGGTTGTATGGAAAGGCTTCCTAATGATGACAGGAGAAAGGGAAATAAAGTTTTGATTTGTAACACAAAGTTCCCTCTAGCTATTGCTGTGAGATTTAGCTAATGCTAGTCATCTTTTAACTTCTCAGTGCCCTCCCTGATGAAGAATATGTAGTAGATATCACTGATGATCAATGACCTGTCCATAGACTTATTTAATAAAAATACAAAGGCTGATATTTAATGCACATCTCTACTTGAGGGAACTAGTCCCAAAATGGAGATTGCAGAATTGAATACACACACAGAGCCAGTTGCTATGGCCATTTCAGACTTGGAACAATTACTAAAGAAGTTCAAAGATGAAAGTGTTAAGGCAAAGGTAATGCTGAACATAAAGAAAAATAAAAACATAAATTCAACCTAGACAATGAAGAAATTTAAATAAAGCTCCTGTACTTTGGATCAAACATCAATCAGAATGGGACTGCAGCCAAGAAATAAGAAGAAGACTACGAATGGGAAGGGCAGATATGAAAGAACTAAAGAAGATCCTAAAGAGTAAAGACATACAACTGAGCACTAAAGCCAGAATCTTCCAAGCCATCATCATGTGAATACCTCATCACCATGTATGGATGTGAGAGATGGAAGTGAAGAAAACAGATAGGAAAATAATCAACTTATTTGAGATGTGGTGCTGAAGAAGAGTGAGGATACCATGGACAGCCAAAAAGACAAACAAATGGATTGTTAAACAGATAAAACTAGTAATCCTTCTGGAATCCATGATGACTAAACTGTGGCTGTCATATTTTGCCCATATCATGAGAAAGCATGACTTGCTCAGAAAGATATTAATGCTTGGAAATGTTGAGGGCAGTAGAAAGAGAGGAAGACCACTCAATCAGGGAAGTCACAAGCATGAGTCTACAGGACTTGAATAGAGCAGTGGAGGATAGTGGGGCTTGGAGATGTCTTATCCAAAGGGTTGCCCTAAGCCAGGGCCAATCCGAGGGCAATTAACAACAACATAGCCAAGTAAACTCATTGGGTGATCTTGGGCAAGTCACACTGTCTCAGCTGCAGAGGATGGCAGTGGCAAACCCCTTGTGAAGAAACTTGCCAAAAAACCCTGTGAAAATCATGGTATAGGCTTAAATAGACAGGCAACCTCAAGGCACATACACACACAGTTGTGGGAGATTAGGTCAGGGTTGTTCACTTGTTGATATAAATTTGACACAGGGGAAAAGAGGAGGAGGGAAAGGAAATGGGGTGAGTAAAAGGCGTGTTACAGACCGCCCGTTTGGAGTGGCCTGTAACTGGCCCTTTCCCCACCGGATCGGGGCCTCAGCTGCCACAGTGGAAGCCTCTGAGGCCCTGATCCGCTGCTTTCCAGGCTGTGGGGAAGCAGCAAAAGGCCGCTTACCCGTGGCCTGGAAAGGGGTGTCCTTGGGGCTTCAAGCCCCAAGGACACCCGGCGATGGCGGGGAGGAGGAGAAAGGGGCCACTTGGCCCCTTTCTGCTCTGCGTTGCTGGTGCAGCCATGTAAAGGCTGTGCCCAGCGACGCAAAGGTGGAAGGAGCTCTGAAACGGAGCTCCTTCTGGGGCCACGGAAAGGGCGCCCTCCCGTGGCCCCACTACGTCACTTCCGCGCCGCCCCGTTTGGAGGTGGCGTGGTCGTGACATAGTCATGGCGGCGCCCGTGTGTATAGGGTGCCATCATTTTCTATGCGCTCTGCGCGTATTAGGGTTAGGGGCATCAGGACTTTCTAATCCTAGTACGCGTGGAGCGCGTACTTAATGCCCGTCTGTAGTGGGCCTAAGTCCGGTTATGTTGTTGTTGTTAACTGCCTTTGAGTCAACTTTGACTGATGGCAACCCTGCGGATGAGACATCTCTAAGTCCTCAACCTCCCTGCTTAGGTCCTGCAGGCCTCCTCCCTGAATGGGTCTGTCCACGTAGTTTTCTCTCTGCTACCTTCCACCTTTCCTTGTATCATTGTCTTTTCTAATGATTCATTTTTTCTCATTTGTACTTTCATACAATGTAATTTTTAAAAGAAGTATCTGTTTTAACCTTTGTAAACTGCCTTGGGGCCTGGGTTGGAAAAAAAGGGATCTAAATAAATATAAAAACAAGAAGAATAGATTGATTTAATGCAAGCATTTATAACATGCTCTGTAGCCAATAATAACAATAACCACCATAGTAATTCAAAACATCTTACAGAGTGGCTTACAATGATTAGAAATCATACTTCCAAATACAGAAATAACCACGAGGGAGGAGGGGGACAGGAAAGGTTGAGAGATGTCACATAAACAAAGTATCTAGCTATATATATGGGATTAGCAAGAATTTCTTTCTCCCAGTTTAACAGTAATTGCAAAATTATGGAAACACCCCCTTCCCCCATTCCAATTACATAACTGAAATAAAAAAAGTTGTGGTAACCATGAATGAATTTTGTTTTTGGTGAGGATGGGGAAGGATTGTGAGTTGCATTCAGTTCTGATACTCTCCTCCCCACAATTGACTGCATATGTTTTATACCAGGTGCTTTTTGACCAATTTTACAGGAAGTCTCACATCTGTCCTTTTACCTTTTTGAATTGCTAATACAAAAAGTACCTTCATGTATTGCTGATGGAATTCAGATTTTATCTTCTGGACTTTGGAATGCTTTGTTTCCAATGCCACATGGCTAGAAGAAGGAGGAGCCTATTTACATAGATATCCCTCCACAGAACAACACAATAACACCTTCAGAAAATACAGGTCTGTGACTAACACTGACCCTTTACAGTTTTTTCTCCTGTATAATTTTATAAACACCTTTGCCTGATGTCAAAGCCAATGGAGCTTTGAAAGCTTGTATCATGTGTTTTGTGCATTTTGTTTGGCCGAATAAAGGTGCTGTTTTGTGGATTTTGGATGTTATTGTACTTTGCTATATGGTAAACATGTCTACCCTTGAATATGTTATCTATCCTTCAAGTATCACTTTTTTGGCAGATGGAAATGTAGTCTACAAAAACTTAAACAAAATAAAATGGTTGACAAGGGAGATCCTAGTATGTAATGACACTTGCTTTTCATAGGTTTAGAAATAGTTACTGCTTACAGTAGGTAATCCACTTGCCCCCGTTGTTAAACAAAATAATGTTGATAAACAGCAAAAGGGAATTCAGGATTATAGGCAGTACAAAGGGAGGGGTGGGGGAATCCAGTATTTCCATTTTCTACAAAAATAAATATTCCTTGTTTTCAGTGTGCTAGAAAGGTCATATTTTTCCATGCATGTTTCTGTAGCGCAAGAGAGAACAGCCAAAACAAGCATTCAGGTTGTTTGTTAAGGTGGGAAAAGTACAGCTTATATGTTACAATTTGAATTCCTATTACTTTCTTTTGTCCAACAACCTAAAAAAAAACCTTAGAGGCTGAAATTATATCTCATTCACAAGCTAGAATTTCAGACAGAGATTAGCAACAAATAAAGCCTCAGCAGCTGGGAGACCAATTGTATCACCCCCCTCGATAAGGACAGTACGTTTGGACTAATCCTGTTGCACTGATTTTTGTGCAGTTCCTCAATAGAGACTAAGATCTGCAAGATTATAACACAAGTAACACACTGAATAGGTTCACAGTTGTCATTTAACATATGCTTCTAATTGGAAGGTGATGAATAGAGCATACTAAGGAAGGTCTCACAAACTATCAACCCCATCTGTTGTATGAATGTATGTGGGAAATCATAGAGCCATGTAGGCTGGGAGGAAAAGTATGCTCTTCCAGATATTAGTGGATTGCACTTTCCATCAGCCCTAAGCAGCATAGCCAGTGGTGAAGGACGATGGGTGGCACAGTCTAGCCCCATCTGGAGGATTGAGAATTCCCCTATTTATACCCTGTACTAATGTGGAAAATGTGAAGAAAACGTAAAATCCTCATTATCACCTTAATGACTTGTCAGAGCAAGGAGTGTTTGTCAGTTAGTGTCTTTTATTCCAGGCAGAAGTCACTCTTGCTACAGTTGTGAAAAATGCCCCAGAGCTGTACTTCCCTGCATTTTTCCCAAGGTACCCCACTGACTAGAAGTCTTGGTTTGGTTCGTACTTCAGTGACATGCTAATACTGAGTGGCAAGCATCTTGTTTTGACATGCTTTAGACTTGCAAACTTGATTATCTACTATCTGTACATTTCCTATCCTGATCTTTTGCTGTTGGTGTCATTTTTATGCTTAGACTTTTTACAAAATGTCTGTGTTTAATTTAATCTGTTGTTTTAACTTCCAGTTTCTGATGTCAAAAGGCCAAGGTATAGACAATTTAATAAAATGGCTAGATTTGCTTTGCTTTTCAGTATTACCACCTTCAGTAAAAAGAAATTAAACCCTTTCTGTATGTAGTAAACGAGTGCATCAGGGAGAAAGACTGTGTGGATTTTTTAAATTTTAGAGAATATTTCCATATCTACAAATCTTTTTTATATGGTCTGAAGAGAAACTAAGGCCTACACATTTTGTAGTAAGCTTTATGTTAGAAGAGTATTGAAGAATACGTCTCACACATATCCAACATCTGCTTCCACATGGTTTTTCCAATCCCAAATTCTACCAACTCTATATCTACAGTATATTGGTGCTTCTTGGCATATATCTAGACTGCACTTTTATAGCAGCTTGCTGCCACAGCTCCATCCATGGAATCTTGGGATTTAAAGTTTGCTGAGGTACTTAAAATTCTTTGCAAGAGATAGCCTAGACCACTCCCCTGGAGCAATAGAGAATTCGAAATACCCGACTACATTGTGTTATGAAGGTGTACTCTTAATTCATTGGATTACTATACTTCTTAGTTTGGTGACATTTATGATTAAAGTATTCCCAGCCCACCTTATATCAGCAAATCTTAGGGTAGGATATAGTCTGTACAATCACAGTAAACCAATTAAAACACTTACAGCAGCTTCAAATGCTTGAGGACAGTTCTGCTACTCAGACAAAACAAAACTTGCAAACACATGCATGTTGTAAATGCCTTAAACACCTTTCAGTGTGTGTGTGGGGAGTGGGGGGAGGAGAGTTAATGTGTATTTATAAACCTGGTTGTCAGAAGACTTGTGCACAGTTGATTCAGAGATTGGAATGCTGTGTTGCTTCTGTTCACAGTAAGAAATGTTGCAACCTCTGAGAAATAAGCTATTGTCTTAGCACTGTTCAAACAGTGCTCTCTGCTGGCCTCCTATTAGGGATCTTTTGAAACATAATAGTTTCAAACAAATTGTACTGTGTAATCTTTTGGTAGTGGCAGACATGATACTGATACTGTGGAATAAGATATTAATGTCATGTACTAACATTAAAAGACATGTGATAGTGAATAAGTAAATTCAAAACACATACACACAGAAACCCTGAAAGCTGCAAATGTCACAAACATGAAAATTCTTTGTTTGGGACATTTTAGGAATATTTCCCTATTACTTTTTCTGGACATTAAGGAATGCTGACATTTCTCCTATCCAAGAAGCTAAGATGGCATAGTTCCTATGTAGTACTGAATTAAAATATTTCAAATTTGGCTGTTTTGTCATATCAAACAGAAAGTTCTTTGTACTCCCTTGGAAAGAATAGCCTCTAACTTCATGCTCTTAAGTTTTCAGAGAAAAGAGAAAGGGTTTTTCTTTTCTCTGTATCATTAACAGAAGAAATACTGTGATTTCAGTGATCTGTGCTTAAAGGTATTATCTGCTCAATGTTTCCTGACATGATATGGTTAGTACTAACTATATAGTTTGTTCCCCTCACTCTGGTTAAGAAATCATAGCTTGTAATGTGCAACACTAGACCATAGTTTGGTATTAAGGCAAGAGCAAACCTCAGACTTGTACTCTTTTCCTCCTTTTTACCCAGTAGAGCTGTGCAAAGGAGACCAGAAAAATATTCATTCATATTTAACTAACATTATTGTTACAGTGGATCCTGTATCTGCTGGAGTTTGGTTCCAGGATCCCCCGTGAATACCAAAATCCATGGATGTTCAAGTTCCATTAAAAAAAGAGGCATAGTAAAATGGTATCCCTTATATAAAACGGCAACAACAAGGTTTGCTTTGAAACCCTGTATGGTTATATCTATGGATACGGAGAGCTGACTCTGGATATAAGAACTAGACCAGAGCTCTTTTCATACTACACAGAGCAATAGGATTCTACTATAACTCCCATGGTTGCCTCCTGTGGAATTATGGGTTTGGAGAGGCACTAGAGCTCTATGGCTGAGAATTCTAAATGCCCATCCCTAAATTGGAAATCCCATAATTCCACAGGATGTGAACCATGAGAATTTAATGCAATCATAATGCTATAATTATATAATGTGAAAGGGCTCTTACTGATTACTTGCACTGGTATTGAGCTTTAGTATGCCAGTGTAAGGCACTAAAGTCAGCCCTCCACATACAGCTTTGACATTTGTGGATTTGCAGATTCATGGATTTGATTAATATGTGCTCTCTAGGAATTTCTAGGTCTTCCAGCATGACTCTATGGCCAGCTTTAGTAAAAGGTTGCACTGGAGGACCTAGAGATACATGTGGCTCGCCAAAGGATTTTAGATGGCCCGTGAGGATGTGGAACAACTTCACGGCTCCTCCACCACTTGAATGGACAAATGCTTGCCGGTCAAGGCTTTTCTATTCCCTAGTTTTCTCTTGAGGAGAAGGATGGATGGAGGAGGAGAATGGGCAAATGCTTACCCTGCCAGGCTCCTCCACCTGGTTTTCTCCTGAGAAGGCAGGGTGTCAGAGGAGGAAGAAGGGCAAACACTCACCCCTCAAGGCTACTCTGTCATTTGGCTTTATTCCGAGGAGAAGTCCAGGCAGAGAAAAAGGACAGGCAAAGCTCCTCTGCTGCTCAGCCTTCTCCTGAGGAGATGGCCAGTCAGAGGAGGAGGGGGGAGAGAGGGAATTAATATTTATTAATTCTAATTAATATTATTAATTAATATTAATTAATATCACTAATTAATAAATATTTAATTTAAACATATCTGTGGCCTGAAGAAGTTTAGCCTATTTTAATTTGGGCCCCTACTTATTGCCAACTTGTGCAGGTCTGATCTAGACATTCCCAAAGAGAACACTTCTCTAAGCATTTTTAGGTTCTCCAGCGCAATTCTGTGGTCAGGTTCTGGTCGGTGTTGACCATAGAGTTGCACTGAAGGACCTAGAGATTCCCAGAAAGGTGTTTTCTCAATTTAAAAAAAATAGTGTTTTTCTTTGAGGGGGCAGTTTTTCCACTTTCACGGGGATCCTGTGTCTTTAACCCCAGTGAATGTGGAAGGATCACTGTATTTAGAGTGGAGCATTGTACCAACAGAGGAAATGGTGAGTGAAAGCAAATCCAAAATGAGATTCAAAGTGGCTTAAAATAATTTAAAATGGATACAACTAAAACATGAAAGTTAAATAAGAATTAAACAATACCAGTATGAAAACATAGCGGTTAAAAACACAGCCTAATTATAACCATTTCAATAAAAAATTAAAAATATAAAAAGGATTAAAAATAGCACACTAATTATACACACATCAAAAAGACCATTGGTTCACAACCTCTGCTTTAAAACCATAGATGTCAGTATTAATACATGGCTGTGGTGAGGGAAGGATGAATAGGGCTGCACAAACCAAGGTTTTCTAGATGGATACCCTCCAACATTTCACAGATGAAACAGGCAAGCTGAGTAGCATAGGAGTATGGTGCAGAGGGCAAAGTTATTAGTTGTTTTAATGTATTTTACACATTATCTTTTTGATGTTTTTGATATTTTAGCTTGGAATTTATTTTTATTATTGTAATAATTTATATGTATGTTTTTAATTGTATTGTTTTAATGTTGTAAGCCACCCCGGGAGAAGAAGGACAGAATATTAATATTAATATTAATATTAATAATAATAATAAGAAGAAGAAGAAGAAGAGAAAGAAAGAAAGAAAGAAAGAAAGAAAGAAAGAAAAAATAAGCCCGGAAAGGGTGCAGCAGTTTGTTTTTCCTGAATCTACTGGAAGGGACAAAATTTCAATGCCCTTCTCTCCTCCTGTTGATTGAGTGTGTGTTGTGTGCCTTCAAGTAGTTTTCGACTTATGGCGACCCTATGGCGACTCATGGGGTTTTCTTGACAATGGGATTTTCTTAACAAGATTTGTTCAGAGGAGATTTGCCATTGCCTTCCCCTGAGGCTGAGAGCATGTTACTTGTCAAGTTCACCTACTGGGTTTCATGGCTGAGCAGGGAATCAAACCCTGGTCTCCAGAGTCCCATTCTAACACCCAAAACACTTGTGTCACGCTGGCTCTCTTGTTCAAACTATTTTTTGCACATTGAGCTCAGTTTGCAGCAATTGAAGTAAGCTGAGGACGAAGAAGGAAGGTGGAAGGAGGAGAAACTGGGGCATTTTAAAAGCAGCTGAAAAAGTGGGATAACCAAGGATTAATCAGGACTTTCCCTCCCCAATCAAGACAGTTGGAGGGTATGTACTGTAGATACAATGATATCGTTTCATATCAATCCAGCCATACAGCACAGCTACTGGTATCTATGGTTTGGTTCACTGAGCAATGTAATTTAGCCGGGAAGAACTGTATGCTCCAGTACTGCTTATAGGGAAAGATATTCCTGGGATGAGCTTGTTACTTTTAAAGCAAATTGTTTATAGAGGTGACAAAAATGCTTTTGTTAATATGGCTTGCTTGTTGTTAACATACTGCTTAACCGCACTGAATTCAAACTGATTTCAATCAGTAGTTTGCTGTCTTGCTGCCTTACTTTGTGTCCAGTCTTGCTGGTGTCTTTCTATGACACAAGACTTGGCTGTGGTTTCTTCCCTTCATCTTTGTATTACAGCTTCCAAGGGTCATTATGCTCCCCTGATAACACTAGTTGCTTTCAGATTGTTTCATTTTCTTTCCTCATATTTTAAGTCACTGAGGAGCAAGTTAAGGTGCAATAAATCCAACAAAGAGTCCTGTGGTACCTTAAAGACTAACACATTTATTATAGTAAGCGTTTTGTAGATTCATTGTGTTAGAAATTATTTCTCTGTAAGTGACAAAACGTTTATTTATAGCAGTAGGAGCAAATTGTAAAGCTGTAAAGCACTTTTATTTATAATCCTGACTTCTTTGGGTCAATAGCTAAAAACCCATTTGTTTGTTTAAGTTTCTTGGTTGCATAATTTGTATTGTTTAAGTGACTTTCAGAGTGTCATCAAAATATAACTGGGTGTAAGCAGGAAATAAGAGACTTCATTTGTTTTGACATGTATAGCTAAGTGATCATAGCATCGTGCTGTTTATCAAGTTTTCTCATTAAACAGACCAGTCTTCCCGTATGCTGTCTAAGTAGAATATAAAGCAGGCGATATAGATCTTAAAATTATAGTCCCCCAGTTTATTAGTCTAAAAAGAGCACATGCTGTTTTAAAGGGGCATATGTGCTATATTAATTAATAGTCTCCTCCAAAGTTATTGAAAGTGTTAACACTCTAATTTAGCCGGGAAGAACTGTATGCTCCAGAAAAGATCCTTGTCTTAAATTTCAGATGTTATGGTTACGTAAGTAAAGGCTCAGCTATGAAAGTCCTGCTTAAATCTTATTTCTACCATGAATTTACTAGTGGAATTAAGTAAATGTGTTTATCAGTTCAGCCTTAGCCCTCTATCTACAATACTTTGAAAAGCTACATTTTGGGATCAAAACTCCCAGATTTCTCTGGCTGGGAGATTCTGGGACCTCTAGTCTAAGGTTTACTTTAACCAATCTCTGCAAGTGATACTATTTTACAGAGTGATTGTAAATTTGATTGAAACTTTAAAATTTACTGCTGTAAAGTGGCAGTGCAGGTTTTGGTGAAATAAGTTCTTCTTTTATTCTAAAGAACATAAGACCATTTTTTCCTACAAGGCACTTGTGTAGGGATGCAGTGGCTCAAGTAGTTAAGACGCTGACTCTGTTGATTGCAAAACCGGCAGGTTGGCAGTTCAAAGCCTGGGTGCTGCATGATGGCGTGAGCTCCTGTCACTAGTCTCAGCTTCTGCCAACCTAGCAGTTTGAAAGCATGGAAATGCAAGCAGATAAATAGGTACCAGTCCAGTGGGAAGGTAAACAGTGTTTTGTGCAATCGTGCTGGCCACATGATCACAGAGTAGTCTCTGACAATGCTGGCTCTTCGGCTTAGTAACAGAGATGAGCACTGCCCCCTATGGTTGGGCACGATTAGACAATCTTGTCAATGCGGAATACCTTTACCTTTACCTACTTGTGTAGAAGTATCTGTAAAATGAAGAATCCAAGAGTTAAAGGATGTCCTATACAGAATGAGTGGTTGTCAGTAAAGGGACTGACAGTATTTTCATATTTACTTAAGAGATACTTGTTGTAACTTAAGCTGCTGTCAAACTAGTTTGTGGGTGTTTCCTGCTCTGTCTAGTCTTGCTGACCTACTGTTTTGTGTTGGTGCCTTGTTGAACAGGAAGAGTCACAAAAGATTTCTCTCTAGCTTTTGCAGAATCACAAGTATGGAATTTATGTCTGTAAAATGAAATAAAGCCTTGTGGACAGTTGTCAAAAGAGAAACAATGCCTGTTAGCACTTTCAAAAGATTAGGGAGTGATGCAGTATTTGATAAGAGCCTCTGTACAGAACATTAAGGTTCTGGTGATGTTAGGTTCAGCATGCTGCATGTAGAACAGAATAGGAGAAAATATGATCTGCCAGATGTAGCTGGACCAGAATTGCCATCAGCCCAGTATAGGCACTGATGATGGATCATGGGAGTTGCAATCCAAAATATCTTAAGAGCCATATCTTCTGTACCTTTTGACACAGAGAAATCTCATCAGCATCTTTACAACAAGGTCACCAGTGTTGTGTGGCTTTGAGTCATTTCTGATTTATGATGATCCTAAAGTGAACCTATCATGGGGGGTTTCTTAACAAGATTTGTTTAGAGGAGGTTTCCCACTGCCTTCCCCTGAGGCTGAGAGCATGTGACTTGTTCAAGGTCACCCAGTGGGTTTCGTGGTTGAGCGGGAATTGAAACCCTGGTTTTCAGAGTTGTAGTCTAGCACTTAAACCACTACATGATTGTTATCCCCATACAATAAAAATATAGTTGCTTGCCTAAAACTGCCTTGTGTATTTATGGGTACCATGAGATTGGAATTCCTGACTGCACTATAATATACCACATATAACTAGAGTGGTAGCAAAGTTCGTATTTTTGACAGTGGCATTCCCATTGTATAGCCCCTCCTCTTTTATCTTTCATTGACATAAAATACATTTGATTTACCTGGTGATTTCACTATGATTTAGCATGGCTGCAAGACATGTAGCTATCGCCCAAATATAAACCAAAAACCTTTGCCTTAGAGCAAGAAATAATTGTTGGATCTACACTTACAAATGCAAGGAAGACTGATCAGCTACCCATCCTGGTAACTCATAATGGAGGCACATTGAGTCCTCTTGTACCTTTACTTCCACCTCAAGAAACTCTACAGCAGAATTCCACTAGCCACCCTGTTCTGTACATAATGCATCATTTGTGGTGTGGATGAATTGGGGCACAGCACAAACATCTGTTGTTTCAACATCTACAAAGAATAGATTTTCAGAATGCTTCTATATACAATTAAAGCATCTTTACTAATCTGCCTTAGGGTTGCCATAAGTCAGAAATGTCTTGAAGGCACACAACAACAATTAGTTACTATATTTTATTTTATGTCTCCCAGCCTCTAAGAACACTGAGATAGAGTTATGGAGTTGGAAGGGGCCTCATGGTCCATTGGGTCCAATCACCTATTCAGTGCAGGATCTCCAGCAAAAGCATTACCAGTAGGTAGCCGTCCAGCCTCTTTTTGAAGGTGTCCAGAGGAGAGCCCACCACCTCTCCAGGTAGTTGGTTCAAATGTCAAACTTCTCTTACTGTCAAGAAGTTCCTTCTAATTGTCAATGGAAATCTGTTCTTCTATAATTTAATGAGGAGCCCATACTTATCTCCCAGAGCTCTTGATATATGGCACTTTTCAACCAATCTTACCTCTTGAGTGTCATTAAAAAACAGTATTACCAAGTCACACAGGTTATGAAGTGGATCTAGAAAGAACTACATATGTCACCTTCTTGCCAGGTGTAGAGGCTACCTTCAAGGGATTCTCTTTTTATTGCTTCCTCTTGGATTTCCTTGTAACAGATTGTAATCAATTTTTTTGGTGTGTCACACCCAAGTTTAATGTGCGATACTGAAGTTCCACCCAGTGAAAGGTTTTTGTCTTGCCTTGATTTCATTCCTCTTCCTAGCATTTTGTTGTTGTTTTAGCAGGGAAAAGAGTGACTCAATAATGACATTATAAATGTTTTTACATTTCCTTTTTTATTTTTTCCCCATTCAGCAATGAAACTTGGAAGTCAAGTTAGAAGTATTGGCTAATAGTGTTTGTTATATGCCTTCTACTCAATGTTATCATAGAGTTTTTGTAGGGTAATCTAAGTTTCTTAAGGCTTCAGACTTTATAAAAGAAACAAAAATATTTAAATGTCAAAAATGTTAAAGTCAAGCCTGTTAGGTTCTAGCTTTAAAATTAGCAGAGTAGCAGAAATGTGCCTTTGTCTAACTATGGCCCCACCCAGACCGGCTCTTTGCTTTACAGACGTCCCGCAACCCTAACACATACCTGCAGTGGCATAATGGCGGCGCCCTGTATACATGGGTGCCACCATTATGATGTCACAGCCGTGTTGTGTCCAAACAGCATGGCACGGGCGTGACGTGTTCGTGCCGCATGAGACCACTTGTGGCAGCCTAACAGCAGTGCCAGAAGGAGCGCCTCGTTCCCGCTAGCTTGCCACGCCAGGGAGCAGCCCCTTTCACCTCTGGCTGTGGCTCCTGGAGTGTCCTGGGGCATGAAGCCCCAAGGACACCCGTTTTCGGGACCGTTTTGCTGCTTCTTCCTGGTCCCAAAAAGTTCCAGATTGGGGCCTCTGGGCTACCATTGTGGCGCATCCCGCCTATGCTTCCCTAAGAACTGAGACTGACTCCAAAAACAACAAACACATGTAATTTGTAGCTCAAAACAAAAGTTTACTAATGGCTTTAATCTATATTTACATAGAAGCTATATCCTAATCTAGCTAGTGAATAGTTCAGGTAAAAAGAAATCTTTATTTTACCATCTTTCCACAGAAAGTTGAGAGAGGAGGAAGATGGAAAACCAAACAGCTCAGTTGAAAATCTTTGAAAGAATGTCTGTTTGAATGAGAGAGAGAGATTGCATGCAGGAAATCCCTGTCTAAGGCAGGAGAAAGAGAATGTAAAAATCTTGCAAGTTTTCTGTCAAGATTTAGTCAGAGGAGGTTTATTTATTCATTTTGGGTTGAGAAAGTATGTCTTCCTCAACATCTTCCAGTGAGTTTATGAATGAGCAGGGATTTGAACCTTAGTCTCTTGACTTTCAAGGCAAGCACTCAAACCATCACACCATGCTGGCTAGAACTATGTAACTATTAGTTCTAGAGGAGGTCTAGAGCAATCATCAGGTAGAATAGATATATATCCTAATCAAAGCCTGGACTAAACTGTGCTGCCCAGGCTGGCTGCGGGATTCAGGGAGTTACGGTCCAAAAACTTAATACTTCCAATTTTAAATGGCATCCTAGTCTTCACTGAGCCAGACCACATTACCGCACTACATTTTTATACTGCTGCTATTCCACTTTTACTACTTTGGATGCCTCCTGTTGCCTTCTGGGGGTTGTAGTTCAGTGAGGCCTAAGATCTCTCTGGCTGAGAATTCTAAGGAGGTGTTCTCACTGGCTTATACTTCGGGTTACAAATCGAATTCAAGGTATAGCGTTCCTACTCTAGAACTGTTCTAGAGTAACGTGCAATCGTTCTTACTACGATTCGAATCTGAATCGGTTTTTTTAAAAAAAATCCGGGTTAGAGGCTTATAACCCGGAGTAAAAAAATAGAAGGGTCGAGCCTACTATTTTTCCTTGATTCGGGATAGGAATCGGAATGTTTAAATAGGAACGACCAGACTCTGAATCGGGTTAACTGGATGGGAGGAGCAGAGTGCGATGGGCTGGCTCGGGGGAGTCGCCCTTTCTGTCCCCATCCGTCATCGCCGTCGCCATCTTTGCTTCCCTCACCCCTTTGTCCGTGGCGGTCTTTCGATAAGAGATAAGGATTATTAATTTTTTAATTTTTTTTAATGGTTTACAGGCGCTTAATCTCTTCAGCACTTTAAGTGCCTGAAGTCCCGGCCGCTCAAGTGCCTGCATCAGTCAAAGGACTCTTAAAGGCTTCCCCCAGTGGATTGCAACCTCCCCTCTTTGTGAGGAGAGCCATTGAACACCATTTGTAATGGAGGAGAGGGTGGATGCACAGCAATCTGGGGGAAAATAGAGCCTTTCCTTCTCTCTTTCCCAAACAGAATCTGGGTAGACATAGGAAACCCTGGATATATGTGTGTGTGTGTGTGCGTATTCCACTTCAACCCACTGCCTTCTCCTCCTTGATCCGATTTTCCAACCCTGGGCTTTGGATGCAGAGTCTCTAGCCACTTAAACCCACTGCCTTCTCCTCCTTGATCCGATTTTCCAAACATACACACACACACAAAGAGAGAGAGAGAGAGAGAGAAAGGAGGAGGCTGGGTCCATAAGCCAGCCTGATTCCATGCCCTCCTTTCCCAAGGCATGTCCTCCATTGCTCCCCCCCTGTCCAGGAGGACTTCCAAAATGCCCTCTCTCTCCCTTTGCACAGTCCAAAACCACACACTCATTCACGCAGAGTCCATAAGCCAGGCTGCAAAGAGGAGGAGAAAGGCTGGGCCAGGGAGGTGTGTCTGTATCCCTTTAAGACGTCTCTCCCAGGGACAGCAAGGCAGCTTGTGTGTGTGTGTTTGCACGCATGTATATATACACATATGTGTGTGTGTGTGTGTGTGTATTAAGGTGAATTATAAAGTAACAATTTTTTTAATTTATGAAAAAAACCTCATCTGTAGTTCAAAACCCACTGTAGAAATAATACAGTTTGAAACCCCTTAACCTGCCCTGGCTCAGTACTAAGGAATTATGGGAACTGTTGTGTTTGTGAGCCATTTATCCTCCTCTGCCAGAGAGTGCTGGTGCCATAATAAACTACCATTCCCAGGATTCCCTAGCACTGAGTTATGGCAGTTAATATGGGAAGACACAGAAGAGACGAATAAGGCTCCTTCTTTTCTGCGGAGACGCAACAGAAGAGCCTCGGATGCAGCCAAGCAGAAGTGCTTTGGGGAGGCAGTTTTCTCTCTCCCTCTCTTACTTTTGTCATTTGTGGGGAAGGATGGTTGAGGGAGAGAGAAAACTGCCTGCCTCCCCAAAGCACTTCTGCTTGGCTGCCTTGGAAGAAAGACCCCAGAGAGGCTGGGGGAAGTTCCTCCAGAGAAGCAGTCATCCTTCTGACTTGGAGATTTGGGGAGAGATTTTTTGGAGGGGCAGCAGCCAATGAAAATCGTCTGCATCCGAGGCTCTTCTGTTGCGTCTCCGCAGACAAGAAGGAGTCAGGTAGTGGGAACGCAGGTACAGTATACATCGGTGCATGTTACTCTGAATTATTGTGACGTCATGATGACGTCGCTTTGATTGACAGCCGAAACAAGTGAATGTGAACGAAAAAGTAACAGAACCGATTTAAATATACACCGATTCATCCATGAATGGGAACAAAACCAGGACAATTACAGCGAATCAAAATAAAATGTTAAGTAAATGGGAACGATGAAGATAAAGCGATTTGAAAAGCGGGATAAAACTCGCTGTATTTTGAGTCGCTTTATAATGAACCACTGTATTTAAAATCGTTGTAAATCGCAAGTGAGAAAATGCACTTCCCTAAACTTCAAATCTCAGAATGCAACAGGAGGCAGCCAGAGTAGTTAAAGTGGAATAGCAGCACTATAAAGTAAGATGAAATATGTGTCCCAGTTAAGACCAGGTCTAGAAAATCTATGGTGATTCCACATGAATTAAAATGTTGGGAAATCCTGAAATTTTTTTATGGAAAGTAGGGATGCAATTTCTTATTAAATTTGTGCTTGAGGGAAGCAACAATTTTAGTAATTTTCTTGCCAATGGAAGGGGAAAAAAGTTGATCCCCCTCCCTGCCATTAGAAAGTCTATTAGAAATACAGGATATATATTCTATGCAAAATATGCACATGGTCATTTTCCACAGAAAACAGCATTTATTGCACAGATAATCATATTTTATAATTAGATAATATTTCTTCATAGAAAAAAATGCATCCTGGACAGAAAAAGGGGGTTTGCTGCTTAAAAAATTGTGTTTTGTGAATTTTGTGTAGAATAAATTCTGAACTGTAAATATTCTAGTCAGTCCAGGATTCTTTTTGTCAGGCTTTCTTAACACTCAAAAAACACGTTTTTTTTACTACTTTAAAAATATTTTCAAATATTCTTTCCATTACTAGTGGAAATACCCCACAAACAAGGAGTTAAGTAATTTCAGCAAAATTAAGGGAGGGTAAAGTGAACCCAATCTCCCTCTGTTTTTTTTTGTTTGTTTCATTTTTTGTTTGTTTCAGGAAGTCCTCTTAAGATGTAAACTAATTGGATTACTTGCATTACTACCACAAAAATACAGAATCTCTTTTACTTTTCATTCTTTTTTTAACGTTTTTTCCTTCCTCTTAAGTACCATTGTTAGAGCTTCTATAAATATAAACACTTACTCAATCCATGAAGTATGAAGGAACAGAACAGCGACCTCTTGGCTAATGAGATTGAAAGAAGATAGTTTTGTTTTATAATCTGTTTTCTTTGTAACTGTTAAATCAAGTCATGCTCTTTTGAAGATTTTTTTTAAAAGTTGTGCTGCCAACAGTGAAGTGATTGAGAGGGGAAAGTATGCACCCAGTACAGTACCATCTAGGTTGTGTTACATGGTAAATACCTTGTAGCCTTTAGGGGAAAAAATCCACTCAGCAAACAAAGAGAGAGAACTAGTAAAACGAACTACATAGCCATTCAAGATAGGGACGACAGTCAGCTCTCTACATTTGTGGCTTTGACTTTTGAGGATTTGATTGCTTACAGATTTGATGAATATGTCCTCTCTAGGAATCTCTGGGTTCTTCAGTGCAACTCTGTGGTTGACTTGCACCAGATGTTTCGCTGGAGGACCTACAGATTACTAGAGAGAACACTTCCCAACAACCTAGAGGATGTTGACCATAGAGCTGCACTGGAGGACCTAGAGATTCCTAGAGAGCTTTTATAGCACATTAAAAATAATAGTGATTTTTTTCCTGCATTTTTTCCACTTTCATGGGGGTCCTGAATTCCTAACCCTTACAAACATGGGGGTAGGGACATTGAATAAAAATTCAATATGTTGATTTTGATGGAAAAAGGACAGAAAAAAAAAGTAGAAAACCTAGTGGTTTAAAAGGGAAAAACCTCTGTGCAGTGGTTGTATTTATACCTGCGTGGCCTTTTCTGCCCTCATCTGATAAAGATGGAAGGATGGGGCTTTTGTCTTCTTCAGCCATCTTTCTCCCCCCCCCCCCCCCCGGCTGAATGTGGATACTCCTTAAAAAAAAGAATCAAGAAAGCATTTCACACATTATATATGCCCCTGGATTGCTGCCAAGAAAGCACTTTAGAAAAAGCAACAACCAATCCCAGTTTTCAAATCAAGGATGATATTGATGGGAGTAGGCAGAGTGTGGAGCTGCATGGGGGCCCTTAGGGCTGTTTTATTGTGGTGAGCTTTGACCCATCCAGACTCCTATGGACTGATTTGGCTGGGCAAAACAAAGGTGAACTGCCTGTCCTGGAAACCACTAGAGGAACAGCTCTCCTTTTTTGTTCTAAAAACCTAACAAACATTAAAAGAAACATATTTTGAAATACAGTAAGCCTTTGTTATCTGTTGGGGTGGATGCTCAAGTCCCATTAAAGACATTGGCATAGCAAAATGGTCTCTTATATAAGATGGAAGATTAAGGCTTGGTATTTGGAATTTGTACTTTTTTGGGGATATTTTCAAACCGTGGATGCTTGAATCTGTGCATAAAAATTTGTGGCTAAGGAGGGCTGACTGTAGTGGTGTGGAGAAATGAAAATGTTTTGTAGCTTTACTAAGCAATGCCCAATAAACCTTAACGAGTATTAAGTCACTTTAAAATAAATGCAATCCATTCCAGATTAGCATCCATTAAGTTAGTTATTTACAGTGGTTACAGCCCTACCACCAAACAGAAAAACAAAATGGGCAAAGACAATTGATAGTTGGGACATGATATAGGCATGACATTCCAGGAAAGTTGAAGATGGTTCCTCTCCCTTGCCCCGATAATATTCCTGGATTTAAGTACTTGGAGATTAGGCCTCCTAGCCTTAGCAGATCTAACAACTTCAAAAGCTTCCTCTTTATTTAAAAACACAAATACAGGTTGTCCAACCTATCCCAGATTTAGATAAGTGAAAAATTGTGTGATACATGTTCTAATATTGGCGCCAAGCATAACAGGTTTGTGATTAACTGTGCAGGAATGTTTTAGTTGCTTATTTGCTATAGTCTAACAATGCACTTGGCTCTCTACCACCTGCTCTCTCCATTTCATAGTTTGCAGTCTGATTCATTTGGCTAGTAAACAAAGCATGTTTGGATATAATGAACCACAAGACATAGTTCTCTATCCTACTTGTGGATTCTTTGTCCATGCTTGGACCACCTCTTGTGTCAGATGGATTAATATGACCTTCACTACTTCTCTATCTGTGTCCCAATTTAGAACTTGAGTTGGTTTTAAAATGTCATTCTGAAGCGAAGTCCTCCTTCTGTCATGTTCAGTTCACAAAGATCTTCTCAGTCTTCCTTTTTAGTCTCTCCCACTAGCTTCCTGTCATTTTGCATCAGTTTCAAAGTTTTGATCTTTGCCTCAGAGATCCAAAGGACATGTTTATGTACATGTAGAGGAGACTCATTTGTACAATTTGACTTTTCTTTGTAGTTGCTTCCAAAGTCAATTAAGGCAAACTACTCTTGAGTTGTAAGACAAGTTGCTTACATATGCTGTGGTGTGAAACCCTTCTATATGCTACTGCACCAGTAGTTTCTAGATGTGAATTTTCACATGTTAAACTAAAAATGTCATCAACCCCTGCCTACCTTGTCTTGGTGGTTGGGGATTCTGATAAACATAGTCCAGCCTATCTGCACCCTATAGTTGGGTTTATATAGTTTATTCCCGTTCCTAAACTGTTGCCCTTCAGATATTTTGCATTTTAATTACTATCATACTCAATGAACGGCCATGCTGAATGAGTCTAGTGAGAGATGTAGCCCTTAACATCTATAGAGCATCATGTTGGGTTAGGCTGTCTTATGCACATACAGACTTCCTCTTTGGAGCACAGTGTTTGTTTAAGGCTCTCTGTTCTGGTTCCATCTCCCCTGTTGCCTCGCTTTCAAATGTTATTTAGAGTCTGTGGGATGCTAAGTCCAGCAGATACTGCCTCATAGCACACATACTCCCATTTTCAGGCATTATGACAGGCCTGCATAACATAGGGCCAGGGGGCCACATGCAGCCCACCAAAGGATTTTGGGTGGCCTGCAGGGATGTGGAACGACTTCAAGGCTCTTCCACCACTCGGCCTCCTCCTGAAGAGAGGGGGCCATACAGAGGAGGAGGAGGAGGTAGGAAGAATGCTTACTCTACAAGTGAGGAGAAGGCCAGGGGACGGCTGCAGAGGCAGATGGGTGAACACCTGTACTGCAAGGCTCCTCCATTGCTTGCCTTTCTCTTACGGAGAAGGATGGGTGGAAGAGGATGGGCAAAGGCTCATCCTGCAAGGCTGCTCCTTTGCCTGGCTTTCCCCTGGGAAGGCTGGGTGACAGAGGAGGAAAAGGGGGATATGCTCACCTTTCAAGGCTCCTCCTGAGATGAGGTCCAGGTGGAGTAGGAGAAGGACAGATAAGGCTGTCCTGCTGCTCAGCTTTCTCCTGAAGAGAGGGCCAGGCAGAGGAGGAGGAATTAATATTAATTAATTATAATTAATTAATAATCAATATCAATTAGTAATATTAATTAATAATCAGTATTAATGTGTAATATTAATTAATATTTAATTAAAACATATCTGCAGTTTGATGAAGTTTAGCCTATTTTAATTTTGGTTCCTACCTACTGCCAAGTTGTGCAGGCTCGCATTATGATATTTTCCATGGGGAAAACCAACTATAAACCAATGGTAGATTCTATTCTTTTTATGTATAAAGTCCAGGATTGAGTCTGTTGTATCACCAGTTAAAAGAAATCAGGTGCTCATGTTTGGAAATACTTCATGAAGAGCCATTGCCAGTAGAAGCAGGCAGTGCCAAGCTAGATGGACCAGTGGTTTCGGTTTATAGACAGCAGCTGCATACTTGGCTTTAATTTAGGGGGGGGGATTTTGAGCTTGTGGGATGGTTTCAAAGAGGTTGCTATGGATTCAGCAACTGTGGGAGGAACATTTGTTTACATATATATGATGTGTGTGCATCTCTTGGTTTGTGTACAGGATCCAAATTACTGGATACAGGTGCATCGTCTGGAACATGGTGATGGGGGGATTCTTGACCGTGATGACATCCTTTGTGACGTAGCTGATGATAAAGACAGAGTGAGTATGAATGTTTGGAAGCATACAGCTCCTTGGCATATGAGTGCCTGAAAGATTTCATTGATGGAACTGATTTTGTTAAGGGATTTTAACTGGAAAGATGGGATATGAGGGCACTGCATAAGTGGAATAAATAGTTTTGGAATGGAACAAATCCACTTTTAACACTACATTTTAATGGGAGTACAAGTGCTATTTGCTAATCAAAGGTAGACGTAATCTGGGCAAATGAAGCACTCATGAAGAAATGAAAATAGAACCAAAGAGTATTGTTGTTCTTTGAGAGGAAAGCCAGAAGAATAGCCCTATTTTTCAAGTATGAAATGGTAAACACAAAGCTTGGTTTGCCCTGGCTTCTCAAAATGTGTGCCTTGGCAGAACCATTTGATAACACATTTAAAAATGGTTTTATCACATTGAAATGTATCACATAATTAATAAATATGGAATAGCCTTTAATTTTATTTGCTTGGTGTGTAAAAAGTCACTGTGTGTGCAGGTTTTTCTGTTTTATCTGTGGGCATTGTGTTTTGATTAAGTTTACTTAACCATCTTGTCTTCTATTCAGACTTCATTACTGATAAGGTTAAAAGAAATGAAGGCAAGTCAAATTCTATTTGTGTCAATCTAGTGACAATTACAGTTTTAACAGGTACAGTACATACTAACAAGCATGACCAGCTCGAAAGAATATTAATACTTTTGCAATCATATAGCAAAAACCTGTCACTGGTACTGAAAATTGAAAAGCCTTGTCAGACATAAAAAATTATTGAATTTCATTTAAAAAATGAAATTGTGCAGTTTAAAATTCAGGGCTTGAATGTAGTCTGTATTTTAGCAGCGATTGCTAGATGTTGTGCAGTTTTTAAAATGTATCTATATGATCATGATCCCCAAGGAGGAAGGCTAAAAGTAGAAAGGGTTGGGTATCCCTTATCTGAAATTCCAAAATCTGAAATACTTCAAAATCCAAAATTGTCCATGCGGCTGACTCAGAAACGGACACTTTGCTTTCTGATGGTTCAGTATGCATGAATGTTGTTTCATGCACAAAATTATTACAAATATTATGTATAAAATTACATTCAGGCTATGTTTATAATGTGTATATGAAATATTAATTCATTTAATGTTTAAACTTGGGTCCCATCTCCAGGATTCAATTCCCTACGTGGTCATGAACCTCACTGGGTGTGGGTGACCTTGGCACATCACATGCTCTCAGCCTCAGGGGATGGTAATGGCAAACATCCTCTGAACAAGTCTTGCCTTGAAAACTCCATAATAGGTTCGCTTTAGGGTCAGCATAAATTGGAAACGAAGGCACACAACAACTCATCTCTAAGACATCTCATTATGAATATGCAAATATTCTGAAATCTGAATAAATTCAAAATCCAAAACACCTCTGGTCCCAAGCATATTGGATAAGGGACACACAACCTGTATTCGTAAATTAATGCAGTGAGTTATGCTGTGTCTTTGAAATGCATGGCTTTTAAAAAACTGCTCTGCCTATGCTATTTAGAGAATTATTCAGGATACTGCCAATGCTGCTTCAAGATGTGAATATGATCATTCATTTAGAGGGTTTCATTTTATCTCTCCTTCTGTAATTGGATTATTATACACCAGAAACTTTTAGATGGTGCAGTTGACAAATCTTGGCCATTTTAGGGTCCCTTCCTGGTTTTCTGTGAAAAAGGCCTAATTGCCCCAAAACTTTCTCTCATGGCTAGAAGTGACCACTTGAACCCTAAGGAATTTCAGTATTTTGGGGGATGGGATAGTGGCATGGGTAGCATGAGGTTCTGTAGTCTATCAGAAGGATCTCGTGAAGCCTAACTTTCTTTAAAAGGTGCAAGACAGATTCATGGAGGATATCCAGCAGTTGCTGTTAGTAAATATGACTATACAGGTTGAGTCTCACTTATCCAAAATGTTTGGGACAAGAAGTTTTTTTGGATTTTGGGTGGCCTTTTTTTTTTTTTTGAAGGAAGGGATTTTGGAATACCGCTATTTGAATAAACATACATAAAGAGATATTTTGGAGATGGGACGCAGGTCTAAACACAGAATTCATTTGTGTTTCATATATACCTTATATGTATAGCCTAAAGGTAATTTTAGAGCAGTGGTTCCCAACCTTCCTAATGCCGCGACCCTTTAATATAGTTCCTCATGTTGTGGTGACCCAAACCTATGAAATTATTTTCGTTGCTATTTCATAACTGTAATTAAATAGGTGTTTTCCAATGGTCTTAGGTGACCCCCATGAAAGGGTCATTTGGCCCCCAAAGGGGCCCTGACCCACAGGTTGGGAACCACTGTTTTAGAGAATATTTTTACCAGTAATAATTTCATGCATGAAACAAAGGTGCGGTACAGATGGGCCCATGAGGCGCCGTCGTTACGCGCGAGGGGCGGTGCTTCCTGACGTGCCTTGCCCCTCGCGCTTAATGAGTGCGTCAAAATGGCGGCACCCTATACAGATGGGCGCTGCCATTTTGATGTCGCGGATGCATAGCGTCCAGACGTCACATGGTGGAAGTGATGCCGCGAGTGCCGCCTTGCGCCTTGTGGCGCCACTTCCGGGGCACAGAAAGAAGCACCATTTTGGCGCTTCTTTCTTGCTGTGTCTGGGAACCGCGCGGTTTGGCTGCTGCGGTTCCAGGACACAGCAACCGGCAGCGGTGCAAGACCACCCGTTTTGGGTGTTCTGTAACATGCCAAAGTTTGGGTACATCAAACCATCAGAAGTCAAAGATGTCACTATCTCAGCCACCCATGAAAAAGGCTTTGGTTTTTGGAATATTTCAGATTTTGGAATTCCAAATCAGAGAGACTCAAGCTTTTCTGGATTTCTAGGTTCAGATACCATTTGCAGAATACCATACAGAAAACTTCCTGCTATGGAACAACAGTAGGAAAAGACTGTTGCCTTTCTTTCGTGCTTTTACCAAAGGAGACACATCTTTTCTGCTGCTGTGAGAGAAAGGATAGTGTCTTAGGCCTGTTACAGACAGCCAAAATAAAGCTGCTTCGAGTCACAGTGGAGGTATGGTGTTTCAATGATGCATGCGTCCTAAGGTCCCTAAGAGTCCAGAAGCACCACCAACAGCCCCGCTCCAGCCCTAAGGGACTGGAGTGTGGCTTTGGTGCGGCTTCTGGCCTCTTAGGACGCATGCATCAGTGAAACACCATACCTCCACTGTGACTTGAAGCCAGCTTTTTTTGGCTGTCTGTAAACAGGCCATGGAAGGTTATTTTGGCCTAATCCAAGGGAAGGAACTGATTTCACATGAAATGTATGAAAGTATCTGATGTCTCAAAGCTCTGGCGCAAAATATTGAAAACATTTCAAAGATATGACTTGGGATTCACAATGGAACTTGGATAAAATAGCACATAGTATAGAATTGGGGTGTCGAATAGCACCACAGATTCCAGTGCTGCTTTAGCAGTATACTCATAGAATTGTGGGCGGGGTTAGATGGAGGAATATTAGCCTTCTCTGGAGGAATATTTGTTGAGGTCAGGGCTGGGCACACCTTTTGATTTCCAAATGTTTTGGACTACAAGACTTTTACCTTTTGACATATGTATATGGCTAATGGAAATAGTAGATCAAACTGTCTGGTGAGCCCAAGGTTTTCCTGCTCTGGTGCTGTTTCACACTATACAGTTATAGCACTATGAATCTATTACCAAGGCAACTTCCAAAGGCATCCTGGGATTTGTGGTTTGGTGAAGCATTAGAACCAGAAAGGCTGAGAATTCTTTGTACCCCTTCCTAAACTGCAAATCCCAGAGTCACATGTTGCCATGGCAACTAAAGTGGAATCATATGGTATCATTATTTATTGTGAAATACTGATGCCCCAAGGCCTATAGTGCCATGTGTTGAACAAAATCCTCTAGCCTTGCAGTTGCTTCTGTGACCAGCCTGTAAACTCTGTTATAAGGAATGATATCCAGCTGTATTCATACATCTTTGCCCTTGGTCAAAGTGAAAATATGAGAGTAAGGCTGTTGCCATATTACAGAATTATGCAGTTTGACATTGCTTTTAACTGTCATGGCTCCAACCAGTGGAATCTTGGGATTTGTAGTTTGTTGTGGCACCAGAGCTCTCTGACTGTGAAGTCTAAATATCTACAAAAACAACAAGTTCCATAATTGCATAAGCACTTAAGCTATGGCAGTTAAAGCGATGTCAAGCTCTATTAATTCTGCTGTGTGGATGCAGCCTAAGTGTTACTGAGTTTGAAATATCTTTATAAAATAACCAGCCTGTCTAAAGAACGCTTGAAAACATGTTTTACTGGGAACCTATCCTGAGAACCTGAGGAATGCCTGCCCATATACAAAAGTGGAGCGCAGCAAGTACAGTTAACCACAATTGCTGCTTCTTCCAAACATCTCATTGCGTCTGAAAGAGATTGGGATTGCACGGAAGATGAAAGTTCTTCAAGAACTGTCTGTGAGGATTTACCATTACCCAGTCTTTCAGGGATGGCCAGAAAAGCATCCCACAGCTGCAGCCCCTGAAACTCCCATCAGTGCCCCAAAGACCCTAATCCCATTAAAAAAAAAAATTGGCATGAATGCCCACACGGAGAGCCCCAAATGTGAAACACCCAGCCCTACATAGAATCCCCAATACTTCTATTTTCTCCAGGGTCCTTTTAAAAACCAGTGGCAGGAATGATGTTGTGTCCACCCTGGTGACATTTGAGAATTACTTGGATGAAGATAGAGGTATTTGGGACACTGGCCCACAGAGAGGTTGAAGGGGGGAATTGCCCCCATTGCCCAAGAGTAACCCTTATGGTAATGACGTGGATTAAACATCTTTGATTTAAAGGGAAAAAGTATACCATGTTATAAGAATGATTTTTTTTTAATACGGATAAATCCCTGTAATACTGGGTTAGGGGGAATTTGCTTTCCAGATATCTTTGGAGTATACCTCCATCACTGCTTAGTGTTGTCTGTCTGACTGTGATGGGAGTTTGCAGTCCAACCGTATTTCCCAGCCCTGCTGTAACATTCTTTGACATTCTGTATTGCTTTCTCCCTTAAATGCACCTGTTACTATATAGCATCTGCTTCCAAAGATGTGTGTGTATGTGTGTGTATATGAGGGAGTATGTGTTTGTACATTCATGTTTTAAGGAACAACTTTTAATCCTGAAATTGTGTGTGGGTGTTTTATATCAGCTGTTGACTGCCACTTCAACAAAGCATCATCATGCCGCATTTTGTGTCAGAGCTGAGAAACCTGTCAAACAACTGTGGACTCTCTCTCTCTCTCTGTCTCTCATCTCCCAGTGTTTTGTTTCCTTCCTTGTCATGACAGAAACTGTTTGAGGCTCCTGACTTGTTGGTGATGCGAGCAATAATATTATAAAATCCACCATGATTGCAGCATTCAGACATATTGAATAGGCAGTCTGAGCCTTGTTCAGCGTTAACTCCCCCCTCCCCCGTGCTTCATGTTTGCAAGCTACATACACCACTTCAAGTATAGCTTGCTTTCAATTATGGCTGTTCTTTCCCATTGTCATGAATTGTTTTAATTGTACCTTGTTCAAATGTTTCTATTATATAGTCCGGTTGGGTGGGTTTTGTGTAATCTGGCCTGGCCTTCTTTTTTCAGCAGGGTGTTTCTCTGAATGCCATAAAAGCAGCCTTCCCCTTTCTGGCCCGCTAGAGGTGGGCTGGACTATGACACCTACCCTTCCCAGCCAATATACAGTATAACCCATTGGCTCTGGAAGTTCGGTCCATGTTGGGGAAGGTTGGCTTAAAGCAGGGATGTGACTTTCCAGACGTTGCAGGCTTCCATCAGCCTCAGACAGATGGCCAATGGTGAAGACTGCTGAAGTTGCATTTTAACAATAACTGAGTTCTGCATGATTCACACTATCAGTCTCAGGATTCTCCCTTTAAAAGCTGTTGCACACAAAAAGTCCACATGTTCCAGGTCTTCCTGTTTCTTCTGTACTTCTTCCTATGATCCTGCTTATTACGCTTTTTTAATTAAACAATTAATTTAATTAAAACATAAACTACATTATCAAACAGTCCTTAACTATATTACAGTTATAATTCTCTTTGATAAATCATCTTCTTATCTCTTCTTCTAGGCCTGACTTCCCAGTGCTAACATTCTTTGTGTGTAACTAAGTTTTTCAAACTGTTCCTAAGGTGCTTATTGTGTTTTTCATTGACATTGTTCATAGAGAAGAACTGGGAAGGTGCAGAAACACCTAGGCCATGGTTCTGTGTCAGGTACTATGTATGGGTTATCAGTCTGTGGGGGGCAAATGGGAGTTATAATCTCTGAGAATAGAGAAAGGTGAAGTAGTGGAGTGGGGGATACCATTCATTTTATTTTATTAAAATATTTATATCCAGCCTTTTATTGTGGAATTTAAACATATAGATAAAAACAATAAGCCATTTAAGCAGTTTAAGATTTAAATAACAAAATAATACATTTTTATCTCATTTAAACCTATTTTATTGTTTTAATCTCGAACGGAACATAGCCACCAAGTTGTAACAGCTTAAAAAGCTGCAAACAATTAAAAACCATGTACATGCACATTAAAGTAAATTCAGCACCAAAGGTTTTAACAAAACACAGGCCTGCCTTGCCTTGGCACTGGATTGAAAACTAGTCCTGATGCTAATGGACCTCGCCAGTGGGAAGGTCTTCCACAATTGATGTGCAACAGCCACCAAAAGGCCTTTCTTTCAACCTGCTTGTTGGAGAAGATGGGCCTTATACACTCATTGATAATGTAGCTTATACTGTACATGTAACAACCTGAAGCCTCCTTCTGGCTTTGTATGAATGCAGCTGGATTCTCATTTCCTTTAAAAAGAGTTCACAGGCTGTCCAGACAGAGCAGCTGCAAGGTAGAGATTTTGTTCACCACACATGGTGCCATAGGCCTTGGGGTATTTCAGTGTGCTGCAGAAAGTTTTATGGCACTGTACCTAAACATATTCTTTATCT
This sequence comes from Sceloporus undulatus, assembly GCF_019175285.1. Taxonomy (NCBI): domain Eukaryota; kingdom Metazoa; phylum Chordata; class Lepidosauria; order Squamata; family Phrynosomatidae; genus Sceloporus; species Sceloporus undulatus. The sequence continues at coordinate 18,138,983 of NC_056527.1, forward strand.
TGCTTTTCAGTTGTGTTCGCACCAGCTTGACCTTTTGGGGACCTCTCTGGAAGGCCAGACCTCAATACACCTATTGAGTTCAGAAATGTTTTTGTCTAGTCATTGCTGACAAAATACGTTCTGGGACAACTTGACCTTTGCATGGAATAAAAACATCCTGATAGTTGCCTTTTCTGTTGTTGATCCTTGACTCCTAGAGATTTCCACCTCCAAAAATATTTTCTCAACTTTAAACCTTACCAGTTTTGCAACAAAATAAAAACTGATGATAAAACACAGATAATGGAAGGATTGTTTAGATCCCTGTGGAAGACTGAAGGTCCATTGTTGACCTAGCAGATAGCCAAAATGAATAAAAATAGCAAATTTTGAAGACAGAGTAGCAAATGGCTCTAAAACCATTATAATAATTTGCTAGAAGAGCTGGTAGCTTAGGTTTTCATATGAACAGACAGAGAAATCTGTGTGTTGATGCTTTTTAAAAAAATTGCATTGTAGGCATTGTCCTGCATCCCTTGGTTGCTAGACCGTAAAGTAGATGGTATCTTCGCTGCGGCACATTGCCATAAATAATTTAAAAACTAAATTTTGCTGGAGTTGTTTTCTTTCCACTATATTAAATATATTATCTATTATTATGAAATGATAGAATGGCTAAAAGCTATAGGCTGGTTTTTTTTCTTGAATACAAAGTCCTAAAAATGTCTGGTGTGTGGTGTGCTGGTGAGCTCGGCTTTCAAGCCGAGATCCTACATTAAGCCAGATGGAGTACATGCTCCTGCCCAGAGTGTCATGCTCTCCTGCCTATGTCTTTTTTGGGGGGACTTGCTATCTTGTGCCCTTGTAGTCTTTGACCTTGGCCCAACAGATGTCTAGACTTCATTCCCTGGAAGCTTCAGCCAGCATGGCAAATGGTCAGGTATTCTGGATCTAAAGTCCAAAACATTTAGAGGGCCAAAGGTTACAGAACCACTGCATCCCATCCTAAGCATTCCCCTACAATTATCCAATCCACTGCTGCTACTACGAAATTAAAATTTTAATTTTTAGCGTACTTTTTTATTATTTATTAAACTGCTTTCTCTTCTCCTTCTTCTCCTGCAGCCCTCCAGATGTTGTTAGACTGCAACTCCAACATGTGTAATGATCAGCTGTGCCTCTGGATCAGTTGGGATTTGCAGTCCCGCAATATCTGGAGACCTTCATGATTCCCATTACCATATATACCAGTGGTTCCCAACCTGTGGGTTGGGACCCCTTTTGGGGTTGAATGACTCTTCATGGGGTTGCCTAGGCCCTGGGAAAACACCTAATTTAATTACAGTTATGAAGTAGCAATGAAAATAATTTCATGTGTTGGGTCACCACCACATGAGGAAACTGTATTAAAGGGTCGCGGCATTAGGAAGGTTGGAACCACTGATACATACACTTTGCACTAATGTACTGGAATACGTATTAGACTTACTTCTCTGCCCAGTCTTAGCTTGGCATAAAACTCTTAATGTTTCTGCGAGGTAAAGAATGAAGGTTTGCAATTGAAAAGAAAAACTTGAAAACTGTGTGAAGGAATTATATCAGATCCCACCCCCACAGTACTGCTTCCTAGACACTGGGAATTTGTTCAAAACCATATATGGAAGCTTGGATAAACTGTATACCACAAATGAGGAACCTGGGCCAAGGAGATGGTTGTGTGGTTAAAAGCAGAGTCAAAGAAGCCCTAATGGCCAATATGCTTCCTTGAAACTGGAAGTGCAGTTCCAGAAGGAAAAAAAAAGAAACATTCAGCTCTTGTAGTGGACAAAATTCATGGAAACAAGTGTAGAGAAAGCAGTCAATCAGGGAGGCATTTGAATTGAAGGTATAAGGATATATGGATTGCTACAGGAGTAGGAGATTTCAGAAGATGCCAATTATTTTGGAGTTCTCAACATCTTAGATAGATACTAGTACCGAGAGGTTATCTACTGAAAGAAGTGACAGTAGCTCAAATTAAACAAGTCACACTGTATGGATGGTATACCTTTGAGAATCCTTAAAGAATTTAAATATGGATGGTATACTTTATTTCATAAAAATATATGCAAATTTCCAGTGCAGTTACCTTCTTCTAGGAGGATTAGCTTGTTGGTTAATGCCAGCTTTTAATAAAGGTCCAAGGGAGCAGGCAATTATAATGCCATTAGCCTGACTTTGTGTCTTACATATATTAGTGGGAAAAACATGCTTAGATGATTAGTAAGTGTAGTTGGCTACCATTCCTGTGGGCGTAATGTTAATAGAGGTCATTGGAGTGCCGTTCAGTTATTAGGACTGCGACATAAATGCAAAAAAAATGGACCTCGTTTAATTTGGCATGCACTACCGAGCTGGAAGTAATTTGATATACACAAGGCAGCAAGCCTTACTTTACTTCGTCCACAGATAAATTATTTGAATGACTATGGATGATAAAGGTGGAGAGAATAATAATAAATAATAATAATAATAATAATAATAATACTAATAATAATATAATAACATAATTTTATATTTTCCTGCTCTCCCAGGATTGAGGCGGGATCACTTGTGCTTTCTTGTGCTAGTAGATATGGCAGAACCAAACTCCTGTTTGTATGGCCTGGTTAGAATGATGGAGATGATGAGCAGCCTTCACCCAGCTACCACAAATCAGGTGCCCCCCCCCAAACTGCATAGGCACTCTCTCTTATATCTGATTCAGGAAATTTTATTTCAAATTATACACACACACACACATATATTGTGCAGCATTGCATTTTCAATGGTAGCTAGTTCCTTTATAGGCTTTGTCCGAAGATGTGAAGTTACTTTCCGCAATGAAAGGTGACAAAACTTAGATGCAAGTGGAACTGATATCTAAAATGGTTTAATATTTCAATTTTAAAATGTGAAATGGTTGAGATGTATAGAACAGAGAAGGGAAGATAATAACAAAGCACAACCAACAAGATTTAATGCCTGACAAAAGCGGCTAGAAAAGATACTGTGTGTGGATCTCCCTGGGGAAGGGCAGCTGCAGATTGAGGGATGGTCTTTGTCTAGTAGCAAACAAACTGTATTATTATTTTGTTTGTTTTTTTAATAGTAACTTGTATTGATTTCCACCCCTAAATACAATACGTTCAGGCCTTATCTTGTCAAGAAAACTCCATGATAAAAAAAGCAACAATGCAAAGATTTAATGCCTGTAAAAGAGGTTGGCAGGATCCCCGAGGATCTTAGGATTACCATAAGTCCTGATGACTACATTTGTGTTCTCGGGGGAACCTTCATGAGGTTTTCTTGGCCCTAATCTTTTCTTTATCTGGCAAAAGGGGATGGATTACCCCACTTTTCAGAAGCCTCCAGGAGCAGCAATTTTCTTTTTAAATGTTACAAGGCTTTTGCAGTGTTTTTAATATCATCAAATGTTTAATTTATCAAAAACAGAAATAGATTTTGGGGCCATTTTGAATTGGTTGCCCCTCCTCCAACAGTTGAACGTTTGTATTACTCTAGGGATTGGAAAACTGAATCTAGACCTTCTTTAGTTGCTACCTGGACCACTATCTAAATACTTTTTATTTCTACCAGATAAACATGTTTATATTTTCACTGTAACACAATTCCATTTTAAAATAGTTTGTGCTACAGATTCTAACATTATAAGATTCTATATTAGTCACTTTGGTAACTTCGCTCTGTTTTGCTTAGAAGCATACATTCCCTTGCTTTCCTTGTCACTTCCTATATTCAGTCAGCAGTTTTGCCCTGCATAACTCTTCATCTTTTATATTATGCTCCTCTGAGTGCAAAGATGTAGTAAGGGGGCAGGTGCGTGGCAGGTCTATGACCGGATTTCCATGCTGTACGTCAGGCGCTGCCTTGATTTGGTTGAGGTGTAAGGGTGTCTCGTGCTCATCCATTGCAAAAAACAAAAACAGATCAGGTGCTATCTTCTATTGATGATAGGCACACCCATCAGAAAGACTGAAAAGGGGAGAGCCAGAGGAATTTTTGTTGTGTTGTTTCTTTAGAGAACATGGTGGCAAAAGCAAGAAATTCATTTTTAGTACATGGGCCCAACTGGATTCATAAAACATTCATGCCAGAGTCATGTTAAGTGATCAAATTGCTGCTGAAATTTCCAGTGAGATAACAATTCTTTCTGTGCAAACTCCCATTTTAAAGCCCTGCAAGGGCTCTTTATCCTTTAATTAATGTCTGGTGTGCTTGTTTCTGGCTGTAGAAAATATAGAGTTTAAGCAGGCCCAGCTTAAGGGGTTGGGGACAGTGAAGGAGGTACAGTAGAGCATGGAGAGCTTACATATCTGGTCTGATTTCTCTCCCTTCTTCCTCTTATTTCCCCTGACCCTCTCAGGCTTTTATTTACACAGATGCAAGTCCTGCTGAATGCAATCAGCCACAAGTGATTGAGGTGAGGGAAGGATAGTTGACCCCCCCCTTTCCCCCTGAACGCTCTATTAGGAATCTGATTCACATGTGGTGTGTACATTTCTTTCCCTAGCCTTAAGCCTGAAGTTGAAAACCTTTAAAAGGATAGGGCTGTGTCATATTGTGTTCAGTCACAAGAACGAGTGCACTCATGACCAAATGTCTATTGCAGTGCAGTGTTGTTTGGAATCCATTTTTTATAGAGTCTAAACTGTGAGTCCCTTGTGCCATTCCACTAGTTTATTTACTTGCATAGTTCACTGTTCCGCGAGTGCCCTAGCAAACCAGGCATGCTTGCTTCCTTCCCTGGTTGGGCCTTGCAGGGGTTTGGAAGCTTGGCCTACATTTAGACTAAGCAGAAGTTTGCCATATGTCTAAACCTTCTACAATTGAAATTCCTTTTAACAGTGGAGGTGGATACAAGACTATTTTGAACCAATCTGTTGGAGCTGCTTGTTTTCACATAACCATAGTTTTATTAACCAGTTTATATTTCAATGATGCACTTAAAATATAACATTAAAAAGCTACCAATATCTCCTTGTAGCCTCTCTGGAGGGAAAGTTTGCAGGAAAGTTAGTTGCTTCAGTTCCTCCTTGAAAAGCTAAACTATGGTTTTGTTGTTATCTGTAGGGTTGCCCTAACCCGGCGGCCTCGTGCCCATCTGGTTTCGGGATGCTGGTCCGTCCGGTTTGGGCCCACACCCGTGCCTGTTCTTGGTTTGGGGGCCCGCTCCGGCCCTTGCTCGCGCTAATGCGGCGGCTGCGCGCCAACCCACCTCCTCCTCCGGCTCCACCTTCCTCCTCTTCCTCGGTGGCAGAAGCGCCGCCACCACCGTGGCCCCCACTGTGAGGGCTTGCGCGCCCCCCAGGCCTCAGCAGGGGCTAGTGCGCATGCGCGCGCCCTGCCTGCCCCCAGTTCCCTCCGCGCATGCGCGCCTGCCCGCTTCCATCCGGTGCGCCTGCCCTGCTTTCCCTTCCTCCGCGCCAGCCACCTAAGGAGGAGGAGGGGGAGAAGGAGGAGAGGAGGGGAGGAGGAAGGAGGAGCCAGGGAAGGGTGCCTGAAGGCCAGGGTAGAATTGGGCCAGAGGCAGGAGGAGGAGGAGGAGGAGGAGGAGGAGGAGGAAAGCTGACGGTCAGTGGCCATTAGATCTGCCTTGGTATTTTCGGGGTTTTTAAATTATATTAAAAATATAAAATACTTATTTTATTTATTTATTAATTTTTTTATTATTGCTTGTTTTTATGTTTTTCATTAATTTTTATTATGCTTGTTTTTGTTTTATTTCATTAATTTTAATTGCTTGTTTTTGTTTTATTACATTAATTTTTAATATCAAATAAATACCCCCTGCCTTGTTTTTTATTTATTTTTTCAATATTTTTTAATATAACAAAATATGCAAGTGCATTTTTTGTGTATTTATGTAGTGCTTTGCATGCTAACAAAGTCTGCCTTCTTGGCCAATATAGTGGTGGTGGGTGAGTTGATGATGTGGTGGTGGTGGAGTGTGAATATGATGATGATGTGATGGTGATATTGATATCAACAAGCCTCTGGGCACGGCCAATGTACTTGCTGTGATTTTTACAAAAACTCCTGCTCAGTAGAGAAAAAACCACAGTTCCCTTGCCCAAGTATACAACTTCTGAGAAGTAAGTTGAACCCGAGGCAAAGTCCATTTGTGCCATCTGTCTAAGAATAATGCCAAAATGTTCTCCATTTTTGATCATGCTCAAAAACATGCATTTTATTAACATTTTAAAAAAAACCTCAATTTTTTGCGCATCCTCCATTTTTATAAAAATGTTAAATTTGAAAAAGTTGCCTACATTTGGTCTACATTTGTCCCATTTAGAGGTCCTCACTTATGGTAACCCTAGTTATCTGGTGTACCAGCTCAATGTTTTGGAGAATGTAGATTTCTGATGGATTGTGCTTGTCCTTTCGCAACAAGCTTGGTAGCAAGGTAGAAGACTATAATATTATGACATTTATTAGTGCAGTTTAAAAGGAGAGATCAACATCTCTGAGCTATTTTTGTGTAATAGGGGCGCGGCTTGAAGAGGTAGTAATTGTAATACTAATAATGTAAGAAATCTGAGATTTCTAAGTCTGGCATTTGTCCAATTTCTGTGAGATTTGTATTTATTTTTTAAGAATTATTTTAGGGAAAAAATAGTTTTTCTAAATCAATCTATTGAGAGAAACAAACAAGCAGTGTGATCCTAAACCATTTATCAAAAGAATACAAGAGGGTAGAGGGGGGAATCTTCAGCACTTCATTATAGTCTGTTAAGCAGATGTTACTTCCAGGCTGCCAAAATTTTGATGAGATTTTTTGAATTAAAGTAACCCAAGTCAGCATGTATACCCACACACTTTTCTTTCTGCTCCTCCCACCTCTACTTAAGTGCATCCCTTTGAAATGGTGGGAGAGGTTTACTTCTATCTCTGCTTATTATCTTATTGTACACCCTTTTTAACAGCTGGGAAATGCTGGACTACCTGACATTGGTGTGTGTGTGTGGTTCATGGATCACACATGGATCTTGATCTTCTGTGGAAGTTATGTTTATATTTGTTTTATCGTGATCGATTCTAAACATGGCAGACAAATATACCACATTCGCTGAATGGTCTGGTGGAATTTAATGTACAACATGCGGCCTAGCTGGAGCAACTTCTTGCCCCAGGCTTACAGGTCAAGGTGGTTGGATGCACAACACTTGGTAGTCCTTCTAGCATTATATTGAGCAATAATCTTCAGTACAAAAATCCAAGCCACCTCAACATTAGCACACTGACTTCTCTTCCTGTTTCCTTCATCGGTGCCAACATAAATCTCTGTGATAAAGAAGGAATGATGCGGTTATACTTAAAGTGCAGCTGAACCAATCATGTTCTTTTATCTCTTGACACCTGGAGATCTTTATTAATTCGCATTCTGTTTGTAGAACAAGTGATATATAAACCTTGGAGCTCTTAATATCCCCTCCCCCCTTTACATTGTGGCTAAAGCCACCTCCTATATAATTATTCACACTGGTTTTTATGTGGAGTGGATCGCACACCAAAACAGAGGAAAGGCGTAAATAAGGTAGGTTATCTTTTATTTAAGGAAATGCTAGTCTTTTTAAAATGGCTAACATGTGTCCTTCTATGTGGTCATTGGGCCACATGATTAATTGTTATGTGTCGTCTGAAGAAATTTGCTTTAAATGTGAGGAGTAGACCTGTCCCAGTGGGTATGTCTACAGACTTTCCCCACAAACATTAAAACAGAGGCAAGAACTGATGGGGACAGTCAGTAGGGCGGTGTCAGAAACTGTGGCTGTTTTACAGACAGCCAAAATAAAGCTCTTCGAGTCACAGTGGAGGTATGGTGTTTAATGATGCCTGTGTCCTAAGAATCCAGAAGCCACACAAAGCCACGCCTCCAGTCCTTAGGGCTGGAGCGTGGCTTTGTTGGCTTCTGGATTTTAGGACACCTGCATCATTGTGAAACACCATACCTCCACTTGACTCAAAGCAGCTTTATTTTGTGCTGTCTGTAACAGGTTTTTCTGATAAGTGCAGCTCTGTTGAGATCACCTTCTAGCATCCACACTTTGCCAACTCTGCGATGTGCTTTGTTTAAACAATCAATGTGTGATCTAATTGTTGTATCAACTCAGGTTCTCCAGCAATGCACCGGACCATAGTAACACTGTTCAGTACTTTGTAAAACATATCCAAGGGGTTGCCATATTGGCCTTACAGCAATACAATAACATCCAAAAAGAAAGGAAGGACAGAAAGGAAGGAAGAGAGGTGGAGGGAGGGAGAGAAAGGGAAGGGGGAATGAGAAAGGGAGGGAAGGAAAAGGAAGAGACAGATGGGTGGAAAGAAGGAAAGAGATGAAAGGAAGGAGAGAAAGATAGTGGAAGGGATGGAAAGAAAGAAAGACAAGAAAAGAAAGAAAGAACAGAAAAGAAAGAAAGAGCTGTGTGGAGGTAGAGATGAAGAGAAGAGAGCCAGGAAGAAGAAGAACGGGAAGGGGGAAATGAAGGTGAGAGGGATTGAAAGATGTGTGGAGGGAGAGATGGGGGAGGGAGGGAGGAAGAAAGACATGAGGAAAGGGGGATGTGAGGAGACATAGGGGGAAGGAAGGGAAGGAAGAAGAAAAGGGGAGATGGAAGGGATGAAGGGATGGACCTCTGCCTCCAGCAGGAAGGACAAGAAGGAAGGCAGGAAAGGGTGTGGAGGGAGAGTGGGGAGAAGGGAAGGGAGCTAGGAAGGACAGGCGGGAGGGAAAGGAAGAAGGAAAGGGGAAGAGAAAGGGCGAGGGAAATAAAGGACAGGGTGGACTGGAGGAAGAAGAAAGAGGAAATAAAGGAAAGGGGGAAGAAAAAGAGAAAGAAAGAGATGAATGGAAGAAGAAAAAAAAAAGCAGTAAAAGGGAGAGTGGAGAGGGGGAAGAAAGGAAATGGGGAACAAAGGCATGGAAGGGTAGTTAAGAAGGTGAAACGGGAAATAGAAAGGGAAGAATACGGAAAAGGGGAGAGAGAGACGGATGGAAGAACAAGAGTGGAGTGAGGGAATTGAAGTTGGAGAATGAGAAGAGATGGAAGATAGGCAAAGGGAGGAAGAAAAAGAATGAATGTGACGATGGGGGGGTGGCAGGTCGGCAAAAGGGCCAGGCCTCTAGCGCTGGTGCCCGCTGTTGGCTTTTTTGCGGGCCCCTGATGGGGCCTGGGACCGTCGGGGCCCGGAAAGAGGGCCAGGCCTCCCGCGCTGGCCCTGCCCCTGGAGGTGGAGCTCCCCCCCCAGTGTGTGGCCACGCCCCCGGAGGGTGGAAGCTCCACCCCCGGCTTCGGCCCCCCCGTTGTCTGAGGGACAGAAACCCGGCCCCCGGCTCAAAAGGTTGCCTACCCCTGGAATAAACCATGGACGTTTGAAGCTCGCTGGCTTCTTCACTCAGTTAAAGGTGTTAAAAATCAAACAGGAAAAGAAGGCAAATTATAAGGTTAGAGTCATGGCCTACATTTTGCAAGAGGTGTTTTTGTTGTCAGTTTAGATGGTCTAGGGATATCAATGCAGGCCTATTCAGTTTTTTTCTAGACCTGAAACTCAGGCGGGTTAAAGACCTCCCTTTAGGACGTCCTTAGGATGTCCCAGTTTAAAAAGGACGTCTCTTCTAGAGCCCCTACTCCTGTTAACGGACTCGTCTTAACAAATGGCGGTGGCCGTTTCCACACAGCCACCGCCATTTTGACGTCTTGCGACACCTAGCGTCCGACGTGTCGCGGCGGAGTGATGCGCGAAAGCGCGCCTTGCGCTTTGCGGCACCACTTCCCGGGCCCAGGAAGCACTCCTTCCTCCGCGTCTGGGAGTTCCTCGTGGTTTAGAAGCTGCGGCTCCCGGATGCTGCAGCGGCACCGGCAGCAGACCGTCGCAATTCGCGGTCTGTAAACCACCTCACGTTCTTCATTTGCTCACGTGGCTTGCTGTTTACACATTTCATATTTTAATACGTTGTTTCATTGCCAGCTCTCTTTGGCCACAGAAATATGATCAAAGCTCTTACAAACTCTTCATTATTATCAAATACACATTTGTGAAATAAGATGATTTTTTATCGCCCCGCTCCATGGCCAGGTTGCTGTTTATAGGTGATTTATATGAAAGTCCTTAGGAGTCAGCGGGTGGCTACAGAAATTAGGCCTTTTCTGGAGTGGTACTCTCGCCCATGAAACTCTCCTCCATAAGACCTATTGGCCATTGGAGAGTTTGCCCTGTTCTCCAAGTGTTCTGTATGCTCTTAGCTGCGTCTCTTGCTGCTTTCAGGCTGCCTGTGTCCGATTTGCTCCTTGATTATGTTGTTGTGGTCTGTTTCAAGTCATTTTGCTTTATGGTGACTCTAAGGCAAATGTACCACAGGATTTCTTTTCCAAGATTTGTTCAGAGGGTTTGCTATTGCCTTTCCCTGAGACTGGGTGCACGTGACTTGCCCGTAGTCACCCAATGCGTTTCATATCCGAGAAGGGAATTGAACCCTCGTCTTCAGAGTATAGTCCACACTCAAACTGTACACCATGCTTAGCTATGATGGCTTTAGTTATGCTTGTAACCTGTCTCCAGACGATTATAAGGAAATATAGTATATAAATGTTCAAAATATTCAGAATGTATAACTTGATTATTTAATCATTGGATATTCAAGCCAAGGAGAAGAAGCATCTAAAATAGTCCCATCTTGGTATGGCATGTGTGAGAAACAAAAGTGAGGTGATCTAA
>NC_056527.1:18149744-18152798 GCF_019175285.1 Sceloporus undulatus
TCCTCCTCCTCCTCCTCCTCTCCCCCTCCTCCTCCTTATGATGGCTGGCGCGGGAGGAAGGGAAGCAGGGCAGGCGCACGCGGATGGAAGCAGGGCAGGCGCGCATGCGCGGAGGGAACTGGGGCAGGCAGGCGCGCGCGCTGCCACTAGCCCCTGCTGAGGCCTGGGTGGCGCGCAAGCCCTCACAGTGGGGGCACGGTGGTGGCGGCGCTTCTGCCACCGAGGAAGAGGAGGAAGGTGGAGCCGGAGGAGGAGGTGGGTTGGCGCCGCAGCCGCCGCATTAGCGGCAGCGGCAATGGCCGGAGCGGGCCCCCAAACCAAGAACAAGGCACGGGTGTGGGCCCAAACCGGACCGGGACCAGCCTCCCGAAACCATGATTGGCACGAGGCCGCCGGGTTATGGCAACCCTACAGATAACACAAAACCATAGTTTAGCTTTTCAAGGATGAACTGAAGCAACTAAACTTTCCTGCACACTTTCTACTCCAGAGATGCTACAAGGAGATGATTGGTAGCTTTTTAATGTTATATTTTAAGTGCATCATTGAAAATATAAACTCTGGTTAATAATAACTACGGTTAGTGAAAACAAGCCAGCTCCACAGATTGGTTCAAAATAGTCTTGTATCCACCTCCTACTGTTTAAAGGAATTTCAATTTGTAGAAGTTTAGACATGATGGCAAACTTCTGCTTAGTCTAAAATGTAAGCCAAAGCTTCCAAACTCCTCTGCAAGGCCCAACCAGGGAAGGAAGCAAGCATGAGCCTGGGGTTTGCTATGGCACTCGCTTGAAACAGTGAACTATGCAAGTAAATAAAACTAGTGGAATGGCACAAGGGACTCACAGGTTAGACTCTATAACAAAATGGATTCCAAACAACATCTGCACTGCAATAGACATTTGGTCATGAGTGCACTCGTTCTTGTGACTGAAACACATATGACACAGCCCTATCCTTTTAAAGGTTTTCAACTTCAGGCTTAAGGCTATGGAAAGAAATTGTACACACCACATGTGAATCAGATTCCTAATAGAGCGTTCAGGGGGAAAGGGAGGGGGTCAACTATCCTTCCCTCACCTCAATCACTTGTGGCTGATTGCATTCAGCAGGACTTGCATCTGTGTAAATAAAAGCCTGAGAGGGTCAGGGGAAATTAAGAGGAAGAAGGGAGAGAAAATCAGACCAGATATGTAAAATGCTCTCCAGCTGCTCTACTGTACCTCCTTCAATCTGTCCCCAACCCCTTAAGCTTGGGCTGCTTAAACTCTATATTTTCTACAGCCAGACAAAGCACAGCCAGACATTAATTAAAGGGATAAAGAGCCCTTGCAGGGCTTTAAAATGGGAGTTTGCACAGAAAGCAATTTGTTATCTCACTGGAAATTTCAGCAGCAATTTGATCACTTAACATGACTCTGTGCTATGAATGTTTTATGAACTCCAGTTGGGCCCTGATGTACTAAAATGAATTTCTTGCTTTTGCCACCATGTTCTCTAAAGAAAACACACAACAAAAATTCCTCTGGCTCTCCCCTTTTCAGTCTTTCTGATGGTGTGCCTAATCATCAATAAGAAGATAGCACCCTGATCTGTTTTTGTTTTTTGCAATGGATGAGCACGAGACACCCTTACAACCTCAACAAATCAAGGGCAGCTGCACTGACGTACAGGCATGGAAATCCGGTCTAGACATTGCCACTCACCTGCCCCCTTTACTACATCTTTGCACTCAGGAGAGCATAAATAAAAGATGAAGAGTTATGCAGGGGCAAAACTGCTGACTGAATATTAAGGAATGACAAGGAAAGCAAGGGAATGTATGCTTCTAAGCCAGAGAACAGAGCGAAGTTACCAAAAGTGACTAAATGAGAATCTTATTAATGTTAGAAGCTGTAGCACAAACTATTTTAAAATGGAATTGTTACAGTGAGAAATATTAAACATGTTTATCTGGTAAGAATAAAAAGTATTTAGATAGTGTCCAGGCAGGCAACTAAAGAAGGTCTAGGATTCAGTTTTCCAATCCCTAGAATATACAAACTTTCAAACTGTTGGAGGAGGGGCAACCAATTCAGAAATGGCCCCAAAATCTATTTCTGTTTTTGATAAATTTAAACATTTTGATATTAAAACACTGCAAAAGCCCTGTAACATTTAAAAAGAAAATTGCTGCTCCTGGAGGCTTCTGAAAAGGGGGTAATCCATCCCCTTTTTTGCCAGATAAAGAAAAGATTAGGGCCAAGAAAACCTCATGATAGGTTCCCCCTAGGATCACAAAATGTTAAATCAGTCATGACTTATGGTAATACTAAGATCCTCGTGGTATCCTTGCCAGACCTCTTTTACCAGGCATTAAATCTTTGCATTGTTGCTTTATTTATCATGGAGTTTTCTTGACAAGATAAATGCCTGTAACGTTTATTGTATTTAGGGGTGGAAATCAATACAAGTTACTATTTAAAAAACAAACAAAATAATAATACAGTTTGTTGCTACTAGACAAAGACCATTCCTCAATCTGCAGCATGCCCTTCCCCAGGGAGATCCACACAGTATCTTTTCTAGCCTCTTTTGTCAGGCATTAAATCTTTGTGTTGTTGCTTTGTTATTATCTTCCCTTCTCCTTTTCTATACATCTCAACCATTTCACATTTTAAAATTGAAAATATTAAACCATTTTAGATATCAGTTCCACTTTGCATCTAAGTTTTGTCACCTTTCATTGCTGAAAGTAACTTCACATCTTCAGGGACAAAGCCCATATTAAAGGAACATATCTACCAGTGAAGAATGCAAGTGCTGCACAATATATGTGTGTGTGTGTGTATAATTTGAAAATCAAATTTCTCTGAATCAGATATAAGAGAGAGTGCACTATGCAGTTTGGGGGGGGGGCATCCTGATTTGTGGTAGCTGGGTAGAAGGCTGCTCATCATCTCCATCATTTCTAACCAGGCCAATACAAACCATGAGTTTGGTTCTGCCATATCTACTAGCACAAGAAAGCACAATGTGATCCCGCCTCAATCCTGGGAGAGCAGGAAAATATAA